>NC_048895.1:48400607-48473583 GCF_011077185.1 Oxyura jamaicensis | reverse complement strand
GGGAATATTTGTATATATATTATGGATGAAATGGGGAAAATATATATTTATATATATATATATAACATATATATATATATATGTATATATATATATATATGAGATAAGGTTCTCCAAATGTCAATTTGGTCATCTGCTGTGTTAACGTGTTATGGGCAATGTCTATAAAGACAAGTGTTGCCACAAGCATACCTGGATACATGGCTTTTGTAAGATGTTACAAAGTCAATAAAAACTTGGAAAGGGAAAAGTCAAACAAAAAAAAAAAAATTGAAATCAGCTTCCTAGGCAGGAAGGCAAGGAATAAAACAAAATTACATTCCAAAGAGTTATTTTCACAATAAAAGCAACTCAGTGCAGGCAAGCTGAAGGAGATTTTGTTTGCATTCTCAGAGATACACGGGTTAATCAAGTCTGAAATCTGTAGGTCCTCCTGTCTACTATTAAACTAGACAGTAGGAAGGGAAAGCAAGTGAGGTCCTCAGAGATATCTTGAGGTTTCATTCCAATGAAAGAACAACCAGAATAACTCTAGGGAAATGGCTGACTGTGAAGAGAGTGAAATGATGAAGGACAACATTTTGTAGTGCTGACAAATTGACTTATTAATGGACAAGAAGAACCTAAGGACACTGAAGGTCCATAGGGAAACCTAGGGGACTCATCTCAGATTAAGTCTATTTCTGTACAGACTTGTATAATTTGTTTTCAAATAAACAGTGAAGAATTTGGCCAGCTGCTTTCTATACTGAACTTACAAAAAGCTCTGCTTTTGGCCAGGCTAATGAGATGCGCGCATCTGTTGTTTGTGTGTGCATTACTGCTTGCATGCTCTCGTGCCTTGGTGGGTGTGCAGTGTGATCTCAGGTGAATCTGGCAAGAACAGAGTTTGCTGTTGCTCCAGAAGCAACAGATCTAAGTAACCCAGTATGAGCAAACAAGGCCCTGGAGGTGCATGCCTTGGGGGTGGGTTTTGGAATTTCAAATTCAGGTCTACATGTGCCATTAATCTGCAAAGATAAGATGGAAGCCTGATATTGCCAGATCCCAGTTGCTGGAAAGAGACTTCCTCTGGCAGATGTAAGGACCACCTAGCAATGAGATGATGGCAAGACATCTTACAGCTCGGATGCTGCAGCCTGTACCATGGTGGCAGGATCCAGGCTGACATCCAGACAACTGAGAGAGCTTTAGACCTGGGCAGCTGGAATGAGCCCTCTGCCCTCTCACAGCATACAGTGAGAAGCTGAGGTTTCAAGCCATTTCCAATATGTCTTTACTTTCATGGCAGATGCAATTATGCTAAAATCTTGGTGTTGCCCTCCCTCAGCATCTGTATGTGTACTACTTTAACCATTTGACTATGCTGTTGCTATACCAGCCTAGCTTATTAATGTCATTACCAGGAGCCTGCCTGGGACTGAAGGTGGGCAGCATTGCACTGTGTGGTCACCAGCTATTCAGATAGATGGCTTTCTTGCTGCACTTGATCTAAATTTATTCTAGTTTTGGAAAGTGAGATTTAAATGGCCAAGCCACCAAATCCAGTGATGATGGGAGAGTAGAAGAGGACCAGAGAGCTGATCTGGACATGCTTGTTAGTACAGATGTCTCCTGGGTGGGAAGAGACAGGTTAAGTACCACTGGGTCCAGCTGAAGGCAGCAGCAGTTTTACCACTGACTTTAGTGTAATCTGGCCTTTGCTTAAGTATCCCATGCAACTCCAAAAAGGAAAGGAGCAGGATGCAGAATGGTCATATTAAGTTGCAGCACAGTCCTTGGCTTTGCTCACAAGGCCAGGGAAGAGCTGTTAACAAAATGTAATTGGCACAAGGGTTGCATTTGTAGGTGCACATTTGCATGAGATCACAAGTCTTTGAAAGGAAAGCCTGTCACTCCCCAGTGTCTGTCCTTGCCCTGTGAGCCCTGCGGTTATGGAAACATAATGGATTAAGTCAGCAGCTTGCCAGTTGCTAATGTAACAGCCTATTTTGACCCAATTTATTTACACTGGGAAAAAATAAGAATGTAAACTTCTTCCACAAACATTTACTGTATATTTTTACCAATGTGTTGTTTTTTTTTAAATAATCTACAAGTGTACTTCATGATTACTACAGTATCTAACTATTTATGTTCATACAGTAACAGGTAAGGAATGAAGGGAGATGTGTTGTGAAGGGGGTGCCATTCTTTGATACTTGTTTGTAGGCCAGCCGCTCAAAGTGAAGAACTCACAGATGTTTCTAACTGAGATGGAAGAAGGACAGAGAGATCCTAGCTATGTAACACCTATTAAATCTCTGCTAAATGACTTTATAGTCTATTTTTTAGAGATCACACATAAGCAGAGATTTCCTGTTTATAAACAATCCTCTTCATGTCAGAGAAGCATGCATCTTGTAGACAACAGCAAGGGCTGCAAGAGGTTTCTGCTATTGCTCTTCTGATCTTGTGTGCTTGAAGTGACACCCAGTTTCCTGCCCCTCCATGCTTAGACTTTTAAATAAGAGCCTATAAAATTTGAAGTGTTTGAGGATAAGAAAGAGCAAAGGTTGTGTATGTTGGACTGGGATGTTGTAACACACTTGCTCCACTTGAAATCCGAGCTTGTTGAACACGGTCACACATCTTCAGGTCCACCTGCACATTTCCAAGGTTTCTCAGTGTGAAGGTGTATTTCTCTGAAGATGGTTGAAGACTCCAGGGACAAGGAAGTCCAACAGCTTTCCCTCCTCCAGCTGGGTGGCCTATAGACAGCTCCTGCAAGGGAAGCAGACAGTGCAGTCTTCTCTCCATTATTCAGCTTAGCAAAGGCTTGATGTCCTGCTTTTGTTGCAGCCCTCGCTGAGAGCACTGTGCAGTGGCAAGAAGGGCAGCTGTAGTCCATCCAGACACACCAGCTCTGGATTCACCTTCTTTTGGCTGGATCTGGGCTATTCCCTGCAGAGCTGGTGAGCAGTGTCTGCATCACATCCTCCACCGGTCTGGCTGCCAGAGGCTTTATTACTTCTGACTGCGTGGAGCCACCTGGGACTAGAGCTGGACTGGGGCACTGTACTTCCCTGAAAGGCAGGGCTCTGGGGACGGCGGTGCAGATGTGCTCACAGGGCAGGTCAGCACACTGCTCAGTGTTACTGTTGGCATTACTTCCAGCTCAGTATCAGCCATGCTGGCTGAGATGGGCTTCCCAGGGCTCCTGGTCAGAGGAAGTGCAGGCAGCACAGATGGGCTTTGGCCTGTTGGGGCTGATACCACACTGATGCAAGGCCACAGGAACAATGCTGCTCCCCTCCATGAGGTTTGCAGCTTCCTACAAGCATGTTTGTGATTCCGAGAATCCTACCCTTGACAACGAGCTGCTTGCAGTGAAAGCCTAGTGCAGCTGTGAAATACAATTGTATTTCTACATGTGCACATCCCCCAGGTAGCTTTAACTCAGCTAACAAGTGCAAAGGGCAGTGGATGGGAACCCTGCTTTCCACCAGCATCATGCTGGAGAGGGCCCTTTACAGATGAAAGCCCTCTACTGTTCTGTCCTGGAAAGGCGTCTGACACAACTCTCACTGGAAGACTGAGAAAATATTTCCAGACATGCTGCCAAATTTCTTTCTTCCATCCTCCTTTCACATGTAGATACCCCCTACTCTACCCTACCCTGCCCCTACCCCTCACCCTGATCTTACTTGTCAGAGAGCAAAAATGTAAAATTGACATGATTTGTTTAATTTTGTAATGTCAAATTTACAAATGTTGTTGGTTGTCTAGCTGGATTTTCTGGGGGAATTTGGAATGTTGGAAATAAAAGATTGTTTTTGTTTTGGGATAAATTTTTTGGACTCTGTAATAGTTTTTGTCTTTTTCCCCATAACTCTTGGCAAGAAGACTTAAACAAGATGAGAAGAACTCCAGATGAATGAGCCTGTGTGAAATTAAAGGATTGTTGGTTTTTGTTCAACAAAGTCTAATGAATTAGGGTGTTGGAATGTTCTCTTCATGGTGGATCAACTTCTGGTTTCCAGACATTCAAGTCTGGACATTGAAGAGAAGACCTTTGTACAGACGTCCTTGTTTTGAGATCTCTGGTTGATGATATAAAAACTGGGAATCCTGAACATATTGTGATCACTTCTAATGTACTGGTGCTTTTCCCAGCAGATGTCTGAATGTTTATGATGCACATATATTTACAATGCACATAAACATGCTCAGCTTACAAAAGGGAAGCTACAACAGATAAATAGAAAGTCAGCTTGTGTTACTCTGGCAGTTTCATTTGGAAACACAATGCATTAACTCCTGTGTCAGCAGACAGGCCCTCTTGTACTGAACAAACTACCTCTTGAATATAATACCACCTTGAACAAATATCATCTAACAAGTGGTTTCTAGACATGAAAAAATAAAACAGATTTTAGAACCTTATTGAGGATGAAAAGGTGAGGAAAGACAAGAAAAAAATGAAGTAGATGAAGAGATAAATTCCAAGAATGTACAGTAAATGAGTTAAAAACAAGGCCCACTTCTGGCTTTGAACTGACCCTTTAACTGTCCAGTGGTGACTCTTGCAGATAATGAGATAATAACTTTCACCCTTTTATCTGAACCTTTTGTATGCTGACAGTTCACATCACCAGAACTTCCAGTCTGCAAGTTCTGGTGATCACATTCAACTTACTGGAGTAAGATGTAGTTTGCGGTGAAGGTCTGTCCGTGTAGCCCAGACAGGTAAAGTCCCATTATAGCTCATCAAATTGAAATAGTTAGCAGTGGCCTGCTAGCACGTCAGTTAACCATCCTCCAGCAGCAGGTTTCAGCTGCCAAAACATAAGCATCTAATGTCACCTGAGACACCACAATACATGTGAGAAAGCTGCACAGGGCTCACAGATATGATGCATAACACACAGGAGACCCACACCTTGCTGAAGCAGCACAGGAAAGCCAGATGGGATATAGAAGGGGACATAAAATGGCACAAATCTAGGCAACCCTACATCTCATTTGACTAGTTTACATCTGTACCTTTGCAAGAAAATCTCTATGCACAGTGTGTCTCTGTGAAATTAGAAAGTCTTGAGACGTTCACGAACCCAGGTATTTGCAGCATGTTGTGTTCAGGGTGTGCACAAAGCTACTCACAGGCCTCTGAATTAATGTTGCATACAGGTATGTAAAAGTAGTCAGGATCAAGTAGTTTCCATGTTGGGCTTGCAGTTACTGATTTTTAACTTCTAAAAAATAAAACATAATTAAAATACAATACAACACAATACAATACAATATTAGATTGGGGATTGTAGTAGGATGAAATCCCTGAACAATAAATTACTGAGGGCTGAAAGTATTCTGCAGTCTCACACTGTTTCTGTATCCTTCCCAGCCACCTACTGTTGGACACAGGCAAACGACAGTCTGCCTGTGTAGGTGTACTCGGGGTCTGATCCAGAAGGTTTACTGACATTTTTCTTTCAGAATTTAATAAGGGAATTCTCTTAGTAACTTCAGGTATTTAAAAGTTCAGTCAGTGGTCTGAGACTCATTAAAGCACCCAAGCCTCCTCCGATAGCCAGTGAGGCGAAATAGGCATCTAGGTACTCTAATGCAAAAAGAATTAAACCTGGAGGAAGATTTTCTCCACAGAAGACTAGAGTTGACTTATCTGCGCTTAGGTGACTAATTTTAGATACATAAGGGAGGAGATGTGGCTCCCACACACCCCATTGCCAGGCCTAGAGAGAGGTGTAGGGGGAGTCAGAGGAAAGGGCTTCAAGTGCTAAAAGCTTCCACTCCGATCATGAGAGACCTCTTGGCACCCAATAAAAAGAAAAAAGAACGTTTGATTCAAAGCCTTTCCTTCCCACCCCCATTCACTTGCCTTTTGATTTCAGATTTTCCTGCCAGGATCCAAATAATCTATAACATACTGATTGGCATGGTTCCCTGCAGCTGACAGACAAATGGGAGGGAGAGGGGACACCAGTTCTTGCTCCAGCCAGTAGGCATTATTTTAAACAAAATCACCACCTCGTTCCTTAGATGCAGCAACACTCTTGTAAGCTGCTGAGTGTGCAGTCAGAGAGGCACAACTGGTGCACGATGTTGATGCCAGCTCAGTTATAATATGATACAGCACTAATCAGGAGCAGTGGCTGTGATGCACAGTTTCCCCTCCTATCTCCTTGCTCAGAAGACAGCACGCTGCAAGCTGGGCTGTTATGCGGGTTTCCATGTAGTTAACGCCTCTATATATGCTAACCACAAGGCAGTGGGACTATTCGTATTCTTAAAATTAAGCATGTGTTTAAGACCTGACAGTCCCTCCTTATCCATATGAGGCCCTGGATGCTGCTCAGGACTGCATGACTTTTGAACTCCTTGAAGAGTTCACCACTCTGCAAGCTGATGGTGCTCAGCTGTACCGATCAGGCCACCTCCCAGAGCAAACAGCCCTGCTCTGCGGTGTCAGCGTGTCCCTGGAGACCTTGCACAGGTCGTTCAGTGACCTGTGCCAGTCTTCTGCTGGCACATTCCCTCAGGTTTTAATGAAAAGCAACACGTGCAGGCACAAGAAACAGAAAGCCTCCTTTATAGTTTTGTCTTTAAGTCATGCAGCATTGAAAGAACAATTAACCTCTTAATCTTCTTCTATAGGCAGCAGTTTTGCATTGCAGGAAAAAGACATTGTCATTAATAATACACCTGGTGTATTACTGCTGGTGGACACTGGTACTTGGTTTTATGTCAGCTGAAGGTCCAACTCTGTAAGCCAGCCTTTGTGAAACAGATGGCAACTCATTCAGTACAGCTCATGATGTTATTCTATTAACATTTTAAAATGTTTCAGTAGCTAAGATAGGGTTTGCTTCAGTAGAAAAAGTCAAAAACTGTTTTCTTGTGCCCAAGTCAAAGGCATTTTTTTTTTTTTTTTTTTCTGTGTATAAAAATATATAAATAACTGTCTTTCTAGTGTATCTGCATTTGTTATGGGTGATATAAGAAAAAAAAAAAAAAAAAGTTCCAGAAAGCAGCTTAAATAACACACAGAGCAAGATAAAATCTGAGGTGTTAGGCCATATGAAATTTCCACACAAAGATTTCTTTAGGCAGTTACCTTCTCAGACTTGTGCACAACTTTAATTCAAGGGATGAACAGATAAACGGGAAAATGAGCTACCCATAAATAATTTTTTAAAAAGCCTTTGTTTTTGTTTGTTTCCCAGGTTCTTAAAGATAATAGTGATTCACAAAATTTTCTTTTTCTAGATATCACAGCCAATATTTAAGCATTATTTTTATCCACAAAGGTCACCTGCTGTGCATATTTTGGGTTCAGAAATAAAGATCAAATATAACTCGTACACATACATTTGAGTTCTTTTCTGCATGTGATAGGGCGTGCAGGCTGATTTTTTTGATTGAGCAGTGAAAGCAGGCGAACAGCATCCGGGGGATAATCTGACTAGCATGCTCAATCCATCTGGATCACATCAGTTTTTTTTTTACTCACATAAGGATATAAGAAAGAGGCAAAGGGAAAACCTGATGAAATGCTCCCTCAGATTAGCTGGCCACTTACATAATCTTTGGGCTCATTTCATAAAAGATGGCCCTGATATTCTTCTAACCTCACCATGCTAAGTGATTTTGAACGCAACCCACTCAAAAGCCTATTTAGCTTCTAGAATGCTTAATCAAGCCTGTGAGCAAAGTATCCCTGAGGATTTCATCACACGACGTGCATTCTAGCAACTTTTAATGAATACTTACTGACTTAGCTCAGCTACTTTAAAGTTCTGTTTAACAGTCATTTAAATAATCCTCTTGCTTATTCAAGACCTTTTCAGCAATGAGATCATTGATGAGAACAACACATGAAATCTCTGTCCTGTTTGTTTCTGGCCGAACACTTGTCCTCTCACAGAAAGAAAACAGAATGACCATCCAGTCCATTGCCCTACCCTTGGGAAGGAAGAACTGTGTAATTGCTGGCTGGTGCTTGTCTAACTTCTTCCTACAGACCTGCAGTGATGGAAACTGTATGGACTCCCCAGGAAATCTGTTCAAAAGCTTCACTATCCATAATGCTCCAAAGTTCTTCCTAGTGTCTTTTCCCAGTTAAGAATGAACATTTCAGTCAAAAAATAAACCCAATTTCTTTTGAATCAAGACTCCCCAGAATAAACTTTCTGGGGCAAATAAGTCAAAATTCTTCTAACAAGGAGGAATGTGTGGCTCCAATTCTTTTAAATTTTCATTTTATACTGATACCAGAACTGGAATTAGCAAAATGGCAGTGGAATTATTGTGCTATATGTATGTTGGAACAAGACAAAAATGCTCAGTTTTATTTACGCAACAGCTGCACCTGTCCTCCTTTGTTTTGATGTTGGTCTCCATTGTACCAGATTCCTGGGACACAAGGTCCCATTTCTCAATTGTTTCCCAAGAAGGGGCAAGAAAACTCTTGCCTTTAACAAACTGGTAAAACTTATTTTTGCTCTTCTTAAAGCAATGCCATCTCGTGGGAGCATGTCAGATGCCTCAGATTGGGACATAGTCACTTATATATCGCACTCTATGAGGACAATACTGCATTATGCAGCATGCAACCCCAGAGACTGGTGCAGTTATCCAATATCTATGGTTGTTGCACTAATTCTGTGCTTTGTCACATCATCAGAATTGTATATGTCAGGAATACTGCATGGATCACTGTTTAAAGTAGGCTTTGGGCTATATCATAAAATATGTTCTCCACTTTTCTTCCTCTCATGGACAAAAAAGAGAATCACCCTGTTCTCTCAGTGCAGTGGGTAAAGACACAATTCCCCGTGGCTCCAGCACCAAGTTTTTCTTATGTAGGGACGGTTCCCTGGCAGACTGATTGGTGGTCCCTTCCTTCTCCTTTCTATAATGCACAACAGCTGGGACTGATATGTGTGAACCCATCTGTATCTGCTACGCAAGCAGCCTTTCTGAACAGAGCTGATGGGAATAAAACGAGCTATAGGACTTGGCTTTCTTCAAGCAGCACAACAGAGCTAACTCCCCATCTCATGAGACCAAGAGAGCTGATACTCCCTGTCACAGGACTTTTCAGGAATGGAGATGCCGTCTAAATTAAAGAGGTTTGGTCCAAAACGTTTCCAAGCACGAAAAATGAAAACTGGCTTTTGTAAATGTTTTCACAAGAGTTAATAAAGTTATATATTTCTGGCCTGATTTTCACTTGTTATACAATACTAAGCCCTCAACAGCATGAGATCAAAGCTCACCCTTTGGGAGATGGGGAGCTTGAATATGCCTACTGACCTTCCAGCTCCAGGTTTTCTGGGGTAAGACAGCTGCCTCTACGTGCTACTTGCCCCTCTACTGCTTATTCCACTTTTGTGCTGCCTGTCAGTCCATACTCTGTGGCATAACAACAGGAGAGAGCTGTTCCACAAGTTCCTTAAGTCACTCCCTTCCACAGTGCCCCAGATTTCAGATTTACGTATCAACAGAAGACAATGTACAGAGAGATATTTTCACGTAGAATTTTTTCCAGTCCTGAATGGTCTGGAGATAAATTAGTATTCAAAAATGTTTCTTTTCAGTCCATATGTAGGTTAATACGGTGCTTTGAAACTAACTCAAGCTAAGATGATCTGCATCTAACCCATTCTGGCCATGATTTAGTTAAGTCTCTATGTAAGTGAGTCAGGAATTTAACACCTAGTAGTGAAATACCTTTTGAAATCAGCTTGTAAGATTTACTCCTGTCCTATCCAAACACAGATTTTGGGGCTCCTCCCTCTCCTATGGTGCACCAGTTCCCATCAGTGTTTTATCTCAACCAGTGTCTGTCTCTCCAGCAATCAGATTGCCCTCCGGTAGGGTAAATTCTTTTAGGGTAAATTCCTCCTGGTGCAAGAGGCAAGAGTAGACAGAGGACTCTGTCCTGGGTTGAAACCAGAGAAAGTGCTAAAGGATGGCTGTATCTGCCAGAACCAGGTGTGCTCCAGCAGCTGCACCTCCAAGCATGCTTACAGACATGGCAGATGTGTCAATAGAGATCTACCAGCTCCCCTAGTCAGTTCTGGAAGCCACTTTAGTCTCTGGCCGGCTCTTGGTGTCACAGCACTGTTTCCATTCACCTCTGAATAAATCTCTCCTTTGCCACATTAACCTTAAGCCTAGCCTGATAAAGGTTGATCCTTGAGTGTTTCTGACAGGGAAAGCTGGTTTGCTTTAATTTGTGTATTGAACAGCAGCTCTTGCTGTGCCGAAGGTTGCTTGTAGCAGCTGATTATTTCCACATGACTATCTACAAGGCAGAGGAGCCCATGGTTCAGCTACCTTCATACCAGGACGATAATGCACCCAGCAGGGCTGGAGCTTGGCTGCACGGGGAAACGAAAAGGGCCCAGAAAAGAGTGGGCAGGATCAGGGTGCCCAAGCAAGACGGTGAGTCTATTAGACTACTCATGTCATTTCTCTATCCGTCAAGGCAGAACACTTTCCAACAGGTAAAAACAGCAAAAACAGTATATTTTAAAGTGTAATGGCACAGCTGAAGTGGTACAGCCCTTCATATGGATGCACTCACTGCTGCACAATATTTTTCATATTAAACGTTGCAGCTGCTCTCTTGGTTTCTTTTATTTACAAATGTCTGCTAGTTGTGTTAACCACTTTGAGATTTACTAAACCTGTGTTGGACAGGTTGCCTAATCCCTCTATTTTTTTTCTCCCTAAGCCTGTCATCAGGCAGAACCTTTCCTTGCTGCTGCACAGCCAAAATCGTCCATTTTCAGATGACTTCTTTCGGGGAGCAGGGAACAAGTCACACCGCCAGGCACAAAAACATGGAACCAGGCAAGGCCCAGTGCTCTGCATGAAGCTACCCTTTGGGAGGAGATGCTCTGGCCCTGGTTCTCTCCTAGTCCACAGAAAACTTTTGCCAATAGCGGTGTGGAAACTTTACTTCTCCTCTCCTCTCCATGAATGTGCTACAGTGCCAAAACCCAAGTTAAGAACATGCCTCTGTCAATACGCTCTGTAAATCTATCTCAAAATAGTCATCTTGGTCAAAAGACATTTCAGTACTTTGGTTCAAGTGCAGATGATCTCATAGGGGGAATTGCAACAAAACACAGGCATTTATTAAAGACAGAAGACCTGGAAAACTGTTAAAAACATAAAATCAGGGAACCATATTTGTATACATCAGTTCAATATACATATATTTTAATTGTTCCCAAATCCCTGGTCCCTTGTTACAACACTGTTCAAAATCTGATGCTATCCCATCTCTATTCAACATAGCAGCGGTCAAATAGAAAACTGCATGTTTCCAGGGACTACATAGAAACAGGGTTCAGTTTATGGTAACAAGATAATTTAAAAATGGCAGTACATATAGCTTAGCCTCTGATGCTTCATATTTGGCTTATCAAGTGTTGTAGGATGCATGTTACTATAAGTAATATTAAAAGATTTTTGGACCATAAGCGACTGCACTGGCAATTCCTGGAATATGGGCTGTACAGGTTTCATATCAGGATTGATCAATATCCACTTTAAAGGATGACTAGAGGTAATTGTAAAAGAAATCTTTGGCTTTAAAGAGGTTGGTTACTCAATACCTATGAAAGAAGTACAAAATTTGCCCCAGTAATAACAATACAAGTCCATCACCTATAAAGGGGGGGGGGGGGGCGGGGGTTAATCAATGCACACCCAAATGAGTGGGCAAAAATAGGAGACAAAATTAAAGTAGCCCAAAAATTTTGCAAAAACCAATATGGGTGCAATATTCATTCTAATCAGAACTATTTTGCTTCCCTTCTTTAAAGAACTGTTGGTAATAGGAATATAAAGTTGCTATGTTCTCTTCTTGTCTCCACATCTTTGAATGTCATCTTTTGTTATTGGTCTGTCTATTAGGAAAAAAAAAAAAAAAGTTTTTGTCTCTCTAAGATAAAAATAGCAAATGTCACTTCTCACAAAGAAAGTCCCTTCCTGTCTTATTGCTTCCCACTCAAATTTTATAAATAAAACCTATTTTATTAAGGTCAGTGTTTAGTTTAGAAGGAAATGTTTATAGATGTTACATGCAGCAGTAATGTATTATTATACAGAAATACCTCTGCAGGGGTGAAGTTGCACCTCATGTAAAGATGCCTTAAGTTTGTTACCCTTGGTGGCTCTGGAGATGCTCATGGGTTCTAGGCTGTGTCTTGCTCAGAGATCAGGTGTGCTGGCAAAAGTGTGTGGGAAAACACACAGCCTGTTTAACACATCTGTCTGTCACTTGAACACTCACAAGTTTTAATAGCAATTTTGTGACAGTGACACATTGAGCATGCATGGGTGCATGACTGACAGTTTTCCTACATTCCTGGGATGCTGACGTCCAATAAATGTTCTGCAAGAACTGAAAACAATACTAACCCAACAAGGTATGCTTTACCAAATGGCCATTTCACAGTACAAATGCAAATGTTTTCTATCTGCTATAAATCTCATTGGCCATCCCAAAGTCCTACATGATCTCAGATCCTTCCCAGACTAGTAGGAATGAAAGATCACCTGTGCTTTTATACTACTTACCAAGATTTTGTACAGACAGTAAAATTTTGTGCCTTGGCTTTGTTTTTGAAATGGAACATGCTGTAATTTCTATTCAGGCTTCAGCATGTGCCACATGAGGTTTCACAAAGTGCCTCTGCTCTCTCCCATCTTTTTACAAAAGTTATATCCTGGCAGGGTGAAAGAAAAGCTCCTGGGGAGCAGAGATGAAATGAAAGGCATTCCAGCATGCTCGGGGCTAAGTATATGTGAGCTAGTTTTTGTGACAGAAAAGTCCACTCCAGACTCAGGGTTCCCTCAAAGTACCCCCAGGTATCCTCAGGTGGAGTTTGTTTTAGGTAACATCTCTTGATATGACATGCGTACCAGTCATGTACCTATAACACATGTACAGTTGTAATCATAAAGCTATGGAAGTTGTAAAGCTCTCTCTGTAGGAAAAGTAGGTTTCCAGCCCCTGTCCTTCCGGGGCCAAATCCAGCACCATTAGGCTGTCTCGCTCTGACCTGAGTGGGCTGAGAATGCATCTGCTGTGCAGATGGAGACAGAAGTCAGCCTCTGACACTTACTCAGGCTTTCCCCAGGCTTTGCCACTGCAGCAGGTGCCAAGAACTGGGCAGCGTCTGTAACGCTGTCCCTGCTTCCAGCAGGTCCCCAGGAGAGCTCACACTTTCTCTCCCCTCCACCCTTCCCAGTGCTGACACTAGGGAGAACTCAAGCATGGCCAACATTGGCAGGTTATGGGCTATGTGCTTGGACCTGCCAGCATTCTGCAGCATGGGCCAAGGAAAAGGTGCTGCAGCATCCCTGAAACATGCCATGTGGCCTTTCTACAGAATTGCTGTGGCTGTGGAAATGCCCTTACCCTGGAGTGCAATCCAGGGCCTATGACGTGTCTGTGCAGCTACCCTGTGACGGCTAGGTGGGAAGCAGGGAGACAAATTTGGCAGCAGAGGTGTTCCCAGGAGAGGACCCTCCTCCAGGAGGACTCAGGGGACTCTGGGCTCAGACTCCATGAGAGGGTGGATCCGAGAGATTGGCTCCCATTCCTTGTTGGGTTGCCTGGGTTGCCACACTGAAGCAGATGGGACAACCCTGTGACTCACAGAGTACCTTAAAACCAGAGTCCTTGTGGTTCCATACTTAGTACTTCATTAAATAATGAAAAAAAAAAAAAAAAGAAAAAGAAATAAATATGAAACCCAAAGTGGACCCGCCTGGGCTGGTCCTGTGACATGTTTTGGTCTGTGTAGTGTTTGTTGAGTTTGTGGAGCATGGCGGATGGAGCAGGGGGAGAGGAGGAGCTGGCTACCAGCCCTCCCACCTGCAGCAGAGACCCCAAATCTGGATGCAGAACTTCACTGAGGTTTGAAATTTGACAAAGAAATTCTTCATCCAGGAATCAACTTTGACTTGCTCACTTGTAAATGGTGGGACATAAAGATACTGGATATAGTCTTGAAGCCTTGATATGGACAAAGCTTTCTAGGCCTCCTGGGTAGTTCTGCCATGTATGGACTGCAGGTTAAGCTCACCAGAAGGCTCAGGTGTTGTAATGCCAAACCTCAGGGTGCCCAGTGGGCTGCTCAGCTTGGGCCAAACACTAGGCAGCGTGCAGGTCAAACGGGACATCTGCCAGGAAGACTCAAAGACATCAGCCAGGCTGCTAGAAAGACAAATCCAGGGGACACCCTCTCCCAGAGGGTGTGATGCTGGCCAGGACAGCACCTATTCGAGCTGTTGATTTTCTGTTCTCCTTTACTCTGTCTAAATCTAGAGTTTGCCTGTGAATAAGCAGTGCGCCCTCATAAGAAGTAGGTATAAAGAAGACTTCGGAAGTCTTGTCAGGACTGGTAAAGGCCATCTGAAGAAATAGTTTTATCATTTTAGTGTTTCTGACAGGGAGATCAGGGGTGGCAGAAATTCTCATATAATTACTCTCTGCTTCAGTCATCTCTGCAAAAAGAGGGTACGTGACAGAGTCATCATCACTTCTTCATAACTGGGAGTGCATCACAAACAATGACAGCAGCAGAGTTTTGAGATAGTGTCACTGAAGCCTGGGTTGGGGGCACATTTTCAGTTTGTGCTTCCACACAACCAGAACTCACACGTATGACCAGCTATTTAAATATAAAGGACCATAACTCAGAATCAAATATATATATATATAGAAAATCTAATCACAGGCTGAGGAAATTAATACCTAGAAATCACTTTGAACAGATTTTTTTTTTTTTTCTCCCCAAGGGCCAGGGAGGGCTGCCTGCAGAGAAGGAAGGATTTCTCTCCCAGAACACCTGGGTTCCACTCAAACGAGCTCTGTAATAAATATCATGAAAAATGATAAATTACTCCTACTTGAACTGTGTGCCTTAAGCAGTTTACATTTGCAAGATGCAATGAAATCCTCTAAATGAAAGATAATACATGTGGTGCATGAAAAGAATTACACCCTTTGCTAATTTCATTCCAGAGGAAAGCTCTTGCTACCTGGAATTGCGGTGTATGTGCTGAAAAACACAGACAATTTGTGGGACTTTTTCTTTCACAGTGATCAGATTTTTAAAATAATAAAATTCATGAAATGAGCACTCTACTCTCTCTGGATCTTTGAAGCAGGTTTGGGAAGACATCTTCCTCTCCAGTAGAGAAAACACAAATCCTGAAATGTATATCTTTCTACAAATCTTGTGCTGGTTAATGTAAGGTAGCTGCTATGATTATTCTGAAATTCACTGGTCCTAAAACAGACTGAAAAAAATGACCTTCAAAGAAGGCTATAGAGCTAGGAAATGCTCAAGTTTGTTTCTGTGACAGAGGTTTGAGATTCCTCAAACTGGGATGTCTGGATGGTGTGTTTCATTCCACAAGTGAATATAGACACCTTGGTGTGCAGTGGATATCCCCATTCCCTGCATCCTCAGAGGAGGGAACACTCCTCCAAAAAGCCCATCTTTTCCCTGCATGTGAGAGCTCTGCACAGGAGCATACTGGGGACTGACACACAGCTCTTTCACCTTGTTTTTGTCCTTGGATGGGTGGAGAGCACTCACTGGAGCTAGTTCCTTTTCCATTTATCTTCCTGGCGTTCCAAAAGAGATGATCAGAGAATCTCTCCCAGAGGACTGGACCCTGAGTGGCTGTGTTCTTGGCTTTACAGGTAGGGAGAGGAGATGGGGAACGGGGGAACAGTGTGGAGCGTTGCTCCTTCATTCACATCTCCTACACATCACTGCTGTTCTGCAGACCTGCTCCAGACACCCATAGCAGTGAGAACACCCATAGCAGTGAGAACAGAGTGAAGTGAGGGAGTTAAAGACAGCAGAGAGGGGTCCCAGTGACTCCTCACCATTCAGCACCAGGCGGCATTTCCTTGCTGGCGGCATTAGTTGAAATAGCAGCTAAGCCAGGTATCCCACAGAGGCATGTAGCCTCCCACAGCCTCCCAAGTGTGAAAGCCACAGAAACAGCTTGAGGCACCAGCACAACACCAGTGAAAATGGCACCCCTGAAGCAGAGGGTCATGGCTAGCATTGTATGTGACAAGAAAGATGACGGCTTGTGGGGGATTTACATGGGCTCTGCTATTCCTTCTTCTGGTCTATTCCACTGTTATCTCAAGGATCTACCAAAAGCAGGACACCTGATCTGTGCTGCTGTCAGACTCAGAAATAAATGATGTTGCTATACGACAAATATACAAGGGAGCTTAAAGCTCATTTTGTTCCAGACTGAGAAGAAGCCAAAATGCTTTCACAAAGCAGAATACAGTCATAGCTTCCATCTCCATATCATACTCTCTCCTCTCTGTGCCTGGGGAGCTATCCTATTAAAAATACTTTTGCAAACACTATATCCTTGCAAAACATTGTCAGCATCAAGCCAGTATCTGGATATAAAATAAAAACTGTCATTAAAATGTTCAAATCAGCTCTCCACTGTAGGTTTGTCTGACTGCAAGAATAGGGTCTGCTTTAAATTTCACTAGTTTTAAACACTTTTTTTTTCCAGATATTTAACTGAAAAATACGGAGTATTTTAATGCTGTAAAAACACTTGGCACCATAGATGCTTGGATACAGTGCAAAAGCACCTGACCATAGGAAATGCTTTTTTTAAAAAAAAAAAAAAAAACTTTTTTAGTAAAAAATGCCATTTTGTCAAAAAACAAACTGCTTTGCAGATGCATGTCAGCATCAACCAACCTTGTCACGAGTCCAGGATGGAATTTTTGCTGGAGAAAAGCTGTAACCCCAGAATAGCCTGATAATTACCACATACTGTCCTGCCTCAGCCAGAACAGACAGGAACTTGGAGCAGACAGGATCCCACTTCTTGGGGTCCTGGTAAGGACAGCAATCATGTGGGGAAAAGTCTTTAGCTCTCTTGTTTTTTTATTTATTAAAGTTTTGACCAGAGTGGTGTTTTCAGCTTTATTACTGCAAAAAGTGAGTAAAAAACCTTAGTTTTTCCCATAGCAGAGTTATTTTCACTGCACTGATTTTGTCTGTAGGGAAGGTCCTGGCTTCCCACTACCATCAGTGTCTGGGACAGCAAGGAGCAGCATGTTCATACTTGCTCCCAACAGCCCTTTGAAGCATAAAGCTGCACCTCCAGACAGACATCAAGTAAGACCCTTACAATTTCCTTCACAAACCTGCACGCACTGCTGCCGCTGCTGGAGGCATGTTTCCAGTCCCAGCATGACTGTCGTCTTCATTTATCTCATGCACATTGATCAAGTTACCCTTTGATAGCCTGCAGGGGAAATGGGGCCTCACCTACTGACTGCCAGGCTGTTGACAGCAAAACACAATCTATTTCCTTTGAGTTTGTGGTGTTTTGGTTGGGTTCTGCTTCATTTTCACATATCAGTCAAAGAGCCAGCCTTGACCGTGACGTTCCAGTAATTCTGTGCAATAAATTAAACATCTGCTGCAGGAAAGGGCCCGCAACTGATGTGGAGATTGCCCCATTAGGTTCAGGGAGGATCCTGTGGCCTGGTCCTCTCTTGCCAAAACAACAAAAAAGAACCTTTTTTTTTCTTCTTTTTTTTTTTTTTTTTTGGAAGGGGGGTGTTAGTTATGGTCAAATTTTCAAAAGTTTGTCTGTCATTTGGTTTTGGTTTTAAAATGGCAAAATTATTTTGAAAATAAAACACAGGTGCACCTGTGCAAGGTACAAGGTGTGCAAACCTCAGCCTCAAGCACATGATGACATTCTTGCAGGTCAAGAAGTCTCTCTGCATGGGCTGAGCAGTGCTACCTGCCCTATGCATATCTGCAGAAGTTGCAAGGAAATGGCATTTCTCTTAGCCGTTTTCCTCCTCAAATCATATTAAAATGCATTGCTCTGTTTGCCACGCTCTAACACCACCTGTGTGGACAGTTACTATGACAGAGCTGACATACAAGTGTCTTAGTCCTTTGCATATATTTTCTTTTGTAGACTGGCTGTTGATAAGACATTTGTCTAAGTCATTTTTCCAATCAACTGTATGCACTGAACAGTGAAGTGAATGAAGAAAACCTGGTTAATCTGTTGCAGCTGCTATAGTTATCATCACTGTTTTTATTACCATTACTGCTATTATCTTTTGTTTATCAAAGTTTCCTTGTTCCAGGCATCAATATATGCCCCAGAGAGAGTATTGCCTAAACAGATACAGTCTAAACTCTCCTCAAAGTAGGAAAGTAGAGTTGAAGAAATGGGTTTAATGCACAAACAGACTCAATGGTGTGATGGCAGTCAGCATCACATCACCTGCCCAGTGAGATGGCGGTTGGGGGTCTGGGGGGAAGGCAGGGAGCTACCTGCAGGGGGAGAGGAGAGGAAAGGTGATGGGAGAGGGAAGTCACTCCAAGTTGTATTGGTGAGCTGTTCTTTTCCAAGGTGATGAATGCCATTTTTAATATGAGAAAATGTAGAAGTCCCTCCAAATAACATTAATTGAAACAAAATTTGTCAGCTGATAGTGTCAGGGAAGATAAGCTCAAACTCCTTTGTAAGAAAAAAAGAGCATGTATAAAAATAAACCCAGACCATTTCTTACCCTTATATGTCACCCATTCCTCAAGTGTCAGCATAGCTGCAGTGTGCTGACTGCTGTGACACTGTGTTAGAGAAATTACTCGGAGCATCTGGAAATGCCATCTGCTTGTATTTACTCGCTAGTTCTTTTGTCTGGGTTCATTATCACTGATACTTTATAGTGGTGCTCCAAAAATACTTTTGTGTAGCAAGCTCCACCATTTCCTCATGGCCTGGCTTCATAGCACTTGGCAGTGCACATTCCCCCCCTGCCCCTGGTGGGACAGGCTTGGTGATGGTCTATGGAGGGCTGGGTCTTTGTTTAGTGGGCAAATGTAGCTTTTTTTGAAGAGAGACAGGAATGTGATCCTTTGGCAGGGGGTTCATCAGTACAAAACTAGGGCAATCCAATCTTATGCATGGATCCAATGGATCAGCTAAAAACCTAGACAAATATATGTCAGCACCAGCTCAAAACATTTTAGCATGCCTTTATCCTCAGTGGTCTATGAATTAATTAGGGCTATCCAACAGCAATCACAGCCTCAGCTTCGTGGTGGGTCACAATGGTATTATGCAGATATACCCCCAAGGAACTGGAAATTAGAACAGATTTTCTAGCAGAGTAGCTGTCTTCTAAACCCAACTGGAAAGCAGCCATGCTTCCATACTTCTGCAATTCATTTTACTTGACAAGGCTAGGGCTGTTTTGTTTGTTTGTTTGTTTTGTAGTTGTTTTTCCCAGCACTTCAAATGCCTAAAACAATGCCAAAAATACAAAACTAAAGGATATGAGGGAAAAAGAGATCAACTTTACATTTCTCTAATTCCCCATGGGTACAGCACTAATTTATTTATGTGAAGAGCTGCCTTTTCTTAGTTTCCCATATGACAATCCTTTGCTCCATCTTATCTTGGAGTGACTCATAAGAGGGGTCAAAAGGTGAAAAGAAACTTTATGGTAACCTCTTCATAACCCTCTTGTAAAGTCTGTTTTCTTTGGAGTCTCCATTTGTATTTGCAATCAGTGGGCAATTTCCCCTCATCTCTCCATTTTCCACCCCCTTTCGGTTTTAATTGAAAACTTGGTAAAGGTAAGGCTCTTTTTGTATATAAAAAAAACCCTCCCTCTTCCTACTCTGAATTCATCTAATTCCCCTTAGGCCATATCTTCAACTACTTGAAGATGGCAAGACTCCATTGCCTGTGCAGGGATGCACATCAGTGCTCTGGGAGGGCTGCCACCCTGTCCCACGAGAGGGTGGTGTGCTGGCATGGCCAGTGATCGGCTGGGTGGAGTCCCTGGGGGCTCCTACCCTACCTGTGCAAGACACATTCCCTAACTTTCTCCAAATATAAAATTATTCCTGATTGAGACAATGTATTCTGATATCCTGGGATACTTCTCAGGTTGGATTTGGGCTGGAGAATTCTGTAGTTAACAACAGAGCCTCTCAAGGAACATTATTGGGGAAGAGGCCAAGAGGGTGCCAGCAATGCCTTTGCCTCCATTTCCTCTTAAATTTCAAGTAAGTTCTCCCCAAAGGCATCCAGCCACCCAACACAGGTCTCCAAAGCAAAGTGCTCACTGTCCCACCCCCCCCCCCCAATGCACATCTGTTTGCTGTGTGAGACCACCAGCCCTTCCCTGTTAGCAGTCATGGCCCTGCATCATTTCTGCTGACAGAAGACAGACTACCTGGTGACAAGGTCACCCCCAGATCTGAGGCTCCTGAATCCCGAGGCAAGCCATTACTGTTCAGAAAACCCTGAAGCATGCAGCTGATTTTCAATGTGGGTTTAAAGACCATTAGAGCTAATGGAACTAAGCATGTGGATATCATTAAACATATGCTGATGGATTTAAACAGGCATGTAAGTATTTTGTTGAACAGAAACTTGTGAACATCAGCCTAGCAAGACATTTTCATTTAGTGTTCAAATAAAATAATGTTCACTACAATATTTTTCAAACACAAGTTGATCTTGATCATACAGAAGTGTACCTATCTGCTGCAACAGACATGTACCAAATGGATTGGAGAGACAGAACAACACAGAAAGTGTATTTCCGAGCTTTTTTTTTCATTCGATTCATGATGAAACACATGAAGATGCCTTGGAAGAGAATCTGAAAAGTGCAGGCAAAACCAGTGCATTGAGCTAAATGGAAATGGTCCTTACTTTTGTATTTAAATACAGTAATATCACCTCAGTGTTAGCAGCAGCAAATTTTTCCACTCCCCATCTGCTAGTATTCATTTTAATTCCTGAAGTAGTGTACTATGGAAAATATGGGGTCAAGCAGTCCTTGTTTTTTTTCTTAACTCATGTGTTTCTTTTTTTCACCCATAGAGGAAAAGTTTCTGTTTCTACAGTATGTCAATTTTCAGTGGCTTGTTTTCATCACCAAACAGAGGGAAAAAAAAAAAAAAAAAAAAAAAGCAGTAGATTTTTTTCTACAGACTTAATGTCTGAATCACAGTACAGAAGAGTGTGATGCACCTTGTTCCAAATGGCATCAGTGCTGCATCTTTCCAGACATTATTTTTCACTTGGCCAGTTATAGGAAAAGTAGAATGTCAGTTAAAAATCAACAACTTTTATGTTCTCTATGCATAACTTTACTTCAAGCTACAAACCTCCTACTAAGCTGCCCCTTTCTGAAGCTGCTATAGCATTTCAAAGTAATTCATGGCAACTGAACCATTTCTTGCAAATAGCCTTCTTCATTTTAAGTCTTGATTTGAGAAATATGATTAATCGGGACTGAATATATATATATATTAAGCACATGTTTAAGTGTTTTAAGGTGTGAAACCTAAGTTGATTTCTAGTCAGGAAATATTTATGAATAGAAACTGATTTGGGCAAATCTTTCTCAAATGCTGGGTTTGTCGGGAGACTTTCATTTTCTAGTACCTCTTCAGGCAGAAGGTCTTCAATCATTGCACATGTTTCAGGTGCTTGATGCCATCAGAGCAAACATTTTTCTCAGAAGTATGAAAGCATACAGTGGCTGTTCAAAGTGTGCCGAACAGACGAAGTTAAAGACCATGAGAGGTCATCAAACAAAACACACCAGTTTCTTCCCCGCGGTCAGTAATTTTGCCTTCAGTGCTGTTTCTCTCTCCATCAGGTGTAACATGAGCTGACCACCTAATCTGTTACAGAGGCCTGCTGTCTGCACGCCAAACCCTTTGCAGTGCCTTTGAAAGATGATATGAACAAATGAGAAGTCTTGAAAAAAAAAATAAAACACTGTGCAAAGAGATTTGAGTGGATAAATTCAGGAAACTCTTGGCATCAACAAACTGAATGAATAAATCCTGGTAGTTTGGGCCATATTGTCTAAAGGAGCTGGTTTGACTATGTAGTGCACCATTATAAAAAGCTGATGGCAAAAATAATGCTAGAGACTGGAAATCTCCACTAGGCCAACTGGAGATTTCCCCCCAGGCATGTGTCCCTGATGGGGACACTTGAGATATTTATTGCTCACTGGGGAGGACAGGTAGTAGGTCCTACAGAAAACACTTTCTTTTGTTTTAAAATAAATACATTGCTTTCCCTGGGATAAGGATGGAGAGGCAGATTAATAACTAGTTAAAAACTAGTTAATTTTTAACACTGCCACCATCCCAGCCAGTACCTAGTCCCTTTGAACTGGCTTACATGTCTACCCCTTGCCCTCATGACCAGAGCACAGCCCTGGGCATCAGTAGGAGAGGTGGCCAGGCCTGGACCTGGAGGCCTGGGAACAGCCAGCAGCAGCCCATGTGCTGGGTGTCACCTGCAGGCAGGTTTTGGGCTCCTCTCCCATGCACACGGTGACTGCTGGTGGCAACAGCAAGCCCAGAGCAGGCATCAGCGCCCACTGCCAGCTGAAGGCATTTACTGCTAGGAACAACAGCTAAGAATAACAGCAATTAAACTTTATCTGTTGCATATGTCACACACCTCAAATATTTGCACAGCACCATATGTGCGGTTGTACGAACAATCATCTGAGTGCCTCCACGTTTCCCAAACCACCGTGTCAGTTCCAAAATGCTGTATGAACATGCTGCCTGTGGCGCTCGTGGTGATGGTCAGGTCCAGCGACAAGGGGCCAGTTGTTTCCTGAGGAACAGACGCGTGCCAGGGGGCAGCAGCAAAAAGTAGGTGTTAGAAAAAAACTAAACACAAAGCTGGGGGAAAGGCACGAAGGATAAACACAAGAGGCCCAATGAACAACTACAGTGACTTCACCGATAGGAATATCCTTGTGGCAGAAATTTAAGATAACAAAGAGCACCTACAGGCAGAGTTTATTTATCACTGGAATTTTTTTGACGGCTACAGAGTGGTTCCTCGAACAGCTGGTCATGACTGTACATTTCCATAAGCAAGACCTTGGTCCCCCAGCTTTGCCCCTGTTCCCAATACTGCACATTCACTTTGAGTTGTGGGCTTGCACAAAGCCCCAACCAGCACAGGATTCAGCCCAAGAACTCCACGAGCATCAGCGCCAAAAGGGCTGCAACCTCAACAAGCTACAAAACAAGAGCTGTATCTGCCTTTCCGAGGAAGAAGGGTTTGTCGTGATTTTGACAATGGTTTCAATAAGACTACTGGAACAATCCTTCTTGTAAAACTTACCAGAAACTGTCTAAAATCTCTCTGCTTTGGCTGCCCTAAACAAAATTGTTTCCAGCACCTTTAAATAATATTTTTTCTTTCTTTTTTTTTTCTTTCCTTTTTTTTTTTTTTTTTTTTTTTTAAATAAGCAAGTTCTCTATAGAGTGGAGATGTTTTCAGCTCTGTAAGCACTCACACCTGATGTGCTTTACAACCAAGGCCAGCCCCATAAAAGCCCACACACTGTTCATAATCACAGCCACTTACAGCAGCAAGTTCACAGGTTTTCTGGGAGGGTTCCTAATGAGTGTGCATGGATCGCAGACAGTCCAAGGTAATGTCGTCCCTCTACACACATAAGTGTGATTTGATTCCAAATTTGGTAAAACTGGTCAACGACAAACAGCAGTGATTCCTGTGTGGGAAATGCTACAAAGTGAATAAAATAATTGAAAAAAAATATACATTATTGTTTCACATAGTTAACAAAAAAGACCATACACCATTATTTTTATTTCGTGACACTTTGCTTGAATGTGGATTAGGCACATACTTTCCTGGAACCTGATGTTCTGCACCATTCAATTTTCCTTTCTGTAGTTATTCGCTGTGTTATTTGCGCACTCATGGAAAAAATGTGGGAGTCCAAAGGTGGGCCAAATCACAGCACCAAGTTCCCGGGGATTCCAGGAATAATCTGCCAGCTGCTGAGTAAATAACTGCATCCTGTTTCAAAGGCCCTCTAAGGCTATATTTGTGTTCAGCCTTCTTGTTCTTGCCTCTCCTTCTGTCCTGGGGCCAGGGTGACCGCTTGACCCCCGGGTGTGATCACGGAGCAGAAGAGCACCCTTGACTGAGACACGCCGGCACAGATGTGCGAAGTGCTGACATGGCTGTGAGGAGCCACTCGGTTTGCAGGCTCAACCCTTCCCTCCCTTGCAATGCCCAGCTTCATAGACATTGTCCTGGGGACATGTCACTGTGCACCTCCCATGCATCACAGCATGCTTTTTTGTCCAGGGATCAACAAAACCAGCACAGCAGAAGAGCAAGCAGTGTTTGAAACACGCAAAACTAAGAGACCGAACATCTTTCAACTTCAATTTTAGGCCTGCTATATCTTCCTCTAAGTTACAGGTACACAGCTGTAATGCTTGGATTGCTACCAAGATGAAAGCTTGACAGACTGTTGACAAAACAACACCCACAACAAAGTAGGAGTCACCGGTCATGATTTAGTACAATTCAGACACAGTTCTGGCTTATATTTCAGCCTGGTGGACATACCGAGTCCATTTACTAATGGCCTGAAAAGTAGGAAACCGTTTATTACAGAAGTCAGCTTTTGAACCATATGCTGATTTTTCATAACAACACTGGTGTCAGGCCCCGGATGATTACTCAAAATGTCATCCACATTCCCACACTGGATAAGGATAACATGTAGGAGTCATGAGATTAATTTGTAAAATTTACACAGATGCACAACCTCCAGCTGCATCACTTTCCACCCCAGAGAGTCCTTGATGACCAGCAGGTGAGCAGTCAGCCACCCCAGCCCACTCCCAAAGACCAGGCGTGCTAGAGGAACCGTCTCCTCTGCCGGTATTTCTCCTTCCTTGCAGCTATCCCTTAAGGAGCAGCAACACAAGATGGAATTCCTGTCAAAGCTCCACCTCCAGCAGCCACAGATCTCCAGACATCATTTTCTTGCTTGTCAAGGTGCTGGGCCCATGGCCTTAGCCCTGTGTTTGTGGAAGTCCATTTCCCTGCCTCTGCCATCAGCTGCAGCTGGTCTTGGAGACCTGCATCCACCCTATGTCCCTGGGGACATTCCTAGAAAATCCTCCTTCTGGTGATGAAGTTTTCTGGAGTCAAAGGGATGGAGACAGCAGGCTTTGTGCCCAGGGGATACGGTGGGAACTGTGGGGACTGACAAATAAAGGGCTTTTCTTTTACATCCATGTGAGCATAACCTCCAGACACCAGCCCAGCATGTGCAGCCATGAAGGCACTGCTGCACTGAGTGCCTCTTAGGCACCAGTGCGGGCAGACAGCTCACAAGCAGCAGCTAAATGTGAGCTCCATGCAGCAGCCCTCTCTGTCCAGTGAATGAGACAGTGATAGAGCTGGGAGCCTGCTCTCAGCGAGGCTGCAGATGATCCAGCTTGTTTATTCATGCTGGACCCTCCCAGTTTCCCTGGGAGAAGCCAGGTGTCCTAACAAACCATTAGATTGCTCAAACAAATGGGCTCGCCCAGGGGCATTGCTCCTTTCCAGGTCATGTGCAGGGAGGCCAGAGGCTTGTTCCCTGCTTTTCAATTCTCTGATTTTCAGTCTGAACCTGAAAACAAGAGAGGGCAAGAAAAGATTAATGTCAGTTACCTTAAAGTGGTTTAGATCAGATTGTCAGCTTTGGAGTAGAGTCCTTTAGCTGTGTTGGTGTCAAACTAAACCTGGCAGTCAGCAGAGGTGAAGGTTACCATGTTTTGCCCTTTCTCATCTCATCCCACTCAAGGGTGAAGTGCCATGTAACCTTCCCAGAGGTAGCAGGCACCTCCAGCTGCCACTGTAGCATGTCTGCACCTCAGGGCTGCAGCACCTTTTTCTAAGCTGTGACGTGACCAGAAGTCAGAATTAGAGCACATAAGTAGATAAGGAAAGCAAATGATGCAGGCCATATGAAGCACTAAGTGAGCATGATTTCCCACTGCCTGGCACCTCAACATGCACCTTAACCTTTAAAAAAGTAACAGATACCACCCTGTGAAAATAGCATAATTATGTGCCTTTTGAGTACTATTGAGAATGATGAAACAGGAGAAACACAGCTGTGGAGGGGTGGGTTGCAGGAAATAACTGCTTTTCTGCTTTCTGCTGCTCCTTTCGATCTCTCCCTGCCATGTAGGAGTGAGAATTCGAAAGTCCCTTTTCCTATCCATGTGCTAGATACTTTTGTGCAACATCTCTCCCAGAGCAAAGGTAATTCCCAAGGGTAAGGGGAAGAGTCACAGACAGACTGATCTCCAGTCCTGTGCTGAAAAGATGGGTAGCTTTCCTTTTTGCATCTCTGTTTCACATTACAGGTAAGTATTAGGTGACAACACATTAGCAGTGAGTTACTCCATTTGGGGAAAATGAAGAACAGAGAAAAAAACATAGTCACTTATGGCACATGATTTGCAGCAGCAAGCATCTGGAACATTAGTTACTCTCTTTTCATTCCTTAAAATGCTTATACTTCAGAATCAAATCAGTAATGATGTGTACCAATTTTATCTTGTGCCTAATGTGAATGATAATAAAAGTAATAATCCCATTTTTTTTACACTACATATCAGCTCCACTGAAACCATATTACATTCAGTTTCTCTTTACAGCTTTGTTTTAAAGGCTGCAAGGGAAACAAAAAGTGACATCCAAACCATCTGCTCATGAGCATTTCATCTCCTTTGCTCCTATTTCCACACACACAGGAAAATTATCCAGCTGTCTGTCTGTATACATGGACATATATAATCTCAAAAGACAATGATGCGTGATATTCCTTCCGATGCCAAAAAATTCCTGTGAACATCACCTGATTAAACATTAGGCTTTTCTGCAACAGAAATAAACTATGTATTCTGGGAGAGTTAAATCATGGGATTTACACTAATAAAGCTGATGCAACTTGATGCCAAGCATTTATCTTCTTCTGATAAAACTTTTTTGGAGTTCAACATATAAATCTGTAATAAAGCAATTTTAGATGACACTAAGATACTGGTCCTTCAGCCAAAGCTAACAGAAACAAAGATTGAGGAAATAAAAAATTCCTTTACAAAGAAAATATATGAAAAGCATAATAGAAAATGGAAATAACCACTACATTGCCAGTAAGATAACAGCCAAACCTGTCTATGCTTTTCCCAGAATGCTGTCCTGCCTACTTAAAAATAGCAAAGGACTTGCATTACAGTGATTTGTTGAGTTCTGAAATTCATTACAGCAAAAAGCGTTTCCAACAGTTACAAGTAAGCCTCTCAATCCCACGTCCCAGAACCTTATCTGTGAGCTATTGCTAGAGCACAAGGGGAACTGCTTCTTGCCTTTCACAGGCTCGTGCAGCATCCTGTGCTGCATGAGCTCCCAGAGGCAGCAAAGAGTTAAAAAACAGAATCTCACGCCTTTGGTTCAGAAGCCAAAAATTACTTCACATTCTTGGGAGTAAACTAATTGCCAGATGCACATAAGAGTAGATCCATGTGTAAAAACACAGTACAGAAAAATTCCTAATTAATGAAGGGTTGTGCAGCCGATGCACCCATACTGCCCAAGGTTCCTGCAGGACCTATCAAAATATCCAGCTCACCCAACCCAGTATCTATTTGTGCTCATTGTAACTGCAGATGTGCTAACAAGGGAAGTTCTTGCTTGGCAGGCAAGGCTGTGATTGCTTCGGGTTTCTTTTTGAGCAAACACCTGGAAGTACCAAGGGGCAGAACCAGGCCAGACCCAAGGGACAGGGCTTGGGCCAGATGCAAAGGTGGTGTAGGAGGTCCTTAGCTCCGCTTGGTGGCTGTGAGCACGGAGCTGGTCACCTCTGCACCTCACTTCACTGCATTCCCACATAGACAACGTGTCCTCATCTCGCCTCAGGCTTTGCTTCCTCATTTTGGGCCACCCAGGTGGGTGTTTGGTGAGTGGAGCATGTACCTTGTTGGTGAAGACTCCTCTGTTGGAAAGGGTGGTTGGTCACTGTGGGGATGGGCAGTGAAGAGGGAATGCCATGGGTGAGGGGCAAACCTGCCTGAGGCACTTCCAGCCCCAGCACTTGTTGGGAGCCTGGTACTTTTCTCCTCTACCTGCACTGGCTTCAGCTGCACTGAGGAGATATGGCTTTGAGAAGGGAACAGGAGGAACCTCTCCTGTGGCTGCCTCTCCCCTTGGGCCTCATGTTCTGTTAGAATTTATTTGCCTTCAATCTCCAGCCTTTGGTTCCTGTTATTTGACAGGATTAAATCACTCTTCACTGGCCTGGATTTCCCCAAGCAGGAATTTGCAGGCAAGCTGTTTTCAGGTTGTTTTCCTTGTTATGTTCCGCTAAATTTACAAAGGCCTTAAGACCCTCTGTTTGACTGCCTCATCTGTCCCTCTCATCCAGGTAGCTCAGTTTTCTCAGAATCTTTGAAAAATGTGTATGCCATCTTCCAAGATGAGACCATTTGTCCCATATCCTGAGACAACCTCACCCTTCATTTGTCATTCAAATGTTTTTGAGAAGGGAAGGGCATAGAGAAAACACCTGATTTATCTTTATGGCCCTGATTGATTTAGTGCTGTCAACACAGACTACTGGCACCTTGACAGGTATAAATGGAGATTTAATTCAGATTAGCATTAGCTCTTCTTGACACAGGGGAAACAGCACATCCTTCTGGTACCAATCACAAACACTCTTAATGCCAACATTTACTTAATTTGCCTTACTGCTCCCTACAGATTAACTGATGCTGCCACTGGGCAAAAGCAAATACCAGCATGAGAACACACGCTGAACCTATTCCCAAAGTCTGTTAAGGTTGTGCTGGTTTCCACTTAGCCTGTGAAAGACATAATAATTTTCTTCTTGCATCTTTTTTCACGTTTGGTCAACAGGCTCTGTCAAGCACCCCAGAGAAAGTAAGAGTGAGAATAATGGCAAACAAGGCACAAACCAAAACTGCAGAACTCCGACTCAGTTTCAGAGAAGGGTTCAGGGATGGGCAGGAAAGGGACCTTTTGTAAAAGCTGCTTGGTGTGACCCAGTAAATGCCAAATGGTGGCAGAGCAGTGTGTGCCTAGCAGTGCCCCTAGACAGCCTGTCTGCCTCTGAAACATTTAAAATACCACAGTGTTCATGACAGAGGATGATCCTGAAATACAGGCAAGTATAACTGGGCCCAGGTAAGTCCAAACATAACTTCTTGGACTCCATGCCCCAAATCAATCTTCTGGGACAAGCTGGCTCCTCACACCTCTTCCTGACTCTTGGAGTGCATTCCTTTTCCCTGTTTCTTTTAAAGTAAAGCCAACTAGACAGTTCCCAGAGGTGCAGAGCGGGAGTCAAAATGCTGAGCAAATGTAGATGCATGCCAAGGTGTGTGCTGATCTGGCGGGACCCTGATCCAGGATTCCTGCCTCCCTTCTTCTATTTCAGCAGAACTAATTTCAGCCTAACAGTTAGGATTTTTCAGTCATCCTGACTTGCTCATGCTGTAATGGCACCCCAAAACTGCAGTAAGAATCAGGACTACTCTGGAAGAAGACCTTGCTCTTGGCCCAGAAAACTTTAAAAAAAGTGGTCCATATTTGTTTGTTCAATCACAATCTTGCCCAGCAGATTCAGGACTCGGCAGCAACATGATTCATTGCTTATGTCTATGGTAGCCAACCACACAATTTTCTTAATCTAGTATAATGAAATCAATGGAATAATAGGAAACCCTTCCCCTCTTGACAGCACAAACATCAGCTGATTTCATAGTGTGCTGCCAAGAGATACTAGCTGTCAAAAAAAAAAAAAAAAAAAAAAAAAAAAAAAAGGAAAAGAAAAGGAAAAGAAAAGAAAAAGAAAAAGGAAAAAAAAAAGAAAAAAGAAAAAAAAGAAAAACCAGCCAACAAGCCACAACACAAAAATAAAAATAGAGATAAAAAAGAAAAAAGGTACAAAATAGAAAAACAGTTTTCCAATAATCTGTCCTAAGATTCAGGTTGGGTGAAGATAAAGTTTTAAAAATTGTCTTTGTACTTGATGTTTCAGATACCTTCTTTCCTCCTTTTCTCTTTCACACACAAATGTTCTCATATGTCATGTTTCAGCTCATGACCACCCTATTCCAAAGCCTGAATATGATGCAGAAAAAATTGTATATGTAAATCCAAAGCCAACCAGAAATATTTGCTGCCCTTTCTCTCAGTTCAGAAATACTGGTAATTAGCTATGGAAAAATGTCATCTATTCACCTAAATAACATACTTTCTCACCAAAGTGCTGAGGAGGGCAGTTTTGATGGCTGCACTAGGAAAATTCCTGCAAGAAAAAGCTTCAGTTCAGACAAAAACATCTTGAATACTTTGTTTTCTGAAACAGAAACAATAAGTTGTGCAAAGGACAGTGCCTATGGGAGCCAGCAGGCTCTGGGTGTCAAGTGCAGATAAGTCCCTGCTGGAAAGGAGGAGGAATTTCATAGTCTTAATTTTATCGTTTTCATTACCAGTGGAAACGTGAGGCTCCTGCTATTCCCACCTGGCTACAGGGAAGCAGAATGTCCCTCAGGCATGTTTTGTGCAGGGGATGATGCTGTGCACTGCACTGCTCTCCAAACCCAGGATGACATAGACTTCCTGAGGCTCCACTATGGGAAAGTGGAAAGAAAACACCAAAACTCTTTTCTTCCTAGACATGGGGAAAAAGACAGAAAAATCATTGTTCTTTGTCAGTGTTCTTCTGCTTGTATATCCTTCAAAAACAACAGCAACAAAAAATTCTTCTAGAATGGCCAAGGAAACAATCCAAGAAGAAATGTGCACTGCTCTTAGACTTCACTCAAATTACATCAGCCACCTTCACGTGATGGCAGAGGACCCAAGCCCTTCAGCTTGGTTGTTCACCCAGATATGGCAATTCCTTATGATTTCAGCTTTCAAAGGGACCCATGAGTCCAGTTTTACAACAGCACAGCCACATTTTGAGCTAAACCATCCTCAGAGGCCCAGGCAAAAGCAAGCAAGGCCTGTGAATCAAACAGGCTTAAGCAGATTTGTGGTGCCTCTTCTCCTCACAGCCTCTCCAACAAGGAGATTTCAGCTCAGGGAGGAGCCTGCTGTGATGGAAAAGTCTTGTGTCAAAGGGAAGCCCAATGCATCTGCTGCAGAAGTGTAAATTAGTAGTAGCTTTATTTTACCAGAAAGCAAGGGTATTCTGTCTAAGAGAAATAAAAAAACAGTTTCTCTTGTGGTGTGGCAGAAACGGTCCTGTACTGTTAATCTGGGAGAGACAATGCTCAATAGAAAGATGAGGTTACATCTCGGAACAGTTGGTGGTGACCAGTATGGAGCAATGGGGGAGCAGCCCACACTGCTCTGGGGATGCCTGTGGGAGCTGTTTGCTGCACCTTGCATGTGGCATTGCTAGAGAGAATCTGGAGAGCATCACGGAGCACAAGCTGTTCTGCATGAGTGGCTGTTTGAAACAAATAAGTGTGTATTCCCTTACAGTGATTGCCTCACAAGCTGTTGTTGAGAGGGGAATGTAAGCATGCTGTGTCTGAGGAGTTTTCGGAGGGTTAGATGAGTGCTCTGGCAGCAGCAGTCCAAAATACATTTGGTGTGCGTGCATAACTTACATTGTGGCTGTTCCAGTCCTGTGTATGTTGCTAAATAACTTTCCCATTGTTTCATTGGTTACATTGCTCTCAGTATTTGGCTTGACTTTTGTTTTATGTCCCAGTCCCCTTAAAGCCTGGCTGATGGAAAATCCATAGCCCTTTCCTGAATCTTATTTGGAAGAGCCCTTTTTTGTCTGTACTTCTGTGAATCTCCCACTTCCCTAGGGATTTTACATGTCACATCTTATCTATAGAAAAATATTCACTCTTAAGATTTCAAAGGAAAAAGCTAAAGGAAGGGCTATAAAATTTTATCATTTTATATATACCTTATCCCATATATAGGGTCCTACCTACAGGATCATTTTTAGCATAAGAAAAGGAGGTTGAGAGGTCCAGTTCATGACAGAAGAGTGTTGTGCAGGCTGTTCACAGAGCTGGGCGCCTGCAAGGTGCACTCCACAGATTATGTGCCTACGTTGTGAGCTGCCCCAAAGTGGGCACCCACACTGTTGGTGTGGCTTGCCAGCTGGCATGGGAGTCCAAAATCTGCATTTTCAGGACTTCCAGACCCTGCTTATCCTACCTCAGTGGAGCTAGGGAAACCTGGACTGTCAAGTGTCTCTGGCAGCTTGCAGTCCAGGTCCCATGGCTCACTGTTTCCCAGTTCACCACTACCCAGACCAACTGGGAATGGGGATATGGAGCCTGGAAGCTCCAGTCTTGCCTCTCTTGGGGAGCTGGGAGAGAAGATGGATGTTCTGGAGCTTAGGGTCCTGCATCTGCAGCATCTTAGCTCTCTGGAAACCACCAGGCAGGCTGCCAAGAGGAGGGGAAGGCATCCAGCTGCCTGCCAAGAGAAGTGAACCCACCAGCACTCCAAAGGGTGACCTGGTGACTTGCTGGGACTCTGACTTGCCTTACTGAAAGTGGGCTGCCTGCACAACACATACAGGGGTGATCCTGGAGAGAAGCATCTGCAGGGACCTGAGGGGATGGACTTATTCTCCCATGCAATAGGAAGGACAGTCCTGCAGCTAGACACAGCACAAGGCATGGGAGGCACCTGAAACACAAGGCTCGTGGGCTGTGATGGAGGGGGCTTGCTGGGCATTTCAGTTCCTTAGGTCTGACCTAAGGCTTCAAACTGGAAGGGCTTAAAATACGTTGAAGCCAACTGATGATATATTAATTACATTCTGGGCTTTTGATGGTGTCTATTCTTTATTTTTTTTTCCCCACTTCTTAATACATAACTTCAGAAAAGAGTTTTTTGTCCTTATGTGATGTATTGGAGATGAGATGAGCTACTGGGATGCATTTGCGCTTCTAGGTACCAAAAAAACACCAAACCCTGGTGCCTGTCTTGCTCACATGGGATTAGGCGAGTAAGAGGAGAGGTTAGGAGGCAGGAGCTGGCTTTCTTTTGGATAAGGTATGTTCCCTAAAATCATCTTTTCTCCTAAGATTTTTTTTCTGGCATTTAGAGACCTAAAATATTGGGAACCTCTTTGCTTTATCTCCTTCTCTTTTCCTGGTGTACAATTTACACCTTTTTGGTGTTTTGATCTTCTAAGATGAATCCAGTATGCTCAGTAAAAGCTACCAGTAGCTATTTTTGATGTATGGGATGTAGGAAGCAAATGCTGCAGGAGCCCTTCTGCACTCAGATCTGGGGGCAGATGTCAGTAACCGCAAGGGAATGGACCCAAGAACTGAAATGACCTGTTCTGCTCCCCACTCTAGCACAGGGCAGGGAGTTATTTTGGAAACATTGCAGAAGAGACAAGGAGAAGTTGTTCTGGGCTGACAAAGAGTTCAAGGGCTTCTTATGACTTGCATAGCAATGTGAACCACTGACTGCTACAGACACTCAAGCTGCTTTGCAAAAATAAACCGCCTCATCTTTCTGCCACTGAGTAGCATGGAAAGACAGGAGTAAAGGCTGACAACTGAAAAGAAAACCTTTCTGTATTTTCTTGTAATAAACCACAAGACCGGTGATGTGAAAGTCTTCTGAGACACCTGGAAGAAGGACTGTAATTTTTCTAATTTTGTAATATTTCATTTCATTTCATTCTTTATATTTCTTCCACTCCATACAACAAAGAGCTTTGCTCTGGTTTAGCAAAGAACTTATACAACAAAGAGCTTTGCTCTGGTTTAGCAAAGAACTTGTGCTGCCTCTGCAGCTCTCCAGACCCTCAGAACAGACCTGTCACACACTGACTCGCTGTGCTGCCAAGTGTGGGATCACCTGGTGCCAAGGTAAGGTGCTCCCCACATGAGTCCATGTCACAGCTACTCCATGCTCTCACATAGCCTGCACTTCTCCATCAGCCATTCCAAACGGAATGAGGGTCACATAACACTGCCACATGAACATGCCAGGTCAGAAACAGGCCATAGAGTGCAGTAAACAAAAAAAAAATAAAAAATAAAAAAAAAAAAAATGAAGGGCTCAGAGGGAAAATACCCTGTGGTTGCACGCGCTAGCTAGGAACTCCTGAGTGGTTACCTACCTTTAATTGTTCTTCATTTTATATTGCACCCTAACCCCTCATATTCATTTCGTGCTCCCACTCAAAGGAAGGTTTAACTTGGATACAAAATGGTGAGCTTACTGCTGGCTTTCATTTGCCTGCATTTATTTGAAGTTCCCCTCTTCTACTTGCTTCCCTGTGACCAATACTATTCGGTCTCACAAACCCAGCTTATACTGTTAGAGGAGATCTCTCTAGCTCACACAGCTGGTTCCTCTCACCTCCAAGACCTGCTGAGACCAAGGGGTGCAGGCTCCATGGGCACATAGGTTTGTTGTTACTGGGCTTGGCACTGGGCAAGCACTGAAGGCTGACAGCCATGCAGGCAGCCTACAGATGAAGGAGCCTAGCTGCTCACTGTAAGCATTCCCTACAGACCCACATGGGAGGTGGCTCCTCAGCAAGTTGATCCGCATAAACTATAGCAGTGGAGGAGCTTGGTTGGCATTTTCTTGGGAAGACTTTCTGTAGCAACAAAAGTTCACTGATACAAGCCTGTTGGTGGTGTGTGCGTAAGAAGGAGGCAAAGAGAGAGAGAGAACACAGAACCAAAGTACAGTCCCTAAGTAGGATGCTGCAACTTGACAAACCATGAGTTGGAAATATTTGTGGTGAAGAGTTTGGATTGCCCTCCAGTGGCCAAATGGGATTTCAGAGAGCAGCACAGGTCAAAGGCTGTGTCAAGAGAAAAATTCTGAGGAAGAAAAAATCAGCAACTTAGAAACAGCCTCTTATTGCATCTATCTGATGCATATTTCACAGGGTGGTGGTATCTCTATCATGATTATGGTAGCACATCACTTACAGATTACTAATATTTGTCATCTTCCTTTTCAGTCTTAACTTCTGTATTGTCACTCTCCTGTGATCACACAGCCATTCACAGCTGTCACCAGCCGAGCACTGGTCCAGCTGGGACCTTTGCTGACGAATGAGGGTGGGACAACTTTGTGCTTATAGCCAAGGTCAGCAGTCAGTGCAGGATCCAGGGAGACAGGCCAAACAGACTGCCTGCAGCAGAAAGAACAGTCATCTTAAAAGCACCAGGCAGATCACCAGTAACAAAATTCATATAAAAAATAGCAGAGAATGCATCTAAGTCAAATCTGGAGTCAAGGGCCCTTCCACTTCTCTCATCGCTTGACCTTGTTGGCACTGGTAGAGGAAACAAGGATGGTAATACAACAATCCTGTCCTGGTTGTGGGCCACCATTCATCTTCCCCCTTCTGTAGAAGTAAATGCAGGGCCTCAGTAGGCTGACTTCACTCAGTAGAAAAGAAAGAGAAGAAGTTTGGTGTGCTCAGGGTTTGTTTTTCTGGGACAACACTTTGTCCACATCCGTTTTGGACAAAGCCTCAGCTTTTATATTCCCTGACCCCTGACCTATTTTCTCCCACTCGAACATTGTTCCTGAAGGATATTCCAACATCAGACCATTGGCAAGAAAAGGGATTAGAAAAGACTGTGTGAAGGGAACTCAGCTCCTGGTGCATCCTGGTTTCATTCAAGCTTCATTGGCAGGACCTGTGCAGAAACTTCCTGCTTCCTTGCCATGCTGCTGCAGGTCCATTTCAATTAATGAGCAAGGCTGTTGGTTGTAGCTTGGAGAGCTGAGTGGCAGCCAGAGATACCTTCTCCTTGGAGGACCAAAAGCTGTTTGGTACTTGGCCAGCCAGCCAGCCTTTCCAAATTAAGCCTTTGATGTCTCAGTTCTGATTTTAATCTAAGGGTTCAATGGCGCTCTGTCACTTTGAGACCATAAATCACAGAAATGCAGGGCTAGAGTGGATGTCAGGAGAACACCTACTCCTGCCATGCACTTGGCTCTCCTCTCAGATGTATGTCTGATTTGGCCTTAAAAATCTCCAGTCACAAGACTAAGAAGTCTCTGTAGGTGTTTTTCTGAAATTCTGATCTTCCTAACAGTATGAGGTGTTTCCTGGTGTCTAACCTTTGACACAAATTAAACCCGTTCTTCCCACATCCTTATGGGCATAATTCATCATAGTCTTTTATAGCAATGTTTTAAAGTACTGGAAGTCTTTCATTGTGTCCCATCTCAGGATGGTTTATTATTATTATTATTATTATAGATTCAAAGAAAGAAAGAAAGAAAGAAAAAAGCAGTTACTTGATCCTTTTCTCATAGGTCATGTTTTCCAAATTTCTCCTTCTTGGTCTGTTCTGTCTCCTTTCCAATTAGTCTCCATCTCTCATCAAGTACACAGCCCCAGAGCAGACACAGTACTCCAGTAAAGACCTCACCCACACTGAGCAAAGATAAAAAATTACCTCCTGTGGATTACACAACAGTCATGTTACTAAATGCCATTACAAAACCCTCTGTGTTTTTTTTCTGCTTTCTTTACAACATCTCATTGTTTTTTTGGTTGGTTGGTTGGTTGTTTTTTTGTTGTTGTTGTTCTTTGTTTGTTTTTAATTCAAGAATTATTAGTCTTGACAGACCCTTCACCAGCTTCATCTTCTGTTCTGTAGTACTAATTAAACCTGTTAGTAAATCAAGACCTAAATTGGATGTAAATCCATGGAAATGAATGGTATAAGTGTGGCAGCAGGAATGGTGTAATAACAGCAACAAGGAATAGAGTCAGGACCAAGGCCTAGGCTGAGTATTGTTGTACTTAGACTGCAGAGAGCTAATATACCCACTATACGTTAACTTTGCTCTCTGCAGAAATGCATATAATTCTTCATATTCCTCCATGGAATCAGATGCATACTTCTTACATCTCATTTCTCATACCTTTCATTTGTTTTATATAGACTAAGATCAGAAAGCATTTGAATAAATTTAATTCCTGACCCTATCCCTAGTATTCATATCTTTATTCATGAGCAGTTCTCTCACATAACCCCATGAACATCGGTAGGAACTGGATCCTAAATCTTGCCCCCATCTTGCACAAATGTAGTTTAGAGCACATATATGTGCTCTGATCCATTAAGGGTGTGGATGTACAGATAGTCACAACCTAAAAATTACTTAGCAGAGTTTTGAAAGGCCCTTTTTAGATTTACTGTTTTTCCATCTTGTAGTCATAATTTTTGTTCTAGATATTGGATATTCAGAGGCCAGAGATGTGGAACGCTGGGTGGGTACTGCCTGAGATGACTCCTGCCCAATTACATTCTGTAAGGACTTGCTTTCCCTTCACCATTGAATAGTTGCTTATTCCTGCTTTATGGAGTAACATTTGGCCATCTAATGGTTCTATAAATATTGTTCTGTAACTGCTTTCATTTCAGTCAGTTTGGCTCAAAATATTTTTTCTATAAAACGTGGTAATGCTGGGAGTGCACTTGAGAATATTTGTGTACCTTTTTTTTCCACTCAAAATGCATTGTGTGTGCTACCCAGCAAAAACACGTAGGACATACACAGGTAGGTCATTGTAAGGATGATGGAAAATAAACAGCGGGAAAAAAATGCTTTGTCTTTGTTATAACATTCACTTGTCCCCAAAGATCAAATGTAAATCATAGATCTGGGAAAGCCCAGAAAGATAAGAGGAATAAGTGCATCTAGACACTTCAGCTAGGGAGACTTTTTGTAAAGCTGGCCAAGAGGAGGTCACTTGTGACCTTGAATATTTAGACATATGACTCATAGATAAATGGATACTTGAACCATCAAGAAACAAAAGATTAATCATCTGTTGGCCGCTCTCTTTTCTCTTTCTGCCCTGGCCAAAAAAAAAAGCCCTGCAGTGGTGTGGTTATTTTATTTTTTTTTCCCTCTGATTTAATTCTTCTGTTAATATACAGTAAAGAATTAGACTTGAACTGGGAGGAAGCATATCTTCTGTTTACAGTAGCATATATTAAAAGGGGTTCCTGGACATTGAAAGAGGGGTACGGGATTCTCTTTGGTGTTTCTCTATTTCAGCAAGTGCTAAAAAAGTTGGGACTAACCTATTTTTAAACTGTTCTCTTCAAAAGCCCCCCCAAAGTATGATATTTGCAGTCCCCAGAGCAAGCATGTAGTTGGCTTACAAGCATCAAACTACAGGACTAGTAGATGTGACCAATGCAAAAGGTCAGAGGACTAGAAGAGGCTCTCTGGTTTAAGAGCATTAAATATCTCAGTGGACTCACACAGGCTGCAGGTTTCACCTGGACCCATCCACTCTTCTGCATCCTCCGTATGGCCAATTTGACAGTATTGACTTGGCATCAACAAATATCTAACACAGTTCATGCCTTTGTCTGAGGGTCTTGCCTCTTCCAGCCTTTCACTGCTGCAAAGCTGGACAGGATTTCAGACAGTGAAACATACAGATTTATCATTTCTGATCTGCTTCCTGTTGCAGGACAGTTTGCCCTGCTACACAAAAAAGACCCAGCTGTTGTTATCCAGGTCGGCCTATATCAGATGAACCCTTGCTTGCAAAGATGAGATGTGAATAGAAGTAAGTGGTTGGTCTGAATCCCTACTTACAAGTAGTGCAAGTTGGGAGACACATTTGGATAGCTCCAACACACTGATAGTAAAAGACAGAAATTGATGCTTTTTTATTTTTTAACAAATTTTGGCTTTGGCTTCTTTGTCAAATTCTTTCTTTGTTCAGAGACAACCTTGGCAATCACATCACAGAAATGAACTCATGAAATTCAGTCCAGAGAACAAAAGCTGGCATCCTTGTTCCTGTGCAGAGTGTGGATTTAATCTGAAAGTCTGTGTGATTGCTAAGCAAACACCTCACATCTGTTGCAGGGTGGATTTGTTTCTGGTAGTGGGGATAACCTTTCTCACCTGCCATTTGTGGGCTGGAAATTTCAGCATCATAAATCATAGCGGAGACACAAGTATTTGGGGAGTTTCTCTGACAGAAAAGCCACAGCAGAATGGTTCACCTCTACTGAGACAGTATTCCTCCCCAAGTAACTACCGATCAAAGGCCAAGATATTTTGTAAAAATCCAAAGAAAATCATGTATAATGTCTATTAGATTTGCCCACTACTATAGCGGAAATTTCCAACTGTCTACAAAGAGGAAGTACTGAAAGAGGTCATGAAAATAGACTAACACATATATAGGTTATTCTGTTTAAAATTAAATATATATGTGTGTGTATGTGTGTGTACTGGGTCTGGCTGGAATGCAGGGAACTGCAGCAGCCCATACAGTGCTGCGCTCTGCACTTGTAGCTACAACAGCAGTGGTATCACACCGGTGTTGTGTCTGCTGCTGAGCAGTGCTGGCACAGCATCAGGACTCTCTCTGACCCTCCTGGGGGGTGGGCAAAAAAGTGAGAAAGAAACATCAGCAGGGCAGCTGACCTAACCCAACCAAAGGGATATTCCATACCATGCAATGTCACACTCAGCAATAAAAGGTGGAAAAAGGAAGAAGAGGGGAGGGGTGGGCTCTCATTGCAAAAACGTCTGTCCTCCTCCTGAACACTGGCTACATGCGTTGAGGCCCTGCTTCAAGGACGTGGTCAAGCATCGCTCATTTGTGGGAAGTAGAGAGTAATTTCTTTCCTCTGCACTTCCACATAGCCTTTACTTGTTTTGTTTTTTTATCCCCTTTCCCCTTCCCTTTTCCCCTTTCCCTTTTTTCTCTTTAGTTGAATTGTTTCATTAATAATAATCTTTCCTTAATAATTTTTTCTCTTTAATTGAATTATCCTTATCTCAACCCATGAGTTGTTCTTTCCTTTACTTCTTCCCCTCCGCATCTGAGTGAGAGAGCGGTTGTGGTGTTCAGCTGCCTAGCATGGTAAAACCACCACAGTGTGTGTAAAAAATAAATAAATGTGACCACACCAGTAATATGATTTGCTTCTGCTGCAAAAGGCATAGATGCAGTATCCCTGGGAAACAGGATGAATGGCACAGGTAAGCTCTGATTTAAGACACAGTAAAGTCAATGGTAGGCTTTCAGGACTTCTGCAGTATATAGTACTCACTCTGCTCCACACACAGCTGGAGTCTCTGCTGAGTGCTGCTGTTTGCTATGTCTGTCTCATTCAGTCACTTACAGCTGCCTTCCCTCTAGCCTTGGAAAACCTTGACCCTATCAGTCTAAAGACCATGTCATGAAGTTTCACCACATATTGAATCTAATATGCTTCCTCATTTATTACTGTGACTTACGTGAAAGACCTCTAATTCCCTTGGAGCTAGTGGGAGTTTGGCTTTGTTCTCTATTAAAAAGAGACGAAGAGTCAGTGTTTCCTCACTTTTTTTTTTCTTTTTTTTTTTTTTTTTTTTTTTTTGGCTGAAGACACAAATCCATCCCCTTGCATTTTTTTACTTTTAGTTTGTTTGTGGAGTTTGTTAGTTTCCAGGGGAATGCTAGGCAAAAGAGCAATCGTCATTTACAAGCTTATTCTCACAAGGAAGTGTTGTTATAGCTGTAGTCATATAGAGCAATCTATTTGTGGCACCACAGAACAGTGATCCTACATGCACACTGTACTGAATTTGGTTGCTTTTGGTACTTACATGGTACCTATGGTAATGAAATAAATCTGCACAGTGTTGATACCACCTTTTGCAATTCAGCTTTGTTGTACTTTGCAACATCTGTTCTCATGGTACCCCCACCTCTATCTCATCTCCCTTTTACTAGAGCTAGGATAGTGCTAAATGTATGGCTGCTCTTCCTCAATTAGGTTGCTGCACATGAGGATCCCGGGAATGGGATTTTACTGGATGAGGAAGTTGAAGACTAGGAGGTCTGGGAAGAAGTCTCTCTGCCCTCAGCATCCTCCACAAGCTGTCCCTGGTCCATAATCAGGTCAGATTTGGAAATCAGAGGTTAATGGAGAGACACCGTCCCACTGGCTTCTATCAGTCCCTTGGGTGCTGTTGATCCCTTGTCCAATGTCTTTAAGAGTTTTATGGTACCTAGTGATATTGTGATACCTTCATATGGCACCAGTATTGTGAAAGATTGAAGCAATATCCATAGAAATATGAAGTTCATCTTCATATTTCATCGTCCGTCGTAGTTTGTCATCCATTTTTCATCCAGGGAGATCTGTCATCAGTAATAACAGACCAATTGGACTCAGCGTCAGTTCATTTGCCAGTAGGAGCAGGGAGGTGATCGTCCCCCCAATACTCTGCTCTGGTGAGGCCGCGCCTTGAGTACTGTGTTCAGCTCTGGGCCCTTCACTACAGGAAGGTCATTGACGCCTTGGAGCATGTCCAGAGCAGGGCTGGTGAAGGGCCTGGAGCACAAGTCCTGTGAGGAGTGCCTGAGGGAACTGGGGTTGTTTAGTCTGGAGAAGAGGAGGTTCAGGGGAGGCCATATTGCTCTCTACAACTACCTGAAAGAAAGGTGTGGGGAGCTGGGAGTCGGCCTCTTCTCACAGGTAACTAGTGATAGGACAAGATGTAATGGCCTCAAGATGCGCCAAGGGAGGTTTAGGTTGGAAATGAGGAGACATTTCTTCTCAGAACGAGCAGTCAGGCATTGGAATTGGCTGCCCAGGGAGGTGGTGGAGTCACCGTCCCTGGGGGTGTTCAAGGAAAGGTTGGACGTGGCGCTTGGGGACATGGTCTAGTGGGTGACATTTGTGGTAGAGGGTGGTTGGACCGGATGATCTTGGAGGTCTTTTCCAACCTTAAGGGTTCTGTGATTATATCGACTATTCTTAAGAAAGAAATAGTGCTGTGATCAGTCTGTTTAGCCACTGAATTTCCCCCAGGTAGAAAAGTTTTGGGGTCATGTACAAGTTTAACCTAGTCACCCCAGCATTAAATACTTCATTTAATCTGCACAATCTAGCTTTCTGTTTTGTATACTTTATAAAGAACATATTTCTCTGAGTACATATTTGAAAGGGTGTGTTCACCATAGATGTTGTTTGTTAACATTTTTTCATTCCTGTCAGCTTTTTATCCCTACTTGCAATTAAATTGACAACTGAGAAAGGCAAAGAGTATTTTGACTTATGGACCTACTACAAACAGTAAGGCAAAAATTAAAAGTATTCAACTCTGACCCATTTACCTGTCAGATTACTGTTTTCAAACTTCATTTTCCCACTACACATTGTTGCAACCAAAAGATGCCAAAACACTTATTCTGTTAAATATAGTTCTTCCATTACAATGCTTTTTTGTTATAAAGGTTACAGAAAAATAATTTTCATGAAGCCTCTATGCATCAGAAAACTTTGTGAAATTAGGAAACTGCAGGTGAAAAAAAATGTTTTCCTTCCATGCTTTCAGATAGTTCATTCAGGCTTGTGTCCCTATGCAGTTGCTCTGTCACTGGTTTCTTTCATTCCTACTCAGTGGCCCTCGTGAACTGACCAGGAAGATGGCTTCTTTCCAACCTTATCATGAAGAGAGTGTTTGCAATGTGAAACCCAAAGCGCTCATCACCCCCATGATGGTAGTGTCAGCTCACTCCAGAACATCTCAGACCTCAGGTACTTCCCTGCTCTGTTTCTTCAAGGCACTCAGCCCAATTCCACCATTCCCCAAGAGGCTCCCAAATACGCCCCAGCTGGCCTACGTTCCTCTAGCACATACCTGCAGCTGCTGCTTCCTTCTCAGAGGCAGCCAAAGGAGGACTAATAGCCCTCATGGTTAAATTGGGAAATGGGAGACCAAGAATCAGCTCTTGCTCAGCCTGGGACTGTTTGCATGTATTGCATCAGGGAGTGTAGCTGACTTCAAAACAAATCTCCCCTAAACCTAAACTGAGCTCTAACTTCACTTTTTAGCAGTCAGGATGTGCAATAAGACCTGTGCTTTAAGCTCTGAAATTCTCTTTTGAATTCAGATCTTAACTGAAAATCATGACCCCAGAAACCTGAACAGATGAGTTAGGACACCACGGTCAGAAGCAAGTATAGCTCCACTAAAATAGAGGTCAAAATTATGTTTGAAGTCTTACTTTACTGTAAAGTTTTAACATAAAAGAAAACAGCATAGTGACATCTTATATGTCTGGCTAACACTCTGTAAAGCCTGTTTTATATTACTACTCAAAGCATGTATCATATAAGTGACACTCTCACACTGGCATGTTTACCTCAGTGTGTTGTCTGCATAACATGTTAGATTGCTTTTATAGGCTTGTCAATGAATTCTGGCTTTTATGTTGCTATACTTACTCAGGTTGTATCTTGAAGATGTATAGATAAATTGTGAGAAGATTCAGCAGACCAAAACCTGCAAAACAGTTCCCCAGGAAAGCAAATACTGAGTCTCATAGCTCAGATAGCCTCTTTCAATGCAACTGTAAGATGTTTTATGTTTCCACTTCAGATATTTAGATACATGTCCCTCAACGGAGATCTGTATCTTCTTTACTCTTGCAAGAATGTTATAAGAGATCTCACCCAAAGTTCAGAATAGTTACTGGGAAACCTCTCATCAAATTAGCAAACACCTTACCTAAGCATCTAGATGCAGCAAAGGACTGCTGCTTTTATTTCACCTAACATCCTCTCAGGCACAGTGAGAGCTACACAAATGTTGTCTGCAGTGGCTGTTCTTCTAAGTCCAGTCCCTCAACATGGCCTCTGTCAGCATCACGACAGTGTGCAAGGAGGCCCAGCCTTGCACAACCTTTGCACACCAGCCTGGCATGCCAGCACAGCCTTTGCAAGAGAGGAGGCTCTCCCACACAGCAGCAGTCTTTCATGGCCTTGCTGAAAGGAATGGGTTGGAATAGGAAGTCACAACTCAGAGATTCATATCTGGGAGAATCTAACAACACTATGAGGGAACAGGGAACTGGCACTGCAAAGACTCCTGTTAAGCCCAGAACCCCAGGAACAGGCATCTGAAATAGCAAGCAAGTTTACAGTGTGGTGGGGGAGAGTTGGGAAGTGATTTGTAAAAGTCTTTGTGAAAGAGAGGACTATTTCAGCTAGGAAGATAACTGGAAAGTGGGATAAAAAGCAGCAGGGATGTGTGTGAATAGCATGATATCATTCTGATAAGATGGCTATCTTTCAGACAGAGGAATCACAGTCAGCCAGATCTGTCTGGACATCTGTATAGTGTCACACGGGAATTATTAACTGAAACTGTGAAAATAGGAATCAGCACGGAAATGGTTAGGAGATGAGGACATGCCTAAGCTGATGACAAAGGGGTTCTCCTGCAAAGAAATCTAATGAGCTGGGACAGTTTTCTCAGGAATGAGGTTAAATATTAGTCCATTGTGATCACTGGCAGAGAAAATGGGAATGCCTAGTATTATTTATTGATGTCAAAAATTTGGGGGCATTACCAGCAGACTGTGATGCCATATGGGTTAAGCCCAATGACCTAGAGGGCCAAAGTAATGAAGCAGAAAGTAATGAAAAATAATTGTAAGTAATGAAAGTAACGAGTAATGTAAGTAATGAAGTAATGAAACTGCTAGGAGTCCTGCTGTCTGAAAATGTGACTGGGGGAAGACCTGTCAATGCAGGTCATGGGATGACCCAGAATTATTGGGAAGGAGAAGAGAGGGGAAAAGGCGAGCCCAGGACATGCAAGGAGAGGGCTTTGCAATAAAGACACAGAAAGGAGAGCTCCCACTGCACACAGACAGCCCTGGGGAGATCTCACAGGTTTACTGCATAGAAAGAAAGAAAGAAAGGAAAGAAAGGAAAGGAAAGGAAAGAAAAGGAAGGAAGGAAGGAAGGAAGGAAGGAAGGAAGGAAGGAAGGAAGGCTGAGAACAAATATGACTGTTGTCTGTAAAAGTAGTAGGGTAAAACAGAGAGGGGAAAAGAAGAGCTTGAGCCAAAGTACAAAGTTCAAATGATTGTAAGCTGGCCATAGCTACCCTAACTTTGGGAATCATGAGCTTGTTTCTCAGTGCTAGAGGAGTCCTGTGCTGAAGGGCTCTTCATAGAGGTGCAGTGAGGACAAGAATTCTCCCTGCTTCCCTAATACCTAATAAGACAACTGAAGGTACCAGTTCCTTCCGGCTCCCTTTATGACATGGGAATAGAAGTGACCCTGCCTTGTGCCAGTTCACATCATGGCAAGCGTGTGCTCTGCCCTCTCCTTGTTGTGTAGTGCAGAGCCTGAGTGGCAGTACCAGAGCCCAACATCACCTCCTTCCTGGAGGTAGCAATCGTCCCTCTGCACACTCAGCTGCAGTTCATTGTCTCTGCAAGGAGGGAACAAAGCATTACGCTACGTTGAGTTACAAAATGTCCCTAAGCATCTTGTGTAAAGGACCCGAGAGTGAATACAAATTGCAAAGGAAATAAATTCCAGAAAAAGTATAAAAGAAACAATACTGAATTTATTAAACTTGACCTTTTCTTTTCTTTTATTTTTTTTTCAGTTTAAAAAAAAAAAAAAATCAAAAATCTCCAGGAAAATGTAATGGGCTAAACTAAATTTGATCAACTTGGATAACAAGCTTCCTGAAAACCCTACAAAAACAAAATAGCTCAGGATGTAGCTTTGGGTTCACAGGAAAAAGTAATCACTGGTTGATAAAGTAATCTCTAATTGATCTCTGCCCGGCACTTCAGTGTTTTGCTTGAGGTCTGCTTTGTCAGGGAGGAAGGGCAGGAGCAGAGCTGCCTGCCAGATTACTCATTGCTGGCAAGAGGATGTGAATCAGTGTTTGCAAATCTACAGTGTGCTGAAAGGAGATATTTATTGAACTGAAACAAAAGGTTAAACTGCCAAGGACTGTGATTTTTTTCCAGGGCTTATGTACAGAACTAGATCATAGTCTAGGTCTGAAACTGAAAATAGTCATGCGTGCAGTGAATTTAGTAGGTTTAGTAGCAGATGATCAGTTTGTGTTTCTGGGCTGGTTATGCAGAAGATCTAAATCCAAACTCAATCTAATTTCTTTGTCAGCTCTAATTGTGTGCTGAGAATTGGCCATGGTGGCAAAACTGCACAGAGAAACGCATACTCGAGTGGAGTCTGAACTGCCCTTGGCTCTGCCAGTCTTATCCAGCCTTACTTTGTTGGGATTTTCCCCTGGATAAAAGATCATGTTCCTACATGCTGCTGGTTCCTATATCAGGTTCCTATTGATGGCTGTTGATGCCTTTGTGCTGAGAAGGAATCAGGGTTTTATCTGCCTTTTGACAAGTGTTGTGCCAGCTGCACTGTAACACACCATATAATGAGCCATGACTACATGCCCGTGGTTTGTCATGAAATGTGCTGCCTGCACCAAATACCTCTGCAGCAGTGCCTGATATCAAGGTGTGAGGAGCACAGACAGCTATGAGATCAAATGAAAAATAGGTGGAATGAATCATCCAAAATAGTGAAGTTTTAAATTTATTTTCTTTGCGTGGTCTCAGAAAAGAATAGGACTGGCTGTCCTGGAGGGCCAGTTGTTGCTCTTTTTTTTTACTGAAGTCCTGCAGATCATTTAACACGCACTGTGGCTTAAAACCTGTATCCATACGCTTTCATTTTCAGAACTGTTCCCATTTTGCTGTTTTTCTACCTTTTCTTTCTCTCTCTGTTGACAAGGAGAACAAATAAATAAATAAATAAATAAATAAAAGTTTTGGAGGGGATGGTGGAGAGAAAGGGCAAAACCAGAAGAAAACCTTGTCTGCAAAACCTTGTCTGATGAAATTCAAACAAACCAAGGCTACATTTTTCATACAGCTGTTTCTTTGGAAGAATTGAACACTGAGATTTCAAGAAAAGGGCTAATTTACACCGAGGAAACAGACTATTTTTTTCCATTAAAAAAAAAATAATTGGCTTCATGCAGTACTTCTTGAAGAGGTAACCAAAGAGATGTAAACACATATGCATTAGTAGTTCATATTTACAGTGGTTTCTCACTAAAACTCATGCACCACTGTAAGACAGTTTAATACAGTAGTGCCTGGGGACAGGATGGGAGTGAATGTACCTTAATCCCAGGAGGAAAATATCCCCTTCAATCTTTTTTGCATTTACTCAAAAATACCTAAACCTGCCTTGAATCTCTGTGCTCCAGGCCAGCCGAAAGGGAGCCAAGAACTCAAGGATATTCTTCTCTCAAAATAGCATATTTCCCCACTCAAAAGAGAGAGAGAAAAAAATCCAATCAGTCTGACAGACTTCCAGAAAGCAGTGGGATTAATTTATAGTTGCCAGGAACCAAGCTCTGTTTCTTTAGGCACCAGCAAGAAAGGGGCTATTTTACATCCTTGTTTACTTAGCTAATGAGTATAAGAGGCTGCTTAGCAACCTCTCATCAAGCAGCATGAGGCTCACCTTCCTAAAAGCAGACTCGCAAAAGTGTAGTGCAATCATTTTGCTCAGTTTTAATGTGTTAATAGAGGAAATTATGACACTACTGCACATTATATGGACGTATTATTTCAATTATTTTCAATTTCTAACATGTTGCATTAAAGTGAACTCAGAGGTCACAACTGCCATCTTAAATTCATCAGCCCTTACGGGACGAACCAGCAGCCTCTGCTTTCTCCAAAGGCCTTAAACCAGAGGAGAGTTAATACGTTCCTTATCACCCCAACCACAATATCCAGTTTGCACCATATTATTCCTGCTCAGCAGGAAATTGGGGCCTTCTGAGCGTGAGGCAAAAGCAAGGACAGAAAGAAGCCTGCTTGGTGGCCTCCTGCACTCACCTACTGCCACAGACAAGAAGGGCCGACCTGGGCTCAAGTGCTTTGGTCTTGCAGGCAGCTGATGGGGAGAGAGTAGAGCAGCTTGTTTTGCTGCTACATGAGGGTGAAACAATCCCTTCCATGAGACCCTGGTAGCTGGTTGCTCTGTTTTACAGTTGCTCATGGTGAAATCCCAGCTCCCTTTCTACTCAAGTTTTTAAAAGTGGTTCAAGCTGCTTGGAGAGGCACCTGGCTTTCCAGGCAAATTACTAAAATAGTTTCTTCACATTATTTTTTCCCCTCTGCCTGCAGCCAGCAGGTAACATCTGGAAAACATACAAAACAAAGAACGTATTGTCATTTCAAAAAGGTTAGTAGCTCTTTAGCAATTGTCTGTTAATAAGGACGGTATTTGCACAGCTTTTTCTCAATCCAGAGCAGACACAGAACAAGGTTTTATTCACTGCTAATATAGACACCCCATGCAGATACAGGGATAATCTGCTCTGCCACTGCCTCTCCCATAGAGGTGATGGAGCCTTCTAGAGAACTGGGGGACCCTGCATTTCTCTTTTACACATGTAGCTATAACCAAGGTATCTAGGAAGAACAATTTCTACCACAGACCGCCCATCTCCTGTTTTAGTGAAAATGGAGAAACAGGAACAGATCTCCCAGCCATAGCAGCAGGGTGAAAAAAAAAACTAATGACCACAGGTGCTTAGGGTCTGCAGCAATGGATCTGCAATACAGGAACCTGAGATCATTAATTCGAGGAAAAACAGTACTGTGGAGGTGTAAGATTATTATATTACCAAAATGTAGAGTATGTGATGTGGGGGCACTGGCCTTCCCTCTCCTCTTGTTGCAGGCAGAGCTCCGCTGGGTAGGCTGCAGTGAACGCAGACAATTGCTGGCCTGCCTGGGGCAGAGCCTGAGCTCTGCCTGGGGGGACACAGCACAGGCAGCATCTGTCACCTGCTCCTTCTTATTCTCCTGCACTGTTTGTGCAGGTAAAGCTGAACAACCCAGCCATTCAGACACAGGACTGAGAAACAAGGCAGGCATGCACAGGAGCTGTGTGAACCTGCTCGTGTTTGCACAGCCACGGAGTGGCAGGCAAGGAACCCACTTCTCTCACATTTTACTATGCTGGTCTAAGAAATTTGCCTGTAGAACAATGGCTGCATGGTCAGGAGCTGACCAAGGATCCCTGTTTCTGCTGTGTTTTGGGATACAGCCTTGGGCACGGTGCACATGTGGCCAGCCAGCTTCCAGATCCTGGGAACATGAGCTGAGGAGCGTGTGTCCAGCTGCATCCCCCTGGGAAGACGTCCCGTGTTTACCAGATTTTATAGATGTGTTTGATAAAAGGACCCAGATTCCAACACTGCAGCAAGAGTAGGAATGAAATGGGACCTGCCCGAGCCATTTGACTCTCATCATTTTTGGCACATCCTGATGTACAAATAAAAACATGTGACTATGAACACTCAGAAAAATAAACCAACTTAGTCTTACTGTAAGTTTATTATAAACTTTATTCAAAAGTTTAATGGGAAAGTTACTAAAAATTTGCAGAGATGTGTTAGTTTGACTTGTTTGACAATGGAAACTAAGGATAAGGAACATCTAACACTATTTCACTGAAGACAAAAAATGTTAAAGTAACATCTACAGCCAGGCATTTCAAAATAATGCATAATATTTTGTGGTAAGAACTTACAGTAATAATTAAATCAAATCTTCTTTCAACACTGCCAGTAATCTAAATGAGCTGAAAATCAAATTCATGTCAACAAATGATTTAACGAGCAACTTTATACGGGTTGTGTAATGACACATGTAAGGACCGCTACCGACAGGCCAACAAAGCCTGAGCTGTTCCGGCACTAGGAATGGTTCAGGGATGCCTCAGTGGCCAGCTCAGTCCCTCGCATGCAGCCAGGGAGTTTGCTTTTGGACTGGGCTGTGGGAGGGAGAGTCAGTGTGATCAGGAGACAGAAGGAGGTGCAAGCAGCTCTCTGGTGCTCATGGGAGACAAAGGAAAACTGTCATGTGGGAGAAAAGGTCTTTGTTATGTATATGGAGGCTTTTCTCCCAAAGGACTTGGCATAATCCCAAGTGAGGAAATTAGTTTCAAAAAAAGCATAGCAACTTTGAAGGAAGCCTCAGTCTTTTCAGCAGGTGAAAGCTGGTGGAGGAGAAGCAGGAGAGAGCTCTGAGGGGTGGGAAGGAGAAGAGTGGCTGGAAGGTGACCAAGGACCACAAGCAGAGAGGGTGTGCAAGGAAGAAGGTACAGGCAACTATATCAGAGACTCAAGAAACTGGAGATAAAACTGTTTTTCCTTGGACCGTCATGTCCTGAGTGTTTCCTGTTGCACATTTCTTCCTCCAAGCTCGTGGCAAGAAAGCTTTAAGTAGCTAAGAATAATTGAGGCAGAAAATGCTGAAGACCCACGTGAGAGACCTCCGAGGTAAACAAAAGACATATACTCCTGAAAAGACATCTCCTGAGGCTGTTGCTAAACAATACAGGATATAACGTATAAAACACTTTACCCGTATTGTGGGAAAATTTCAAAAGACAAGTATGTGAAACATGATCAGTGCTTTCCTCTGCTGATAAATCAACAACAACAACAAAAAAACAGCATGGCAATTAATCTGACTGAGTTGGTCTTCTTCATATGTGGCCTTCCAGAATGCCAGCTGCATAGATGCTGAGGCAAAACTAAACCAAAAGTGCCTGTTTCTGTGGGATGCAAGGGAGACTGCAGATTCAGATTTAAACCCCAGATTTCCCTCCAGGTTTTGGTTCTGAACTGAATCATTAAAACTCAGTGGGTCTGTCTAACCTGCAGTCACATCTGCTGTGGTAAGGTCTGGCTCAGGAAGCAGGAAACCTGGAGGATTGCAACAAGATTTTACCCTAAGCTGGCGCAGATCTGAATATGTCTGGAAGACAGTATCTGCTTTCTCTGAGCATTTCTCTCAGAAAAGATAAGTTTTGCTAGAAAATAAAGGCTGCTGTTTTTTATGTAATGGCTTGTCTGAGCATCCCACTCATGACACCAAGCTGCTAGCCAGGTATGAAGAACGTTATCTCTCTTTAGCTCTCATCCACGTCTATAATAATTCTCATAAGTGGAGATGGTCATTCTGCCAATCAAAGGAAAATCATCCCTACCAATAATGAGTCTGTCCAAACAACAATTAATTTCCTGAGCTAGCACGTCTCACCAAATTAATTTTGCAGCAGTCTGGCCAAAGTAATACTGCATTTGCTTTTTTTTTTTTTTTTTTTTCCTTCAGTCAGCAGCACACATACTGGAGGAAACTTGCTTACTCAAATGTCATCACAACTACTCAGGAACTGTGATTGTAAGAACTTCAGAAAACTGAGTTGAAAGTATATAAGGGAGCAGCCTCGCAGCTTGTTTCTTCCTTCTTTAGTATAACGGGATGGCATACAATCACAAAAAGTAGTTTTGCTTACTTGGTCAAATTAATAATATAAAGATGGTTTCTAAATGTTGCTTGAAGTGCCAGCCTCTCCAACGTTCTTATTACATCTTCTTGGCTGATAAATGAAGGTCAGAGCCAAGATTTCCAGTTGTTCAAAAAACCAGAAGAGGTGCTCAGTGTTGTTCCAAATAATTGTGAAATATTTTAAAGTCGCCTGTGCAGCTTCTGACCAACCAATCTCCCTCACCCTGGAGGGCAGGCTATGGCATGGTATGATCGTAACCCAGTGCTTTCTATTTGCTGTCTGTGACTTCAGCTGAAAGCACCGCAGCACTACACATCTTGTGGCATGTCCACAAAAACTTACTGTGCCAGCAAGAGGTAAAAACCTGGAAGGCAGCTCTGCCTCATGAAAATCACAGACCTGTTGCTGTGACATCCTGTGAGTTCATATCCCTATAAAGGAATAAATTAAAACATCAAATTAAGCAAGAAATACCTTCACTTTTCTGAGACCCTCATCCACAGCCCTTGTAATCTAAAGAAGTCTTTGCATTGAGTTATTGAAGACTAAGCCAGTAGCTGTGCCATTCATGTATCATATCTCCTTGACAATCTCCGTTGTAAGAGCCTCTTACTCAGAACCTTACCAATCTTTAAAGCCCTCAACTGAGATTTACATGCTGTGAGGACAGTTGGTCTCATCTGAACTTTAGGCAACTAACTAGCATAACTCCTGCATAATAAAAGGAAATGGAGCTGAGAGGCTGAGACACTCCACTCAAAGACATCTGTGCCTGTGAGCCTGGGACCCATCCTTGCTGGGCACTGCTGTTTCAAGGCTGAGGAGGAGGTGCAGGACCTACAGCTGCTGTTCCTGAGAGCTAACAGCTGCAGGGAGGCTCAGTACCACAGCAACAGGAGTAGTAAAGGGCTGGAGCTGGCAGCAAAGCAGGAGAGAGGTAGAAGCTTGGAACAAGAGAAATGGGAGGCTGGAGTCGATGAAGCAATCCTAAGAGAGAGAAGATGCTATCAAAGGCTGAAGGCTGGTTGGCATTTCACAGGAAACCTTAGTCCTAGCTTTTCTTTACTCAACTCTTGACTTGCAATCTATACAATATTGTTTCAGAGAGTTCACATGTAATGACTGCACATATGCTTTCAGGTACACATGGTCCAGAAGACCCAATGAAGGTCCACGTCCCTGGGAGGCGTTGCAGTTCACCCTGGCTCTGATGAGGAAAAAAAAGTGCTCCATGCCTGCTTGTGAAGAAAGGAGAACATGTCTCTGCACTTCAGCATGTGCACAGCCCACAGCCAGGCCCAGGCCCTAGCTGCTGCACCCACTTTCCTTCCTCTGAGCCTCCCTGGGGGCAAAGCTGCATTGTCCCTCAGTCTGGATCTCCAGAGGGTTTTCACCAGGCTGGAGCAGCCTCACAACCAGTGGCATAGGAGTATCCACGCAGGAGGACCCAGGGATCATCTCCCTCCACCACAGCAGGAGAAGCGCCCTGTGGCCTGCTGCTGCCCATGGCTGAGCCAGCAGCTCAGTGATGGTTGTGTGGGTCAGTGGTTCAGGGCACCCACCTCTGAGACCTGAAGGAAACCCCAGCCAGAAAGGCCAAATATCTAACTTTTCCTATTGCTTATATAAACCTAGTCTATGGCAGCTTATTCCCCTTTTAACCAGATCACCAGAGACAACAGAGAGCCAGTACTGCCACCGCCAGGGCAGGCAGCATACCATGGAGCTGGCCCTGGACAAGACCACGTACTACCTGGCCAGAGCATCACAGGAGTCATCTGCAAACCTGCATGGGCTGACTGCTCTTGCAGTGTGCCTTTTCTATAGGACACTTGTGGACAAGTGCTTGCTTTGTGGAAAAGACACTTCAGCATGTCCAGGGATTTGAGCCACCTCAGGGGTACTCAACTAGTGCTGGCTGACTTTGTGGTGTTCACCAGTCCGGCGTCTCCTCAGCACAGAGCTCCTTGTTCCCTCCTAGAGAGCTGTTATAGCCATCTCAGAAAGCTCTTCCTGAGAGAACAAGTTCACAGCCGGAGATGTCTCCCTGCCCACAGGCAGCGTGCCCCGTGGGGCAGAGCCAGCAAAGGGCTCTGACTCACACATGAGTCGCCTGTCAGGGAACAGCTGGAGACACTCAGCGGTGCTGGAGTGCTGGGCTCCAAAGCTGCAAAAGGCATATTTGGGGGTTTCGTGACATGCCGTGTCCTTCAGAGCCAAAAGTCGTGGGGTTCATGGCCAAACAGATGGACTTTGCTGGGAGGAGGGGGAGGCCACCGGAGGAAGGACTACAGAGCAACCAGAGCCAATGCCAAACGTGTAGGGCTTCTTAGCAACGTAGGATTAGCCTAAACATGCCATTGCACAGCAGATCTGTGGACATCCCCATGCTCTCCCTTACTCACACATACTAAAACTCTCCCTGGAGTGCAGCATTGTCAGTGGCGTCCTGCCAGCAGCCTCCCTGCACTGCTCCATCCTGCTCAACGGCAGCCAGGAGCCAAGTCCCGGCATCCCTTGTCCCCTTCCCACACCAAGTAACCTAACATGCAAACACCTCAGGCTGCCCCTCTTCACCCCAAGGTGTTACAGGCTCTTCCTGATCTATAAGAGGAAGAAGAAAGTCAGAGCAGGAGTTTCTGAACAGATACGAGTACCCCAGCAGCACATAAAACACATCATATTGCTGTTGGCTTGTGGACACCCAGAAGCAGCCAAAGTCAGCAGTATCTATCACAACTGCTGTTGATGTTGACACTAATTCAGACAAGCCTTGCACTGGTGAATGACTCCATTAACACCATCCTTTAACTCAGCCCCCAGTTCCACCTCTATGCATTTTTCTTTACTTGTGATTCTTTGCTGAAACGCACACACTTCTGCATGTGTCCAGCGGATGCCTGCTCCCTGTCCCACCTGAGAGGTCCCTGACAGAAGCACGGTGAGGAGCAAGCCAGGAAGCCTTCTCCTGGAATACACACCCAGCACAGAGGGTTTGGTTGGGAGTGGGGCCATGCTCAGCATTTGCTTCCTTCCGATATATAAAAGCCTCATCATGCTGGACCTGATGTGCACAGCACAGAGCTCTGTCTTCCTTTCAAAGATTTCTACTTGGCTTGCTGCCTTTCATTGCAGAGCCATATCTCCTCTCTGGATTTCCTTCTTCCATGCATTCAAAGCTTGTCCTCCTGCTGCTATGTTCCCTGGCTGTGCCTATTTGCACAGGAGTGTGCAAATTGAGCAGGGCTAGTGAAAAATCCCCCCTCTCTCCCTATCTGTATCACGTGCTCAAAATCAAAACAGTCTGAAGGCATCTCTGCTCTCTGTTCTGGGTCCTGGTCTCAACAGCATGTGCTCTTACTGGGACGTATCCCAGCTGGTCCTGCTTCTGTGAGCTGCTCCCTGCTGTCATAATGTGATTGATGAGTAGGAAGAGCTAGGCAGAAATAACAGAATAGAGACCAAAGAAAGAAATCAGAGAGAAGGCACTGGAGGAGAAAGGTGGAGAAAAAAAAATACAATAGTGAAAACAGGCAGAAAAAAAATAAAAAATAAAAAATAATAAAAAGAGAGAGAAAATGAGATTATGAGCAGATAGAAGAAGGGGGGGAAAGGAGGGGATAAAAGGTGTAAAACAACAAAAAACTGAGGGAAAAAATACTGAATGAAGCAACAATAGCAGAGACAGTCCCTACCCTGAAGATACACATTACGACAGAAAGCCCTTTGACACTGTAAATAGCTTGGACATGAAGTAGCAGATGCTGCCATTTCTGTGGGACTGGGGCAGTCGTGTGTCACAGGCAGGATCAAAGGCACCAGAACAGCATTTTGAGGGAGTTAACACAACAGAATAAGAGAGAAAATCTCTTGTTAATCTTGAAAGGATCATTAAATCCCTTATCAGAAAGTTGATCTGTTGCATGTTCATACTCGGCTTGTTCAGTGGTCGTGTGCTCATGTGCCCATGTCCTCCTCACATCACATGCACAGGGTGGGCAGATGAGTATAAACAGGAGTTTACAACACATCAACAATAAAGCTTTCTGCCCCCATGCTCCCTGTGAAAATGGGGCCAAATCTATGCTACATACAGAAATAATCAGTGCTCTCTTCCAGTGTACTTATTAAACTAGACTTAAAGCTAGTCTGTTGCAAAATAAAAGACTACTTGAACTCTGGTTTATATCAGTTTTTTCATTGCTGAGAAGTAAATCCTTCAATGAAAGCCAACCACATTTAACCAATTTAAGCAATACTTTATGAAAGCAATGTCGATAGAGTAAATGTTAAATTAGAGGGAGTAAAACCCACTTTGTCCTCTTTATAATCTTCTGAGCACACATGCAACCAAGCTAATTCTGACTGAGTTACCTCCATGCAATACCACATGTGGGAGGAGGTTGCAGGGAGTTTTTCTAAGGGAGTTCACAGCAATGGTGTATTTGTCCCTCTGAGGTCAATTACTCTGCTGAAGCACGATTGCTGGCACATACTAGACTCACCAGATTAGAAAACACTGGAACTCTTCTATTGCTTTTGAAGCTTCTGCTCTCTGTGTTTGGAGTAGCTAACTAAACACATTGCTTTTTGGAAGGAGATTTGACAAATCTTCAAGAACAAGGGTAAGATTTTCCAGAAATTCCCAAGTGATTTAGAAGTGCTTCTTGCTTCCAGAAAAGTGTGGGTTCCTTTGTTGCTTGGATGTGTCCTAAAGTGCCACCACAGATCAAAAAATGCTCACCAATTTACACTCACCCATACTTGGTAAGCAGCCAGAGAAGACCCAAGAGAGGAGACATGAGATGGGACCGTGGACTCAGCATCCCTGGTGCGGCACTGCAGAAGGGTAACTGGGGGCAGAAGCTAGCTCCTTGATGCCTCCAGAAAATGCCAAGTAGTCAGTTGCTGCATAGCAAAAATAAACCCAAATTCATAGAATATGGTTTATGTTTGGGCCTGTATGGTTTATGTTTGGGCCTGATATGAGCATTGGAAACACCCAACATGAGGAACATGGAAACACCCAACTTGAAAACATGAGGAAGCCTTGTCAGAGCTAAGGGCATTTACACGATATGAGTCTTTGACCCTGGTGCCCTCTCTTTACATGCCTAGTCTGCAGAAATGTCATTGTTAAATGCTATGCAGGAACCACAAAGTCAGGCTCTTTAGGATATGCCATTAATGAAAAGACACATTATCAAGAGATTAAGAGATTTACAATATAAAGAATATTTCTGAACCATTAAGTCATTTTGAAAGTCTTGGTTTAAAGCACCATTTGAATCTTTCCCAGAAACAGAAATAGAGGAAAGTGTAAATAGCATACGAATTAGACTTGACTAAATAAAGACATTTGGTAACCAAAGTAACAACTTAATTAAATTCTTTTAAACAATTAGCAATCAATAGGATTCATTTTATTTTAGAGTCGCAAAGGGAGGATTTGAAGGTATGAAAAGGAGAGGGGAAAATATTTTACTTGCATCAGATGCAAAAACTTCCTCTTACCTCAACACATAGGCAACTAAAAGACGCACAATGTCAGTGTAACACCATTGTGTTAGGAAAAACAATATAAAGAGCTTTCTCTTATTTCTGGGTTTCTCCCTCTGGTTGCAGGGTGTCCTCACTCTACATCTGTGAGGCAATTTCATACTTTAAACTGTGATGGTGTCCCTTCAGTTCTACAACTCAGAGGGATAGGTTGATTTTAGACACAGCTGTCCAATGCTGTATCAGTGTGTTAATAGGAATCTGATGCTGACATTTTCTAGAAATAAAGTCAATAACCACCTAATCTATTATCAGTATGTAAACTAAAAAAGAATGTAGTATGCAAACATACAGTATTAACTTCCATAAATTATTTCAGTGTTTTTCATCTTTGAATTATAATATTAAAAACAGTTAGTCATAAAAGCACAGAATATGTTTATTTTCTTTAAAAATAAAAGCATTTTTAACATTCTTAGGAGCTGATATTTGTGAAGAACTGCATCCAGGTCTTGAAATATTAAAACCAGCATGATCTAAATGCACATCTATATAGCCCTAAATAACTAATCTAATCAGTATGTTATTTTTTCTCTGAGGGATTAACTTTTTCCTCTGTCACATCTGACTTTTAAAAACATCAGTCTCCACACTTGGTAGACTACTTTAATGTAGAAGATGAAATCACTTCATGACAAATATTCAGTGTACTGCCATATGCTATTATTCCAAAGACTAACAGCAAACTTCATCCTTTATAAGCAGAACACCGGCCAAACTGCTTAGTTACCAAATGTGTTTGCATGTGTGTTTACAAATTGAGCACACTCCTTCCTTCTTTTAATTAAAAGAAAATAAATAAATAAAAATCCTTGTAATGTATTAAACTAACCCTACGCTTGCTGGCCAAAACTTGGGGAATGTCCTTTCTAGTCAATCACCATAATTAGTGACTGCACTTCTCCAGGGATGGCTCCCCGAAACCCCTCTGCTGCACCCCGTGTCAGTGGAGAAATGTCCACCCCACTCAGGAAAGATTCAGCTCCTCTGGGTGAGAACACAATGTATTCTCCATTGAAAAATCATTTAGTCTTTGGCTACCGCGTGTTTGTGGTCACTGTGAAAGCCCCCATGTTTCTGGTCTAAGTCGAGGTGATCATTCTTCCTTGTCTAACAGGGTTATTGTGAAATGACTCTGTTTATATCTGTGAGGAAGTCAGATATTCGGTAAAGGCTGAAATCATAAAATCAGAGAATGGTTTGGGTTGGAAAGGACCTTAAAGATCATCTAGTTCCAACCCCCTGCCATAGGCAGGGATGTCACCCAGTAGCTCAGGTTAGCCAAGGCCTCAACCAGCCTGGCCTTGAACACCTCCAGTGATGGGGCATCCACAGCTTCTCTGTGCAACCTGTGCCAGTGCCTCACCACTTTCTGAGTGAAAAATTTCCACCTAATGTCTAGTGTAAATCTATCCTCTTTTAGTTTAAGACCATTCCACCTTGTCCTATCACTATCTACCTGGGTAAAGAGTCCTTCCCCATCTTTTTTATAAGACCCCTTTAAGTATTGAAAGGCCTCAATGACATCTTCTCTTCTCCAGGCTGAACACCCCCAGCTCTCTCAGCCTTTCTTCATAGGAGAGGTGCTCCAGCCTCTGATTCATCACCATGGTCCTCCTTTGGACCTGCTCTAACAGCCCCACATCCTTCTTGTGCTGGGGGCCCCAGCCGTGGATGCAGCACTCCAGGTGGGGCCTCATGAGGGCAGAGCAGAGGGGCACATTCACCACCTTTGCCTGCTGGGCACTCCTCTGAGAATACAGCCCAGGATGCACTTGGCCTTCTGGGCTGCAAGAGCACACCGTTGGCTCATGTTGAGCCTTTCATCCACCAGAACCCCCAAGTCCTTCTCTGCAGGGCTGCTCTCAGTGAGTTCTTCTCCCAGTCTGTAAAGCTTATCAATAAATCAAGGATGCAGCTCTAAAGAGGATGCGGAGAACTGCCTGGAAAGAAACCTGAAATGTGGGATAAATAGTCCCAACAGAGAGGATATACCAATGGGATCCAAAGGTTCAGGAGGAAGTCAGTATTCTGTAGCCTGACCTCTCTGAAAGTTGATGGAAAACTAAAAAAAAAAAAAAAAAAAAAAAAGTATAATCATGTAACAACAGGAGAGGCCAACCAAGAATGACAGACTGTCTGACTGGCCAATATTGTAACATCATAGTTTCCAAAGAGGCTAGGTTAGAAAACAAAAGTGCACATCAGGGGCATTCCTCATCATCTGTGATTGGCCAAACTGAAGCAGAGACTTTGAAGAATAACCACAAACACTCATGCAGGGTTCAGACCTGCTCAGTGTATGACACAGCTGAATGGGCAGAAAAAGAAAAAGGGCCCTTTCTTCTCCTTTCTTTCACAGGCTTCTCTATCCTTGCAGGAGAGATGACCTGATGTGGCTTTGGTGGAAAATATGTAAGCTGATTCAGTATCAATAGTTTGTTTATCCAAGCACCAAATTTTCCCTGTTGTATTATCATCTTCCCCAGCATAAATTACAATCTGGTTACTAAATTCCTTACAGGTCTGTAGGGAAGGCTCCTGTGTTGAACAATCAGTGGCAAAATTCCCATCCACTTCAGCAGGGCTGGAATTTTGACGGATCTCTCTCTCCTTCCATGGGCTTCTTCTGCCTGGAAGGGGAAATTTATGCTTAGGTTTAGTCTTATGGGCTGGTACCAATGTACATGCATTTATATCAAAGAGCTGCTTGGCTCTGCAACATCTTTGAGGTGCTCTTCTACACCTTTAAGTCTTTGATCTGAAAAAGTACAGCAGAAGCTGAAAGGGCATCTTGCAGCTTTCAGTGAAAACACTCCTGTGCCTTTGGATCCTGCAGTTCTCTTACTCTCTTATTCTGAGCCCACCACTTTATTTTTGTATTACTCAGCCTGTATTTCAAAGCACGCTGTCCCCTGAGTGACCTAAAGTAAATTAAAAGGTACCACATGTTAGAAGACTTAAAAGACAAAAAGCGTGCATACATTACCTGAAGTAAATATGCTGAAATCAAGATCATTTCTAGCTCTTTCCTTACAGAAATCCCGTCCTTGTGGTAACACAGTTGCCTGGCAGACATTTCTTCTTTCCCCTTGCCATGTGCAGAATAAATCAGAGGCTAAAACACAGTGATGGGAGGTACAGACAAAGGCAACCACCAGCAAAGCTGCTGCAGCCCCCCAGAGACAAGGAGGTGGCCTCTGTGTCCCCAGGTGTCCTGTGGCTGCAGTGAGGCACCCAGCCACCCTGAATGCCATCTGCTGGTGGAGGTTCCATCCAGGTGTCCCCGCTGCATGCTCCTGGTGCTAGCCCAGCTCTTGGCAAACCTCCTGGGGACGTGGAAGCTGCCAGCTCTGATAACGTCCTGGGGACATGCCAAAGAGGGCTCTGCCTCCACTCATGCTGGACACCAAAGGTGGCTGCCAGACCTGGCAAGGCCGTGCAGTCCAGAACGACTTTATTTTTAATAAGCTTTCCCTAGGAGAAGAAAAAAATACTGCTGTAAGAAAGAAGCTGTGCAGAAACTAAACAGACACATGCAACACTTTGCAAAGACAGTCTGACTTCAGGATTAGATCATTTTAATAAGCAAAAATAACAGTGTTTGCCAAAATACTTGCACTGTTATGTCTCTATCAAAGGACTGTGAGCTGAAACCTGCTTGCTTACAGCACCCTCATTGCCTTCTATAAAATCAAATTTGTCTTGTTACCTTATTTATTCAAGGCCAGCAGATCAGTTCAATTAAGCTATGCTTTATTGATATTTATTGCAATTGCCTGTCAGCGTTACTCTAAGAAGCAAGTCAAAATCAGCATGAACAGGAACCAAACAGGGACTGAAGCTTTGCTTTTGAAAAATTAAGTCAAATGCAAATTACTCTAGCACTCGTTTGAAGAGCTTTTGTCAGAGTTAGAACTATCTGCAGCCTGTGTTTCAAATAATGAAAAAAATCTTGCACACAAGGACTGCACATCTATATAACTGAATGAAATACTAGCACAAAAGGTAGTGTTTCAAAAAAAAAAAAAAAAAAAAAAAAGGCATCATGAGCAAGCACAGAGTATGGAGGGAATGGGAGAGAAGAAATGGTCAGTAAAGAAGCTTCTGATTAAGATTGCAGGAAGTACGGGTATAGAAATTAAAAAGGCAAGGATTTAGAAAGAAAAGAATAAAGGTTTTCTATCGCATATAGAAAAAGCAGAAGGACTGAAATGTGAGCCTGATGGGCAGTGTGGAGGTTGAAATGACGAGTAATCTAGACAAGAACCAAAATCTGAGCTTTAAATAAAGATGGTTATCTTGAACACAGGAACAAAATTGCAATGGCTAATAAGAGCGTTAGATGGAAAGAGCTGTTGCCCTAAACCACAGTGTAAGGAAATTTGAAAGAATGTAATGCATGAAATATAGATGGAACACACATTATTTCCCCCAGAATTCTGGAAAAACTAGAATTTGGAACTAGAAAGTGATGAATTCAAATAAAGGTAGTGCAAGTTTCGGTTTAACCTGGCAAGCACCACACAGCCCTTCACTCACTCACTCCTCCCCACATTGGGATGGGGGACAGAATTAAAAAAAAATTTAAAAGAGTAACAAACTGGGTTTAAATAAAGACAGTTCAATAAAACAGAAAAAGAAGGGATAAAATAATAATAATAATAGAATACACAAAGCAAGTGATGCACAATGCAACTGCTGAACACTCACTGACCGATGCCCAGCCAGACCTCAAGCAGTGGCCAACCTCTGACATATTTATTGTTCAGCACAGTGCCCTGTGGCATGAGACATCCCTCTGGCCAGCCCAGGCCATCCTGGCCATGTCCCACCCAGCCCCTGGCGCACCCCCAGCCTCCTCGCTGGCAGGTCAATGCCAGGAACAGAAGGGTCCTGGGCTCTGAGTGAGCACGGCTATGCAACAGCTGAAACGTCGGGGTGTTATCAGCATTATTCTCATCCTAAATCCAAAACAGAGCACCATACCAGTTATTAGGACGAAAATTAACTCTGTCTTAGCCGAAACCAGGACATGTGACAAGTGGAAAAGACAATAAAACCTAAAATACATCTAGGAGGGTTGATATGATTTTGGGGTATGAGATTTTTGCAAGAGGAAAGCACGGTAGACTTATTCTTTTGGCCTTGAGTAAAACATTTTCTACAGTAATACTTAGGGAAATTATTACAAGTGACATCACACTGGCTAAAAGCAGAGAACAGGCTCCACAGAAAGGGCATGTTTGTGCTGTAGGTAGGTTATTAGTGGTGTTCATCCAGTGGAAATTATTGGATCTTATGGTAACACTTCTAGGAATGACCTGTGTGACTTACTACAGTTTTTCATATGTTAATGAAATTTGTACTAACACAGCACAGAAAGGAACTGCCAGGAGAGGAGAAATGCAATATCATTTGGGGATACCTGGATGACCTGGAAATCTGAAGCAGCAGAAACAGAACAAACTAAAAGTACAGGGACATGTACTTAGGGCTTAAAAAGAAGGCTAACAGCTATAAGCCCAGGAAGTCATTTGTGTGAAACAGAGAAGAGAGAAGAAAGAGTGGAATATATTATTTAGGGAGATGTCAAGTCACAAATGTGGTACATCTGATATAATAATAAGAGGAATCATTTTTTTCCCATACCAGAAGTAACGAATCAAGAAGATTACAATTCTTATGGCATCTCATTTGCAATGCTGTGCACAGTTTTGGTAACCTTTAAAAAATAAAAATAAAAAGTAAATGAGAGGAGAGGAGAGGAATATCCTGCCTGCAATGTTTGAACTTAAGCACAGAGTTGCTTGGGTTGAACAATAAAGATGCAGCAAAAAATGTTACCTCTGAACTGCAGCTCTTACTTCACTGTGAAGGTCACTGGCTTCCAACCCCACCCAAGACAGCTGTGTTGGAGTTTTTCTAACCAAGCCCAAAACTTGTGACTTTGTTTTTGGCTGGAGCAAACAACAGTAGACTGCCTGAAAAGAATGCTTGGAAGGAACAGGGAGGGTGGGAGAAGAGCAATGCACATGCCTGGCTGCTTGGAGGGGAAGTAAAAGGGCATCTAAGGGATGGCATAAGAAAAATACAGAAATGTCTAGTCATACCTGAAAATCAAGAGCAAAAATGTGAGGAGAGCCAACATGCAACAAAAAGTCAAGCTGTAACTATGCCTGACACAAATAGTGTAGGCAGCCCTGAATACCGTATCTCTTTAAAGGATTTTCTTGGAGAGAAATGAATTTGAAAACTCATCTGGGATTTATTTTATATTTTATTTCATTTAATTTCATTTCATTAGGAATTGCTCTACATTTCAGCTGATCATTTGCAAATGGAAAAAAAAAAAAAAATGGATGTGTTTAGGAATCCTCCAATTCACTTTACAAATAACACTGCAACGCACCTTCACTGTGCCTCTGCTCTGGGTGAGTCACCAGCACATGTGAAAGACAAGGAAGGAAGTGCTGGGGTTAATGACGAACAGCCTGCTTGGAGACTTAATTTTAATGTTCATGATTAAAGAAAACAGAAGATAAAGTATTCCTTCCAAACCAAAAACACTCTGCTTGTTCAGATCAAGCCAAAATCAAAACAGGAATAGTCTATTCCCCACAGTGTTGCAGAGGAAGAAGAATATAAAATAAACACCATATATATGAGAAGTTCTAGATTTTATGTAATACCAGCACAAGCTGTACACATTGATAATGGAAGCAGCTCCTGGATATGTTAGTCTCTAAGTGGGTCTCCATTCACACTAGCCATGATCACTGCTCTCTGAATTTTGTTGGCAACTTCATCACAGAGGCATGTTTCTTCTAGTTTGTCTAGGTCTTCTCTGGTAATGGAAGCTGCAGTAGGAAATACATGGAAAGAGGAAAATATGCAGAGGAGGCATGTACTTGTCCTCATCAGAGTTCATCTGCCACCCAGTCCCAGATGATTCCAGCAGCATGAAGAAACGCCATTTCAGAACAGGCCTCCTCTGGGAATGCTCACCCACATAAGGATATGAAGTGCTGTTGGTACAAACATAGCCATACCAATAAAACTGGCACACCCACGAGTAATACACAAAAAACACTGCACTCTACAGATCCTCCAAAGCTGGCCAAAGCTGCCACGTCAACACAGCCATTTTAGATTATCTCAGTGCATGGGCAAATGAAGGCCTGGCCATCGGCTGCCAGGTGTGTCACACCTCCTCCTCAGAAGCAATGAAGGAGATTGGTGGCCAGTCACAGAGACCATGACACATCTTCTGAGTGCCCTTAGCAGGGTGACCGCCCCCTCAGTGGCTGCACTGCTTGGGGAAACTGCCTTTTGCTCAGGTAGCTGGAGCTCACTTGGCTGAGACGAGAGACCCTGAAGAAAAAAACTTGAGTCATAAATCACTCAGGTAATGTATATACATTTTGAAAGGCCAACACTAAGTGGAGGGGAATCCCACCCTTACCAGCTCCATCAGACTTTGGCCCACAAATAAAGACAAGAGGTAGTGGAGCCAATTCTTGGTCTCAAAGACTTCCCCGCTGGGGCTGAGCAATCCCAGCAGATCCTTCCACAGAGACACAGCAAAGGAGCCGTGTTGATGAGACAGCAAGACCTTGTTCCTAGGATGGATCGCTGTGCTGCCAGGTGGGTGCTCTGCTGGGGCAGTCTGCAACGGGGCTCTGCCTGCCTAAAATTATTGCTACCAGGTGTGCTCCTTCACCAAAATCCCCCAATGTGGCTGTGTTGGCAAAGGTTCTCAGTGTCAAAGAAGCCTGAGCTTCACATCCAGTCTTGTCACATTCTCCATACTAGTCAGAACAGGATTTTAAGCAGAGGGAATTGGTTCAAAGCCCTGGGGCATCTCTTTCAAAATAAATTTACAGAAGTATCTGCAAATAATACCTAGTGTGTATACAGAGAGACAGAGAGAGAAAAAGCAATCAATCAATCAAACAAAACAATCTGTGTACCTATCTCAATCAGCCCTCTTCTCAAATGATCAGATATTCATTTGCAGCCAAGTCAATGAAGGGCAGTCTGTGCTGCAAGTCTGCATCAGACTTGTACCTCTGAATCTACCACCATAATTGTGCTATGATCACATCTAGCCACGTGTGATACCTTTCATGCATATTTGCAGTCAGAAAGCATTGCAGCACAGTCACCTTGGAGGGAGGCTCCTGCTGAAGGAAGAAAGGAATTCAGCTACCAAAGGAGTCATGCACAAAGCTGTCTTCCCAGAAAGCATATTTCCCAGCCCACGTGCTGCATCGTTTGAAAACCTGAATTTTATATAATCTTTGGAAATGGATAATTACATGCCCTTTCCTAAAAGGTAAGATGACTTCAGGACCAAACAGAAAATTAGCTTTCTATAGTGCAAGTTGCTTCTTTTCCTAACCCCCTGAAGCATACAGCTTTGCATCCAGTATCTATTTAATTTGCTGATCTGCACAAAGGTCTTTATTGTCTGTTGGAAAGACCTGCAGCTCATTAAAATTATACTGTATCACAGTTGCTTGTAAATTCCTTGTGCCTTCCCTTGGCATTCAGTCAAATAAGTGAATGTGTGTATAACAACCTTTTCCTTCTTAACAAGAAATCTTGTAAACAAGAGAAAAACAAATTAAATTTTTACAAGTACCAGATAAATTAGGCTAATATTTGTACCTCCTGAAGGAAATGCTGTAAGTTGTTTACCCTGAAATACAATTGATAGCATTGAGTCTTCAAGTCTTGCTCTGAGCTAACACTATGGAAAGAAGCTGTAGCAGTGTAAGCTGTTTCAAGGCCCTTCTGCAATGTGCATCAGCAGAGTTTAAGCATAACCCACTTTACACATCAATAAACAGCTCTGCCTGTTCTGCTTTGGGTCTGCCTGAAGGAAGGACACCAGATTGCACAGCAGCTTCTGTTCTGTAGACAAAATTCGTACGTAGGATGAAGCCACTAATCCTTTAGACATCCACCAGTTGCTATTTTCCTTCGCACTTGACTGTGACCAAGCCTCCACATGGTGGTGGGTGACACCATTTGGATGGGGCCACTCATTATGCCCCATTTCTCAGCAAGTCTGAGCTCACTAAGGCCTTGAGCCAGCGCAGGCCAGCCATCCTCTACAGAGAAGGCTGTAACACGGGTGGGGTGGGAGGTGTTTTGTCCTGGTCTTCCCCTCTCACGCTAATTTCAACCAACTTCATCTCTAATGCACTCAGACCATTTCCTGGGATGCTGGCTGCAGACATGGGAACGGGAGCAGGGCCACCCTGTGGGGAGGTCTGCACAGGCAGCAGAGACAGAAACCGAGGAAGGATTTATGTACGACAGCTAAGGCTCAGCAAGAAATGTTAATAATACAACATAGCTCATCTCTAGGAGGAGCAGCTGACCACCTGCTACTAGAGCTATGGTACAGCTCACCACCTGATATTTCTCTAGGGCACCAGGGACACTGATAGAGCAATGCTGACTTATAGCTCCTGAGAGACTGGCACCTTTGTTTCATCTTGAGAGCAGCCCAGATGCAGAAAGATCAAAAATTTTACAAGACACTCTGTATGTGCTTTTTGATACCGGTGTTGATATTTGAGGCTATCTATCTCACACTGTTACAATGATATCCAACTTAAACTTCTTGTATGGTCTGATTGGTATTATAATTGTTCTGCAAGAGGACAAAGTTCATCACTTTTCCCTCAAAAATATAAGAGCAGACATAAATACATAGCAAAGGAAGGATCCACCCTGAAGTCTGTTTCCCTAATATGTGCTAAAAATATTTGGGTAGCTCTTGATGCAGTCCCATGGAGTAAAGTCATTATGTGCTATTGACTTTGATGTAATAAATTTAGTATTATCTGCTGCCACATTTTATGATAGTCTCATACCCCAATTGACATAAACTACTATAAAACCTCATATCTGAACTCAGATCAAAAGAGATTATGCACTAGCTCAGACAGATGCTTTTTATTCAGTTCTTTCAGAAATGCCTGGAATTTCTACTGCAAATCTTCTTGGGACTTTCTGCAGTTAGCTGGTCATCCACTGAGCAGCCTGCAGATTTCCAGAGGTTGCTGCAGACCTTATGAAAGCTGGAAGAAAACTCATTTTCCATAGCTCAGGCTACATTTTTTCCAAGGGAGGCCTGCATTCCAAGGGTTTAATTGTCTGAATTTGATATATGTGAAATCCCAGCTTCTAAATGTGTTTCCCATGAGAGATTTATTTTTTTGCTACCATAAATTTTTTAAAGCAAGCATTACAGTAGGAAAAAAACACTAGGAGAGGAGAAGTACCATAATGGACTATAGAAGGGTGAGGTAATGGTGTCATAACTTCCCAAAAGCTGAGATACTCAATAAGTCTGCACAAATAAGTCATTCATTTAGAAAAGAGGGCTCCTGGGAGCAAAGTGCCATTTTTTTGCTGGAACCTGAAAACCCTAGAGACCGTCAGCTACCCTTGACTTCAAGGATTCATAGGGCGTGACACTCCTACTTGCACCAGAAAAACCCTCTGCGTCAGAGGAACAGACAAGGTGTTTCTGACAGTACTGACAATTTTGACAATTTCTGACAATACCAACAACCACAGGAGGAGTTTCCCATGACCACAAGCAGCGAGTGCCCCCTGTTGTAAGTCCAGCACTTGGAGTTATTTAGAGCAAATACAGCTCTTGGACCCCCCCCCACACACACACACAGACACACATACGAGTGGGGCTGGTATTGAACAGTGGTTCTCTGAAGTGACTTTTTGCTTGACTTGTCCCTAGTCATTTTTTAAAACCCACTACCCAAGTACCTGTGGTTAATGGAAGTGTTAGTGATATTTACCAGCAAAAAAAAACTGCTAAATGAACATAACAGTGTAAGTCAGTGTCTTGTTTCCTGCACAATGTGGGCCATTAAGCTGGTGCTCCCCTTGGGGACACTGGGTCTTATCCTGCCTTGCTTGCATTGAGGTGGAGATTCTGCCTGTGAAGCTCGGTGGAAGGATTTCTGTGTGGTCCAAGAGAAGCAGAATGCTTCCACCCACCTCAGTCACCTCAGGCCCCTCAGCTGGACGAAGGCAAACACGCAATCCCCAAAGATCCTTTCAGACATGTCCCGCATACCAGACTAGTGCCACCCACCACTTCCATATCTCTTATCTCCATATCTCTTACCCTTTCTTATCTCACTGATCACACCAGCAAAGCCGGAAGGCAATGCCCAGCTGTAGGAAGGTTTACCGAACTTGTCAGGTGCTCTGCAGCAGCTGTCTCAGGTAAGCCTTGACATCCGATGCCCTTCCCAAACAGAGTGTTACCTTACAGCTGGAGGAGGGGGCATCCCCGGGACCTCCTCTGTGATCTTCCTCTGCCGGCACAGAGGGAAGAGTCACACACAAGGGGAATGGGGTGGCCGAGGGCTTGGGCTTGGTCATGATCCAGCCTCTCCTTGCATGCAGGGAAGGGCACTGAAATGTGCAGAAGCTCAGCCCTGCCTAAAACACACTTTTTTTTGCAGGCAGCAACAAGCTAGAGATCAGGCCAGATACATGATGTCATGTTTTTTATCATCCGTAAATCTCTAGCTTTCCATACTCCCAGCCAATTCTATGACATGCTGGATCAAACTTTGGTAGAGAAAGAACGGGAGCCCCCCTTTTATTTCATATGAAGTAACCTGCAGGTCACCATAAAGGATATTAAACTTTGCTTATCTAAATCTATAAAAAATCATAAGACTTTACATGAGGGTTGGAATATACCTTCCTTGCAGCTTCATCACGTTTGCTCTAAGAAAAATAACTTTGCCCCGAAAGAACAGCACTAGCAAGTTGAGAGAAACCAGTGCCATGGAACATCTCTTTTCCTTCATATAAATAAGGTCACTAAAGAACTGAGCCTTTAGTTCTGCTGAAGTCAGCAGACAAGCAAGTATCCACTGTGTCTGTTTAAGCATAATAGAAATGGAAGTGCCAATCTTCAATTTTAGGGCTGGTTTCATGTAAATACAGCAGTACAACACAAATCAGGATAGAATTATGCAGGTGACATGTAGGAGAAGAAAGATAAGATGTGTCTACAAGTAAGTAACTTGTATTTAAGTACTTAAATTCCACAGGACATAGCAAAATCCAAGTCTGGCCAAAGTCAAAGACCAGTTGACCATTACATTAAAGAATACCCCTCAAAACCACGTTCTTCTCTCTTGCAATTGATTAACTCATTTTGACTGGAGTGGTATTAAATCTATTACTTTTAATGTAACTGCAAAAATGGTGAGTTGGGAGGCCTGAAAGTTCCTGTCATGAACCACCCACCCTGTCACAGGCACCGTCACAGGGAGAGGCAAGCATTTATCTGAGGCACAGCCTGGACCTACAGCCTCTGGCATTCCACAAATACCTTTCTGCAGAAAAAATCAATGGGTGCTTTCAGACTTGGAATTGATATCAGAGCCATGCCCAAATCCACCTCTACTGTCTGCAGATCCCTGCCAAGTGCCAAAGAGGAGTCTCTGGAGGGTCTGAAGGAAACCAGCCAAGGAGCCCTGCTTAATCTCCTGCCCAATGTACTCATCACAGAAAACTTCTCCAGGAAATGCCAGGGCTCCCAAGCCTTCCAGTGTGCGCAGAGCTCCGCGTAGCTTGCTGAGGTACTTTTTGGCTTGCTCTCAGGTTCTCTGATACAAGATATTACAAGATTCCAGCCTCCATATGATTTGGAAATGGCCCAGTATACATAGATCCTGGCTTATGGTAATATTAAAGTGACGAAGAGGATGGCCCTCTATCATTCCCTCTCACAGGATATGATACCTCCTGTGGGTCTTTGTCAGCTTAGAAAGAGATAAATGTGCCTGCAAGACAGAGCTGCTAACACTGCTTACTGTCCTCAGTGTCACAAGTCTTCATTAAGAAGTCCCACAGGCAGCTTTGTCAGCCCGTACCTCAGCTAAATTGACAAATCCTTCCTGGTACACTCAGTCCATTCTAGAGAAACGCCTGTCCAGAGGTAACTTCATTTCTAGCTCCCCAGGCTGTGGTCTGTGAGGCAGCACACAAGCTGTGTGACAGCAGGCAGGAGCCTCTCCATGCTGCAGTGCAGCCAGGAGCACAGGCACTGGGGCAGGGACACGCAGCATCTTTGTCTCCCCCCGGGGAAAATGCAGTGGAAAGGGAGCCCGGGTGTGAGAAGTACAGTCAGAAGCACAGCTGTGTTTCAATCAGGAAGGACTGGCCGGGTCCCATGCCTTCTGGAAGCTGCAGGATTTTTGACATGAAAAAGCACAGAGGAGCCAAGTGCCTTGTAATCCTGCACTGGAAAGCAATGGTGGTAGTAGGACTTTGAGAGGGTATCAGTGGGGTGAGAGAAACAAGTCTGTAGTCAGTAACAACAGCTAGAGATTCATACTTGTTGGAGCTCGTGGAAGTATTAAATGAAGTGAACCACTATTTTTTTCTCCGGCCCTGTGTGTGCTCAAGGTCAGACCTTCACTTGGAGTTTGCATGCATGTGGTGCACACTGTTACTCTCTTCTGTGACCGACAGTGTGGACTTCATGCAACAGCCATTTCTCTAATTTGGCAGAGAACTGTAACAGTCTTGGAGAGGTTAATGTATAAATCAACCTTCATTGTAAACATCTCAAAAGGTCCTGAGATCACCATATATTAAAATATGGACAGTATGCTCAGCCAAGAATGAAATCCCAGGAAGCCTTACGGACTTCGTGTGAGCTTAAGAGATAATGAATTCCCAGGGAAGGACGCATGGCTTTTTGTTGTGTATGATGTTGAGTGTGCATCTATACTTAGATAAAACCCAAAAATGCAACTGGCCTTTAACTTAAGAGGACAGGAGCTCCCACTGGGTCACAGTTTTGGCCCTGGCGGGACTCAGGCTGTGACATTTATGGGGATAGTTTAAGGGAAACATTTACTTATATCAACATGAGGAGAAGCCATCTTTCAAACACCTTTTGAGACAGAGACACTTCAGGACCAGCAACTTTTTTCTGAAAGAAAAATCACATAGCACAATGTGGGACTTGTAACTGGAGCCACCCCCCACTTTGGGGACCCACTGCCAGTGCTCTACCTCCATGCCTTAGTACCTTGTAGTGGTGACTTCTGGACGTCTACTACGTCTGGAGTTTACTAAAAGCTACTGGGGAGTTCAGGAGGCAGTTGTGGGTGCAAGGCCAATGTAGTGTCAATTAATGTCAAGTGTGGGGCAGGAGGAACAAGTGTACTGCAGCCCGAACAAGTGTACTGCAGCCCTTTCTGGACTTAAGCCCAGTCCCTGCTGCTGGCCCTGTGGGACTGAGCTCACCCCATCACTCCCATGCCTGCACTCTCCAGGAAAAGAAATTCTGTTTTACTGTTTACTTATTCACAATACGTGCTAACTCAGCCGTGGATAAAGGTGCCATACAAAGTACCTGAGCCTGACGATGTACTTGTGTTTAAGAAGTTGGTGAATAACTTTTCATCCTTATGAAACTATTACTTCTAAAGTTCTGCCAAAGTTATGGCTTATGTGCTTACCAACAAGATAAATTGCACTTGCATGCAAGAAAGGTGACTTTGCAGCAGGACTGGCTGCCAGAGCTAAATCCTCTAAGCATTGTCTGCCTCATTCTGTAGCTTCATCCTGGCCTGTTACCCTCACCAGGCACAGTAGATAACCTGTTTTCCATCTCCTGCAAAACTGGCAAAGTGACAGGAGTACTGGAGAGACAAAAAGAAATAACAGATATATCATTTTGCTTTTGCTGGCTTGAACACATCCATTCTGAACTGGACTCTAATACATGTGTGAGGCTGTGCCTTGAACAAAGAGATCTGTACATTGGTATATTATGACTTATTTAGTCATCCGCATCCCAGAGCGCCCAGTTCTAAAAAAAAAAAAAAAAAAAAAAAAAAGTGGAACCTGCAGAGATTCTGGCCACCAGTATGTGTAAAGTGGTAAAGTGCTTTTAAAGGAGGCTATTTTGTGGAAGAAGAGCCACAACACTGTGCCACCATGGGCATACAGTGAAGCTGTCCAGAGCTCAGGGAGTATGATCCAAAGGTATGATCCAAAGGTCTTGTGGACATGGAATAAGAGAAAGCCTCTCCTTGTGCTGAGGAGCCACCACCAGGTTATGCTGGAGTAAACACCACAACAATGTAAGGTTGCATGTGAGCATGAGTCAGTGCAGAGCAAGATGCTGATGCTGCTCAGCTGTCTACATGTTTTGTTACAGCAGCCTCTTCCCCCGTATCTCACCCCTTATCCCACCTGGTGTCAGTGGATTTCCAAAGCCGTGTTCTTAGTAAGCAGTGGGGCGTTTAAGATCTGGATTGCAGAATCTGTAACTGTTTTTGCTGTTATTGTTGGTGATTCTAGATTAATACATCTGATATTCCCACAGATGTGAGGACGGGAGCTCTGTTGTTTCTTATTTAGGTTGTTTATATGAGTGTCAAACTTACTGGCTTGTGGCTTTTCTCAGAAATTTAGATTACTAGTATTTATTTATATCAAGGAAGTGCCTAGAAATTCTAGGCACAGACCAATGCTCAGCTTGGTAAGGTGTTATACAAACACATAACAGAATGATTCTCCATTCCCTTTCAAGTCCATGATCAAAGCAAAAGAGAAGAAAGAACAGGCACATACGGAGCATAACAAAACAACATCTCTGTATCATAAAATTTTGCTGTGAGAGTTGCTGGGTTTGATTCATTAGAGGTTGTGAAGATAATTTTGAATGAAGCAACAGCAGAGTTAAACCAAAGAATGGTTATGTTGGGTCAGACAGGCTGCTAAACTTGTCCATGGTCCCCACCTCACCATCATGAACAACCTCCTCTCTTTTCCAGGTCCAGGGTGAATGCCCACTTGGATGCCTTTGCTGGGCATCTGTATGGCAATTTCTGCCTATGCAAGAGTGACAGCACATTCTCATCTTTCTTTCCTGGCTAGAACTCCATGTTCAGAAAAAGTGTGCCATGTCTCAGACACCCACATCGGGGAAAGCTCAGATCCACACATAGATCCCAACCCCAGAACTTGGGAATTGCTCCTAGCCTGCACCAGAGACAGACTTTGACCTAGCATGTTTTATATAAGCAGCATGCCACACTGGGATGACTGCAGCATACAAAACACTCAGAGGAATATAGTCCTGTTACTTATTAATATAGATGCTCTGAAAAATGTAGACTTCCTTCCTTCCTTCCTTCCTTCCTTCCTTCCTTCCTTCCTTCCTT
>NC_048895.1:48155145-48400597 GCF_011077185.1 Oxyura jamaicensis | reverse complement strand
CCTTCCTTCCTCCCTTCCTCCCTTCCTCCCTTCCTCCCTTCCTCCCTTCCTCCCTTCCTCCCTTCTTTCACAAGCTGGGAGCAATAAGACATCTTGCACCCACCTTTCAGCTCATTCATTTTAATCAGGAAAGCTAAATTTACTAGAGGGAACACAATTCCTGTAACACTTCTTCACTTAAAAAACAAACAAACAAACAAACAAACAAACAAACAAAAAAACTGCCCTCATCCATGAGATCCATGAGTACAGAGATGAAAGTGTGCATTTTTGTCCATGTGTACACATTAGCTGTTCTTTCAGAGTAAAAATCTAACTTTTATTCTGTCTTAGTTTTCCATTATTATTGCTTCCCCTCCCAAAGAGTCTCAAAGGTTAATAGAGCTTCTTCAAAATGATGACATTGTTCCCTCTTCCTAAATATCAGGAAAAAAACGATACAGTAATGATTTATTTGAAAAATCTTTCCACTCATCTACAGCTATGAATAATACTTAAACATACTGTAAGATCATCAATCTGGACATCTGAGGCCAAGTTCTTCTTTCTGCAGTATTTTTGGAGGCAGCTGGAGCTGATGGGGTTTAACAAAGACATTTATACAGAGTGAACACTGCCAGAGAAGAGTGTAGCAGCACTCCAGGTGCAAAAAGTCTCTCACCTGGGCACTCTCTCAGAAGATGAACCTGGATGGCTCTGGGGACAGACATGGTCATGAATCGGGATCTCTCACATCCTGAAGACTGGGAAAAAGTGGGTGTTCGTTGCCTTCCTCTCCAGTGTTTTGTTTTCTGCTGCTTGTTTCCTTTGCTTATCTTCTAAGTGCCTGAAATGAAACATTTAATCTGGAGTCAGAAAGAATGCTTCCTGAGTGGTTCTTCTTCACTGAAAGAGAAGTGAAACCTCCTTCTTTTTACTTTTTTTAATTCAATCCAAAGCCAACCATTTTTTTCCCCTCACCTAGCTGTTTAAATAAGAAGACTTGACATAGCCATATGAAGAACCACAAGAAGCACAGCCAGCCAGTGGCAGCTGGTGCCCACTTGACAAGAGTGGACTCGGTTTGTTCTGGTGCCCATACCTATGTCAGGTGCTGTTCCAAATGCTCCTTGTCTTGAACTAGATGGGATTCTCATCTTTACTTCAAGGACAAAAGTTTGCATGGTGTCAGCCATTTTAAGGGCACCTGGGATGAGACAATGAGGAGAAAACAGATCTGGAGGAACAACTTGCAAGACAGTCTCTTTCCAGATGTGCCACAGATCAGGACAGAACTGATCTGCTAAAATAAAGAGGATCTTGCTAGTAGTTGTTAAGTTTCTTACATCTCAATAGATGTCCTGCATCTAAAATTTATACATCTCAGAGCCTGGCATTTAACCTCATCAACAGACTCCTTTTCCTCATACAGTTGAAAGATAGCGATCGCTAACTAAAAGGATGTTTGCTGGATGCAGTGGTGAGGGAAGGGTCTACATCTCACAGAAACACATAGCACTGTTATTCAGTCGTATGTGTCCCAAGCTCCTCATGATCTCCTGTGCTGTATCCATCTGGGACCAGTTTTCATTAAATAAGCTGAATAAACAAGCTGTGCAAAAACCAACCAACAAAACAAAAGCCCCACAACCAACCAACAAACAAACAACTGACCAACCCAGCAATCAAATAACTAAATTAATAATCCTGGATGTTACAAGCTGAACAAGACAGTGCCATAGCACCCAAAGGAAATTAAAAGAAAAAAGGAAGGCCAATTTGGAATTTAAGCCACTGAAACTGGAATTCCCATTACCTCTTCTGGACTGCTTTCAAGCATATCTGGGCTGGGTGGAAGTATTTCTCAGCTGGTTAGATTACAGGTACGGGGACATTTAGAGATGCCAAGATGAATGATCTGTCTCTACTGTTCTGGTCTTCAAGGACTGGTTCGAGGCTGGTGGGCCTTGGCTATTGGCTGCTATAGGTTCCCCAAAACACGACTGAGCCTCAGAAAAAAACATGGTCATAAAATAGAAGTGCAGAATGTGGGGGTGAGGCCGCTGAGAGCAGCTTCTCCTGCCGGCCTGGACTGGCTGCCTGGCAGATTTTGGGTGCTGTTCAGGGCATCGGATGAGATCTACCAAGTTTTGCACTAAAGTTACTACAAAGACCTCCTGGGTAACTGTGTCATCTTTGCAATCAGCAGCATTACTGAGGAAAAGCTCCTACCTCTTGGTTTGTGGGTCTCTGGACAGAGGAAAAACCTGTCTATACTTATATTTGTATATTTGGAAAGAGGCTGGGGTAGTGGGTTCATTTCTTTCTTCTTGGCTTGTTCCAGACTGCTTGCTCAGGAAAACTGCTTTTCTAATGGCCAGCAACCCTTCAGACTGCCTATCTGATGGTTGTAAATGCTTTTTTCTTCCTTCTGAGCCTAGTCTTGTCCCCTTTGCAGGTCCCCCTAAACAAGCCTTTGCCACCATGCTCTGAGGATGTGAGTATTGGATACTAGCATGAGGAAATACCATTCCCTGAACTAACTAGCTTTATTCAGGCAGTGGTGCCTAGAGCTGTTTAACATTTAACATTAATGGCCATTGTTCTGCAGTTCAAGCCATAATGTCTCTTCCAGCTTTACCTCCCACCAACCTAGAAGACTGCTTTCAATTTCTGGAGGGAATTTCTAGGTGGTAATTCAATTAATACGCTGGCGGGTCAAATTTTGGTACGAGGTAAAACCTCATGTTAAATCCTGTAAAGCAATAAGAGTTTGCTGGTGGTGCTCTAAGATGTCCATCTGAAAAATAGTGTGGCACGAGGCTGCTAGGAATATCCCTTTTCAAGTGATGTGTCCCCCTGTGCACTCCCCACACAGCACCATCCTGCCTGGGGACCCAGCCATCAGCCTTGCCACGTGGTGGCTGGTGGGAAGCCACAGAAAATGACCAGCACCTGCCCACAGCCCTCAAGAGGAACATCACATACGTGTGACTGGCATGGGGTGTGCCACTGGAAACCTTTATCATAGACCAAAACTGTGGCCGTGTGCTTTTAGAGCATGTGCTTTTGGGGCAGATACCTTTTGTTATACAGGAATTATATACATATATAAAAATACATATAAACAGAACCATATACATGTGTATATAGACAACATCTCTCTATATGGCAAATCCATCAGTGAGCAGTCCTTATTCTTAAAGCACTTGCTGCCTCCCATGGGATGCTGTTTAAGGATGAGCATGCAAAGACTTTGTCTCGGATCACATTATCTATAAAGACGTTGAACGTTGTTTTTCCAGCCTGTAGGTTGAGGTGACTGGCTGGGTTTCCCTCCTTCAGTGGAAGAATACTGAACTATCCAGAGGTCCCACATGCAGTATAAATATGCCAATTCCATTAACTTCCTTAGTCATTACCATAGCTTCAGCCTGAAAACACATTTGTCTAGAGGTGAATTTTTCCCTAATGGAATAAACAGAAATATCTGTAAGAGGTGTCGTGCCTCTACCTCCTCCTGTGGAAGGGCTGCTTGGAGAGCCCAGCAAGGGCAGGAGTTTGATGTGTCCTCAAAGGAGCCCAAGTGACAAGCACAAGACCAGCCAAAAGCTGATAGCTGTTTTGGTTTACTTTCAGCGAGCACAAACCTGCCAGAGGTAAAAATGGAGAAACATTTTGGAAGCCATCACTTGGAGTTCATGTTTTCCCTTCGCCATGGTCTGGGCTCCTCTGTGTCACACTAATAGAGCTTTTGCCTCTTCCCACAAGCTGCCATGTGCTCAGTGGATATTAGATGACAGCCAACTCTTTGAATTCTACAACCGGCAGAGACTTCCAGCCGTGGTCCCGAATGCCCCGACTGCCGTGCAGTGACCTCAGTTTTTCTGATTAAGTTATCCATTCCCTGCAGCTAACCAACCAGCAGAATGCTTTCTGTCCTCTTGTGCTTTCTCTGCAAGCCAGGGAAGAGGTTGTTGTTGGTAACAGTGAAACATAACAAACTCACAATCTGTCTTAGGTAATTGGTGAAGGTACAGACCAGTTCATCAGCAATGGTTTTAACCTGTTCCATACTTATGTTCCCAATCTTCAGACACCACCCTCTTAAAAGGTGGGAACAAAACTCCGTCTAGAAAACATTTATCAATGTGGCATCTGCAGATGCTGGATGGAGACACAAAAACGCCCTGGTGGTCACTGCAGCACAAATCTTTAAGCAACTAAGGAGGTAGAGGAAACAAGTTGAAAAAACTTGCTGGGAACCAATGAACACCCTGTGAGATTTTACCAGAAAGGGCCTTACAAAGCACTAGTAGGCATGGCCATAAATACAGAGAAATATAGAGAACATGCTTTAGAGGCAGCAGATGTACAATAAAGGCACGTGTTGAATACAGTAAAATTGCAGGGTGGGCAGTGGTTGAAAAGCCTACACTTTGAAGAGCCACATGGGCACTTTTTTCTGAGGGGAGGCAGGTGGAACAGGCTCATAACAGGGCCTCAGAATTTCTGTGTCAGGATTTCTTGGTGTTCGTGCTGCTTTTGAATTCCCACTTCAGCCACTGAGGTTAGGTATAAGTCAAAAAATATGTCTCATCCCAACATTTTGGCACAAAGTTATAAAAAAGTTTGTTGTGCAACTGACATACATTTGTTTTCAAATCTTTTATTTACTTTTTTTTTTTCTTTTTTTCCTCAAACCAGGATTGAAGTGTAACCACTTTTAAAGATCTGTAATAAAATCTTTTCTTAATTCATAAGTCCAAGTGCCTGCCTGAACCTTTAGCCAGGCTTCTGACAACCCTATAAAAAAGTTGCTGGCCAAATGTTAATGATGAATCACATTCTGTTAATAGACAATGTTTTAGACAAAGCAGGACCTGTTCACTGCATTGCAATGAGAAAGCCCTAGAAGCTGCTTGTTGAAGTGTTCATATCCCCACACCACCATGTCTCTGGAGAGAATATCATCTGTTCAGAAGTGCCACGTTTTCAGCATTAGAGCTAAGAAACCACTTAGGCTTTTTTAAGGCTCTTATGTTTTTAAGTAACAGAAATAATTTTTTTTGGCAAGCATTCTCTCCAAAATGTGCAGATAGTTCCTATACAGTAAAAATGAACCATAAAATTGCACTGTACCAAGAGGAAAAGTAATAAAACAGATTTTGCTAAGAAGAGCCAAGCTAAACGTGTCTAGTACTCTTCGGGAACCTGCCCTGCTCCAGCTCCTGGTGTCCAAACCACAGGGCGGTGCTGGACTCAGCAAAACCCTAATGCTTACACGGACAGCCTGGTGATCCCAAGGGCTGCGTCCCTTCAGAAGCTCTTGGTAGCCAGCACCACTGCCTTTTCTGCGATGGGGACAGCCCCACTGCACAGCTATGTCTGCAGAACTCCACATCTACAGTCTAATATCCATTGTTTCTGAAATTGCTAATGTACATTCTCTGGCCAGTTTCTTCCCTTGTCTATTGTCTTTCTGCATCTTCATAACCCTTCAAACAAAAAATGTATCCTCAAGCTTAGCGTCTTCCCAACCCCTCCAGTGAGCCTGCACCTTCCCTCCTGGCTTCCTTCACAGAGCCCCCGTCTGCTCTCCTGGTGGCTGGATGATCTCAGACATCTGCCCTGGTCTCAGATGCTGCACTGAAATACTCCTTTGTGTATGTCCCAGCCCTTGTCGGGCCTCTGGCAAGCTTATGTCTTCCTGCTCTCTCTACAGGGTGGCGAATGTCAAAGCTGCCGAGATGCATCTGCTGCCACGAGCCAAGTCAAACTGCAAGTTTCTCTTCTCTTTCTCCTGCATCCAGAGCCAGGTTCTCTTGCAGACAGGCTTGAGTTTATCTTAAGGGATCAAAGCAGAGCTTATTGTAGAACTTAACACGGAAGGTGAAGAGTGTGAGGTCTGACCTCCCCTTTCCAGATGTTTCCACGGTTGTAAAGAGGATGGAGGGCCCAGGGCTTGCTGCACAGCTGCAGCTCTGCTGAGGCCTGACCCACCTGCTGCTGCACTTCGCCTTGCAGCTGTTGCCAAGTTAATCTGAACCATGTGGCTGCTGCCATCTCCTAACAGACACACATTTTCTGCATATTTTCTTGTCATTGCCAGTGCTTGGTTCCGGTGTCTTTGAGAAAACATCTGCCCTGAGGATTCCCCCTTCTATAACCTCTTTAAAATATGTCACCATCTGCTCCTTCTTAAAACCTCTTTCTTGATCCCATCACCACTGCCTGGCCCCCCAGTGACCTCTCCTTTCTTAGCAAGGAGCTCGAGGAGGGATGTTTGTTCCTTTGCTTCTCATAACACAGTATTGCGTATCATGTTTTGATCCAGTGGTTTATTCAGTCCATAGCAGAGAAACACCTCTGCTTTTGCAGAGAAATGCCTCTTCCCTGGGATGCTGAAGGGACTCTGCTTCTTGGCATTTGTACAGTGTCCAAAAGCAGACCTCCACCCCATCTCTCCCTGCACTAGCCCATCTCCATGCTTATGGTCTTTAAGTTCTTGCATCCTAACAAACCCTTTTCTCCTCTGCCCCAAAGCCTGCCTGCACCAAACACCCAGAAATAACCCCTCTTGGACCTTCACTGGTCGCTCCTCCCTTTTGTTACCTTTCTTTAACTCCTTTTCCATGGGGTATATGCCACACTATTTTGCTGATCCTCTTGAGTGACACCTCCCCATGTGCTGTCTCCATTTATTTTGCCTCTTTTCAGCATCATTTGGCTCAGTCAGTCCAAGCCAAAAGTACCTCTTTTCTGCAGGAGCAGGATCTACAAGAAGCTCCTCTTTCTCTACTGCATTTTCCAGTTAGACACCTAATGCACCTTTGTTCTCTAAAACCTTCGTGAGATTCTTGTATGGAGATTTCTTTCTCCTTCTGTGTGACACATTTACAGATAAAATTTGTATTTTGTCAGATCCACTTGACTGGACGGCAGAACTGAAACAGTTGTAAATGGAGGTCATCTGTGGTACATGGCATAGTGGTCATGTTTAAAGCCAGTGTGTGGATGATGTAGTATATGCCTCCAGAGTCACTTTGAAATGGATTTTACTTCTTTGCTTTCCTCCAGGCTAAGCAGCTTTCTCCCGATTGCCAAGCATGGCTTTGAACATACTGAGAATCTCTGACATGGATCAGTAGGACCTTGGTAGGCGCCCACTCTGGAGACTGTGCTCTCCTCTAGCTGTGCTTAGCATCAGTCTGGCCCAAAGAGATTGCTTATCCTCAAATGCCTTTCTAACAGCCTCCTTCCTAGTTATGGATGCACTGCTATGCAAGCACGTAGCATCTGGTTGTGCGGCTCTCACCTGTAGCAGATTTTGTGCTGCCTGAGCTTTTGGGGCAGGCAGCATCAGTTTGACTTTGCATAAAGCACAGAACTGCTTTGTGATTGCGCTGGGAGTTTGGCTAATTCAACAGACACAAGACCACATACGTGCACTGCATGACAATCTGCCTGGTACTACTGTTGGTTCTGACAGCTCACAGCAGCTCACAGCAGCAACGACAGTGTAACCGCAGCCTCCCCCCCACCAGAAGATATGTCTGTACCCACCTCTGCTGGGGGATCCTTGAGAGAAGCCAGCTTATGAGCGCTATCTTTCTAGCCTGACCTTAATACAAGTTTCAGCCTCTGGGATCTTCAGCTGATAGCTGAACAAAGCAGGCACAGTCTGTGCAAGTACTTTAACCATCAAAGGTAAGCACAGGAGATACTCAGTTTGTTTCTAGCACTTCACACTCTCAGGGAGCTTTGCAGGTGGTGACCCAGCATCCCTGAACTGCCATGTCCATCAGACCCCCTGCATATGCCACTATGTTAATATTCTGGCTGCAGGCTGCTATTGTATAGAAATACAACCTCTTTTCCAAAGGTCTGTGAGGAAGCTGGACCTGCCATGGCAGAGCATCTCTCCCAGGCCCTCCTCTAGCTCCCTGCAGCCAGCCCTTCCACCCGGATCCCCCCAGCCCCAGAGCCATGGCTGTCATCCCCCCCAGCCCCTGCCTTCGAGCAGCTTTTTGGCTTTGAATTAGAAACAGGGTGCCTTGCCTCCCTTCACCAGCCTCAGAAGGAGGCTGTGGGCTGGGCAGCGCTCAGACGGTGCAGAGGAGATGCTGTTTGAATGCAGCATCAGAGGGCATTACCTGTGGGGCTGTAGGGGCTGAAAATGGAATGTGTGTGATAAAACAAAGAAATTTGATTTTTTTTCCTTCATTTTTCCCCCTTCCCATTTGTCTTTAATTTATTAAAACCATTGTGAATCCTCCTGGAGATTCACCAGGAATAACTCCAGAGGGACTAATACTCATCATTTTTCTGGATCCAATTAAATATAGCACCACTGCCCTCATCACTAACATATGTTAAACAGAGCTAAATATATCATCTTATTGTAAATTGCATACAATTTGGCTTTTGTTTTTCTTCTGTGGGCACTGATATCTGTTTTCTGCTCTGAATTTGTCATTAGTAAAATAGAACTCACCCAGAGAGAGCTGTTAAGTGCTTGTATAAAATAATCCGTCAGAAAACGTTACCAAAGGATGTCAGCAGGTGGGTCCCATGGATATTACAGGGAGTTACAACCATTTCTAAAATGGGGAAAATTTTGCAATTGTTGCCACTGTTCACTGTACAATCTGGCTTCTAAAAATGCTGGCAAACAGAAATTTAGCGCTGCCAACTTTTGCAATTGTATCATGAGTTGCTGATAGTAAAGTTTTTAATGAAGTCCCCACTCCTGAAAGCATCTGGATTAGATGAAAATCTCAACTTTCATTTCATATAAAAGCCTTGTGATTCTAACCCACGTGGTTATAAAAGCCTGGCAAGGCACGGGTGCCATTTCATCCAGTTTTACTGCCTGTAATTTAGACATCTAGTTGAAGCAGGTCACCTGGCCCAGCAGTGGGGAGAATGACAAATCCAGGTGGCCATGTGGCCCGACCAGCACCCCAGCATTACCTCTCTGACCACCAGGTGATCCTGGGTGCTGGCCTAAACCACAGAAAGCATCAGCAGAAATCTGAGAGCTAGGAAGAAGTATGGAGCTATGAAGATGGTGATGCTGATCCCAGACAACAACTGCACACGGTGACTTGGGCGATTTCACTTAATGTTAGCACTGCATTAAGAGTGGGGCTGGAATAGGTGACCTGCAAAGGTCCCCTCCAACCTGGGTGTTGGACAACACCCTCACCAGCAGTGGATTCTCAGTGGATGGTTCTGTCTGCCCTACCCAGAGGGGACTTATGGCATGCTCCTGGAGTGATGATGGGAGTCAGGAGAGAGCCTCCCTTTTGAGAGGCATCAGTTGTGCCCCATGTGCTGGCACATGCTCCATTTTGGCCTTTAATGCTCTATTTTTGTTTGCACATTTTTATACCTGCTGTGAAATTAGTCATAATTCTTCAAAAGCTCCCTTCAAAAACTGGTGGTGGCTTTTTTATTTCCAAGATTCTTAAGTCCAACAACATCCTCCAGCTTGTCTCTCTTTCCTTCATCTCATTATGAGCATCTTCATTGTTTTTGCATCTCCTCTCCTCTCCTAAGCAGAGTCCAGTCATATCCTCAATTTATAACAGAATGATTTTTATTGCAAACAAAAGACTTAATGGGTCACAAGACCTGTCTCCCTGTATTTCAGCTTCCTTCCCTTCTGCTTCATGTTGTTCTTTCTCTTTTGGGGAGCTGGGGTGTAGGTTTTTGTCCTTTTTTTCCCCCACAGGGACTGCTACCTCACTGCTCCACTGCACAAGGCTAGAGGGAAAAGGCAGGCCAGCAAGAAGCAATGACTCACGGTGTCATATGCATTTAATTGTCCTTAATTTATCACTTGTGCATTTAATTGTCCTTAATTTATGAGCTGTAGGCAGACAGTGGCAGCAGCTAGCTGAAGTCTACTTACAAAAGAAGACAAAGTTTTTTGGCCTCCAGTGCCTGGACACTTCCCATTCTGAGTAACAGCATGACAGCACGGCCCAGCATCGCTGCTGGCGTGGCACCTGCCCCACAAGTGGTGAGTGATGGGTCCTGCCCTTCCTCGGGGTTTTTGCTGCCTGAAGGCAGCTGAGGACATGTACTGGAGCCCTGGTGAAATCAGAAAAGCTGATGACAGTGATTGCTTGCTCTGAAGGTGTGCACTCCCTCTCACGCTGTGCAACACCATCTCTGTGTCCATTCATCTTCCCTGAAGTGGTGAGAAACCTCAAAGGAAAAAGAACAAAGCAAAAAGAAAAAGGATCTTGGAAGAGAGGAGCTGCTGCTGTGAATAAAGGAGGCCAGATGGGAAAATCACCACACAGAAACATGCTGTGAATCACTACAACAGGAATTATGGCTCTTTGGGTATACTGGGACCTTAGGAGGCAGACATAGCTGCAGACACTGTGCATCAGAGGCCTGGCATATATTTTATCTACAATTACTAAATATTTCATCTCAGGTCATTTGGAACATCTGGTTATAAAAAATCTCTGCAAGAAGAATGAATAGTTCTGGGGGTCTCACTGCTGACGATGGTAAAAAGGCAGATAAAACCTTTAATTCTGCTCATGTCATGAGGAATCCAGCATTAGCATCTCTACACCCCAAATACGCTTGGCACAATATGCTGCAGGTGTAAAACTCTACTTGGGTTTGAGGGACAACTCTACACCTTTCTGAACCAGAAACACATCAAGAGCTAATAAATACAGAGGTGCTCCTGGCCCAGACAGAGTTGCCGGAGGATGGGGAAGCGTCCCTTCACATTTGCCCCCGTCTTGCACCATTCCCCAGCTTCCAGTATCAGCAAAGGCAGGGCACAGGTAGCTGGGCTGGGTGAACCTCTCTCCTGACCCACTCAGTGGCTTTTATATTCCTGTAAGTGCATTTTGTAGCAAGTTCAGCCAACGTAGCTATTTGTTGTTGGTATCCTCTCACCATTCACTGCCTTTTCTGTTTTTTTCTGTCTTTTTCAAAATGCAGCAGCACTCACCCAAAGGAAAACACACCAACCATGCTAACAGGGAGTTCAGGCTGCACAAAGCCACCCCACCATCTGAAAGGAGAGAGAAGGGAGGAGCGACAACCACACAGGCTGCCTCCAGCCCACCAGGACTTCCCAGCACCCTGCCCCCTTGTTCAGCATCAGCAGCCATCGGTGTTAAAAAAAAGTGGAGCCAGCTGGAGTTTTTGCACAAAACCCAGTATTGTCATACTTTATTTTAGCTTTGCTTAAACCATTTTTTCGTTTCAACAGATTTTAAAAAATCAGCGCTCAACCCACAGCCTAGACCTGCACTATCCAGTTACACCAGCTAAAACACAGGGTGTTAGTGCAGCTCCTTGGAGACGTTTTACTTGTCACTGTGAAATTACTGCTGCTGTGGACAGCAATTGCAATTACTTCTTGAGAGAATATATGCAAGTGGTGTATTGCTAGACCCTATGTGCCACTGGGGTGACAGCAAGCCCCTCTCTTGTCTTTGGGGGCAAAATACTGCGGCACTGACACTCAGCACCAATGCCTCAGATCCACGCTTTCGAGAGCTCTTTCGAGAGTCAGCTCTTCCCTGGAAAGCCTGCTGGAGTAACACGAATCCTTCGAGGCATCCGGGCCCAGTGTGGGATGACCACTTTGTTCCACTGCACTGAGAAGAGCAAGCTTCATCTTGGATTTTGGACTGTTTTGGGATACGAGTATAAATAGGAATTGTAACCAGCACATACTTTGCACCTTGCAGTGACAGAATGTGCTTGAAATTGTTCTTTCCATTTGTCTGTCCCTGCTTCCAGCATAATGATTCAACCTTGCACACAACTCAGAGCTTCTACCTTGCAGGGTTTATTTTACATCCACATGCTTGCAGAGATGAGAAAGCCTTTTGGCCATAAGGCCACAGTCAAGATTTAAAACAAAATCATATGGAAAATATATTGCAAAGAACATACTGGGAATTTCAAACCTTCAAAACACATTATTAGAGCAGCTGGCTTCTATTAAAGGAGAGTGCAGAAGTTGGTAAAGACCGATGGTATCCCAAATGGAGCTGCAAACTGAAGACAATCCTGTCCATTGTTTGATGTTCAGAAGCCTCCTGACCCTACGAGCAGTACATACCCCGAGGGCAAGGCCACCCCCCTTGTCCTCAAGAAAGGAGAGCACTAAAAGCCTTCTGGGCAGATCCCAAAGAACAAGGCCGTGCCAGTCCACATCGTTAAGGACGGGGCAGTGGAACAGCAGCAGGGTTTTTGTTGGCACAGCTTTGCCTAACTCATCCCTTGGTATTCGCTGCGCTGGGGCAGCTGCGGGGAGCAGTCACATCAGCCGTACCAAAGCCACCAGCCAGGGCACTGCTGTCACCCTCCACACGTGTCCTTGTCACCTGTGGGTGGGAGAGCTTCACCCACCCTGGACCCCCAGTGCTGTGGGTCAGGAGCTGGCAGAGCTGCAAGGGTCTCGGCCACAGCCAGAGCCCTCCCGGGCTGTGAATCCTGCTCTCCTCCTGCCCCACGGGCAGGGCTTTTGGGACCAGCGTGACCCGCTCCGTCAGCCCCCGCCAGCACCGATGTTTTCTCTCCGGGCTCCTCTTGGCTTCCTCCTCTGCAGCTGCGCTCTCCACATCAGAAGGGGCTTTTCAGGGAAAAGTGAAATTAGTAAAAGCTAAGATAATTGAACACATTTTGTTTTACCAGAGAGGCTGTTTGTGGTTTGCAAATAGACACGAGACGTTATAAAATATTTTATAACAGTACCCTATAGAGATGACTTGTCTGTAAAACATGAAATGCAACTGGCAGGAAACCACCACATTGACTCAATAAAATGTAACATAAACTGACAACAAAAAACAATCTTGTTAAGCAGCAGAAAACTTTATAACCTCAGTTATTTGAAAAATACAGAGGTAGCTCAGCTATTAAACTGGAAGGGATCGTTAGGGTAATTTGCACTACTTCCTTCACTGTTATTAGACACGATGCCATGAATCCATCGGGTTGGAATTTCTTTGACTCTGTTATTCTCCTGACTCTTCCTGCTCAAAAAATAGTAAGAGGCCAATGACCACTTTAAAAATCATACAGTGTTGTGCAACACTCATTTAGAAATATTTCTAGGGGAGCCAATCAAGGCTTCAGAGCTTATGGAGCATGCATCTCCTCAGTGCATAACGGTACACACATTCTTGGCATACTCCATGGATAAAATCGATCAAATCAATGTAACTAAAGATATTGCCTGGGTCTAACCTAGGCTTTGGAAACAGGTCAACATCTGTCCCATTAATCTTCTGTCTTTTAACTGGGATGTTGCAAGAACATCTGTGCACAGAAAAGCACGGCTTCTAGTATTGTGGAAGTAACACTTAAGAGGCTTAAGTAGAAGATGATATTTACTTGTTCATGCCCATATTTTTGTTCTGAGGTGGTGTGCCTTGATAATGAGCCAGGACACCAGCCTGGCTGGCACTACACAGATATGGGACAAATGCAGAGCCTGGAAACCATCCCCTTGGCATGCTGCACTGAGCACCTCCTTCAGGGGTACGACAAAGAAAGGAAAAACAGCTGAAGATGTTCTTCGTCATTTCTTAACCATTGTGTCCCTCTGAGCAATAGCTCTGGAGAGGCAATCCTAAAGCACCTCTCAACACAAACACCAAGAAGTCCACTCCCACCTGAGTCCTGGCTTAACCCTTTGCGCCATGGGCCCAGGGGAGCAATGTGGTCTCTGCAGTTCTGCACATCTTGAGCAGAAGATGGGAAGAGCATCCGCTCCCCCAAGAGAGTCGGTAACTTCCCACTCCCTTTCTAAAGACAAGTACAGCACATGTCTGGGTGCCGTGGATGCTTCCAGCCACCTCTTTGCCAGGCAGACACAACACCTGAAAGGCACCTCGTGTGCTGCAACATGTACAGCTGCGGCAAACATTTTTCCCAGTACCCAGATGGCCACAGAAAGAAAGCAAGATGTATTTCTTTGATGGTGGTATGTGTTTAAGACTGTCTAATACTGTGGACCATGGCAAGTGACTAAGGTTTCTGAGTGGTAAAATACTATGGGGAAAATAATTAATAGAACAAAGTAATTACACAGAGTAAATGTATAGGAGCAACTGATTCAGCCACCCCCTTATATTCTAAAATGGTGTGTCATTGTTCTGCAAAGACACAGAATGCCAACATGCGAAGACATAGTATGTTTTTTTCCCTTAGTTTAAACTAAATAAAAATTGGCTGCACTTTCCTAAAGTTAACAGCAAACAGGTTTATTTATCGTCTTGCCGCTTAAGCTCAAGAACTAGCAATTTAGCCATTCCTAAATGGGCTGGCTTGGCCCTCCTGAAACCGCAGATGGCAGGTTATATGCAAGCTTATCTGCTGAAAGTGACTGATATTAGCACAACATGGCACTGCAGCCCTGGCATTCTGGAAAGCTGGTGAGATCCTCGCCCCAAATTCAGCTTAAATGCTGCTGGTAGTTTCATCTGCGTCTATGTTATTACTGTGATTTATGGATATAGGTACCAGATAAGTTACCCACCAAGGCAAAAATAATCAACAGATTCTCTGCTAGCCTTCTGAGTTGTTTTTTCCCTTCCCTGGATCAAAATTTCTTTAGAAAAAGATGATTATTTTCTCTCCACTGCTATAAATTCTTCAGCCAGCTCCTCTGTTACCATGCAGTCTGCTGGGCACATTCCAGAATTATTTCTGAAGTTTCCTCAGACTTCCATATAAGTCCAAAAATTCCATAGTCCTGCTCCGTGGCAGCATGACAGCCGGCCCCTACTTCTTGGTAAAGAGTTTTGAAACACCCAGCTCCACTGATGCCGAGCAGTCTGTTGCACTGATCGGTAAATTAAGGACACAAAACCCGCATAGGGCTTTGGGCAAGTGCTGCCACAATCATCACACCATCTCTCCAGTAGCCACAGCGCTTCGTAGCAGCCCAGAAATAATGGGAACAGGAAACATCAAGCCATCCCCACAAGGTCTAGAGTTAATCATCTCCAGAGAAAGTGGTGTTGCGGGGCAGCTGCAAAAAAAAAAGACCTTATCTGTGCAAAAAAATACATGAATGGTATCAAACCAAATAACACTCCTCCACTGGAGGCAAAGAAGTTGAGTCCCAGGCTCCAAGTCAAGCATGACTGGAGGTGCCTTGAGAGAACAGGTGCGGTGTCCTCCACGTGGTGGTGTTCCTCCTGGCACCTGGTGTCACGGACGTGGGGTGAGAGCTGGAGGTGCAAGGCCAGTGTCTGCTCACGGCCGCTGTGTCTGTGCTCCCTGTGCAATGAGAGAAGGGGAATTAGCCAACAATAACAGTGTTTGTTTTGTTGCCATCTCAGTAGACATCCTAATAATGCTAATAGGAAAAAGAAAGCTCACCAGAGAAGGGAAAGGTCAGAAGGCTAATAAAATAAATGCAGCTATTGTGCGTTCACTTGGCAATTCGGATGGGAGTGTGATTTTATTTCCTTTTCATTTTGGATTCGTCAGTTGACTTTCTTGCTACTATAAAAAAAAAAAAAAAAAAAAAAAAAAAAAGAATTTCAGCTCTTCACACAATGCTTGTTACTGAAAACCATGCCATTGCAGAGATTTAGGTTTATACTTGCTAGCTTGCTACCTTTACACTTTATTTCTTTGATTTTTGCTTTTTTTTCCTGTTTATTGAAGAAAATCTGTGTAGTCCCTGAGAAAATGTTGGCCAAAAAGATAATTTAACAATGAGTATTATCCTTAAAGGACATAGTTGGCCAGGTCTATCCTGATTTAATGATTACCAAGTCAACAGAAGATGGGGGAGAAAGTAGCCTGAAAGGCTACAAAATGGATGGCACAGCCACACGTAAGAGGGCAAATTTACTCCCAGGGACCAGTGAGAAAAGTCACCTGCTACAAGGACTCCCTCCCAGGTCTGCAGATGTCTCTCAGGATGGAGCCCACCTTGCACGAGAGCAGGACTCTTCTCTTCCACGGACTTCTATGCAATCACCAGCTGGAACAGCAGAGCCTCTGACTTCCCTATAGGCCCAAAGAAAAGGCTTGGCTTAAAATCTGTACAGCACATGACAAGAGCTCCGCCCTGCCTCCTTGCAGAGCCGGCTCCATGCTCTGCAGTGAAAGGGGGGGCATGTTTTCATGGGATACACTTCCTCTCCGAGTAGAAATGCACTCAACTCACATGGAGAAGAAAAAACATGCCGCCCGTCCCTCTGCTGCTACGGGGCTTTTTCGTTGGCATTATGTCTGTAGTTTCAAAGGGTCCGCCTTTCACTTCATTCTTCTTATTGCAGCCTTTTCTGAAGTTATGCCATGATCACTTCTGTGCTCTCCCCATTCTTAATGTCCTTTCTCCAGAAAACAACCTGAGATTCTCTGGAGAGCTGATGGGATGCTATGGCAGGTAAACAGGGAAGTATGAAGCAATGCTAGTGGATGCTTTCACCCTCCACACGCAGTACTGGGGAAGGCAGGACAAGGAGAGCCCAAAGTACCGGGCTAAAAACCACAAAGACACGTCAGAGAACTGGAGCATGTTCATAGATCAGCATCAAGAAAAATCTCATCTTTAGTTGGTGTTCATGACCATGCAATGTGTAAGAGACCATACAGGACATGCCTTTGGCAGCTCAGTTAAATAAAGCAAAACATGGGAACATGAAACTGGCTCATGAAACATCTTAATTATTTTTTTTCCCAGAAAAATTCACTGCTCACAAAATATACAGCATCTTCTTGGCAACCTGAATCCCCTGCCCACATCACACCACAGCTCTTTTGTTTTCCCATGAGAGTTTCATATCCAAATGCCTTATTCAACTGGAAAATATATATATTACATCAGTGTGATTTAAGTGGGGATTCGTTTTTGCTGTTTTGAGAACAGAGCTTGAGTCTACTCTTTGAGGAGCTCGTGTATCTTATGGGATTAGTCGATCTTGCAATATCCAGTTGTTCCATCCACCTCGGCACAGAGGCTCCAACAAGCCACAGGCATCCTACTGCTCTGCGGGATTACACAAATTAGTAAAAGGGAGGCAAGGACTGGATCAAAGCCCTCAGCTTCAGAAGGGAGAGAGAACTCAAATTCTCATAAGGGAAAAAAGACAAGAAGCGTAAAGCCAATGAAGTGGGAATTGAGAAAGGAAATGAAAATATATGAAATTTACTGGTTTTAAAACACAAAGAGACACTGTGATCATCCATTTCATATTCATTGCTGCATAAACCTGGCCATGGCACGACTGATTACATCCAAACACGGTTAGCTTTTCTACAGCTGTAATTACAGATATCTTCAGAATAAGAGTATTTACTTGCATGCGATGTAGCAGTGTTTTGCCAGCATCACCCATTCACCTCTTGGGAATATATTCATATACAACTTTCTAGGCACTGGATCTGAATTTTTGTCCATATGTGCAAAAATATCTCAGACATAGCCAGTATGTTAGCTAGGCAATCTCAAAAGAGTAAGATGCACAAGATCTCATTAACAGAGAACTCAGTGCTATTCAAACCTCTTCTGCAGCAACATCCCTCAGAGCAAGAACTGAGATTTTTCTGTGAGCTCTCATTACTACAGTGGTATTTATGGATGTGCCTTAGGGAAAGCGAGCAAACAGACTTGTCTGTCCTATGCAAAGCCAAAGGTCTCTGGGTCCTGCTTAAACAGAGTCTTATTTTGATATAAATTTCATCTTAGGTCAAGGGTTCTGGCAGTGACCTTTTAGACACCACCATAGCCCCAGTGGTAATTGTTTAAGCAGTTTTTTTCTTTTTCCAAATTAACTTTCTTAATGTTAATCTGTTAAATTCTAGTGAAAGAAGAGCACACAGCCCATCTGCTCATAGCTGTTCTAATCCAGCATTATCCATCAGACATTCACAGACTGGAGTCGTGCTGGATGGGGCCCCCAAGGTCTCTTTCAGTTCCCAATGCAAAAATACAAAACATTTTGCAAGATGTTTATGCTTTCTCCAACTATATACAAATCAGACATGTTATTCAAAAGCGCTCATTCAGAATTTAGATCTCTACAAACTGATATCCCAAATTCACTTGTTTCCTGAACGTGTTTTATCAAAAATTCCTCTAGCTTGAGGAAATTTTCTTGGCCACCTTAACGTTGAATTGCAAGCAAACAAAACTAGCAATGTGTTGCTTGGATTAGTTCAAAACCAAACAAAGTTTATTGATTGTTCATTATAAATGGGATCCACACAAAGCTTGAAACTCAAAACCAAGTTCAGACAACAAAGATGACATGACAAATTTTAATAGAAAAATCATGTGGCCCTCAGCAAACCAAAACATTTTACAAAGACAAGACAATACATGAAGCAATGGTTTCATACAGCAGAATATACATTTTAGGGAAATCTTCTCATTGTTTCCTACATCACACTATTTTTTCATCTGTACCATGTGATTATTTGCCACCTGTATCAGGCACTACTTCCATTCTGTACCGTGTTGGAATACTTGCAGTGACAAACCTTGTCCTGCTGACAAGAACACTTTTACAGACAACTTTGTCTCTATTTTTGGCCACCTTGAATGATGGATGAAGCATGGTAATGTGAAATCACAGAGTGGCTGAGGTTGGCAGGAACCTCTGGAGGTCATCCGGTCCAACCCCCTGCTCAAGCAGGAACACCTGGAGCAGGCTGCCCTGGACCACATCCCGACGGCTTCTGAAGATCTCCAAGGGCTATACAACATTTCTGGGCAACCCTAAGCTTGACAGCACTTTTTTTTTTTTCCATGTATTTGAGTTGACAGCACACCATGAACAATAATAATGATTTCCTGGGGAAAAAGATGAAAAAAAAACTGCAAAACTTGATTTTTGAACTTGCACAGCATCATCCACACAGTTCTAGAGAGTGCAAGAAGCAGCCAGGGATTACCACTGTCTATTCCCTTCTCTATTCTGCCACATGGCAAAGAAAGTGACATAAAAAGGATGATTTTGTTATGGAAATAAATACTATCTCCTGCTGCAAGTGCTCCTCCCTATGTAGATAATTTATTTATAGCCACTGGCTTAGTAGATTCATCCAGCTGTGTTGCTCCACCTGATTCATGGTGATGTGAGATGCAAAACAGCTGTGAGACTGGAAAGGTGGCTGTTTGCATCTGGACTGCCGTATGTCAGACAACACAACCAACCAGACACCGAAATCCTGTACACCTTCAAGGAGGCTGCGATATGTAAATGGCAATCTGGACACCATTTATATTCAGAGGGAACATGCTAAAATTTCTACTTTAATTCCTGCACCCTTCCTATGGGAAGGCATTGGTTTGGGCATTGGTGTCATTTTTTATTTGCTGTGTCTTTCTTGGAGATTAATGCTAGTAAGGCTGAGGCGTTCTGGATAATTCTTGACCGTAAGCTGAAAACTTGACAGACACGGTGTCAAGGGGATGGTTGGTGGTGGAGGTGGATGGGTTGTTTTGGGTGGATGATGGTGATACTAGCTTCTGTGAGCAGCTTTGAATCTACTGCCAAATACTCTTAGTAATAGATGACCAAACAATTGCCTTTCTATGATTATTGTTATTTTCTTTTGTAGTTTCCCAGTAATATCATTTTTATCTGATTTCTTATATCATTGTTGTTGTTTTTTTTTCAGTAAATTTCTACAAGTTTCTCACCGCTGTCAAGAATAACATGCTAATTAGTATAAAAAACAAAACAGAGGATCTCTCTTTTCTCTGCCTCTTTCATTGCATTTGCTTTCCTGGTCAAGGTGAAGGACAAACCCCAGTCATTTCTCCAAGAGAAGATGAGGTTATTACTTTAAAAACAAACAAACAAACAAAAACTTATTTCATTTTTGGCCTGTAGTCTCTGTTTTTCCCTGCAAAAAAATTAACACCAAATATGGATGCTGTGACTTTCCAAGAGTTCTTTCTTTTTTGATCTGCAGTGTTACAGGGAGTTTCTTCTCCTTTTTCCTTTTTTTTTTCCACACTGCTGATTCCTACTCAGCGCTATATATAACTTTGCGCTCAAGTTAGCATAAACCTAATGGCGCTGCCAACTGCCACCAAGATAGCCATTCTGACATGAGATGAACTAATTCATTGTAAATTATTTGGGGGGGAGAGAAGAAAAAAAATCCACTCTGCAGCCTAAATATCTGTAGATGATGAAGCCTAAATTTGATCATGATGAAAATCAGTAAACCAGAGGTCTTGTTTAGCGGCTGCTAAACATCCTCTGACTGAGTCAACAAATGAACTTGATTCCTGCTCCTCTTTCAAGCCAATAGAAAATAGTTTCATGGAGCTGGAAAATGCTCTGGGCATGACCTGGGGAAGCAAACAACTTATTTACTGAATACAGGGTGCTGACTGATTTAAAACGTCTTACCAATTCATCCAGTGTCACCAAGCAATTGGAGATAGAAAGGACATATGGAGCTAAATTATTGGAATAAAACCATGGTGCATGTGGGCAGGTGGATCCCCTCAGGCAGTCAGGATACTGCCCATGCTATTTTTTGGAAATCCAGAGCCTCCTTTTTAGGTCAGTAGCTCAGGCATGGGCTGGAGAAGGTCATATCTCTGTGACTGCCTCTGCTAATGGACATTGCAGTAATTTTGTCTGCAGAAACTAAGAATTCATCACCTTCAGAATGCTCTTGGAATGGCCAGGCAGGGCACTCTGGTGGGAGATGGACGTTCCAGCCCACTTCAGCAGAGGAAGAATTCAGTGCTGCTCTCCTACGTTTTTGAGGACCATCCTAACAGCCTACCCAGAGAGCAGAGATGGAGCTGCAGCACCCACCTCCTCCCTTCTTGCATGAATGGTGCTGTCATCTCACCCTTCTTCATTCATCCCAAAATAACTCATGGGGAGAAGGCACAAAGTCTCGTTTCACTGAGGGAAGAGGAAAACAAAAACGCGTTTTTTAAAAAATTATTTTTCCTGAGATCAGTTCAGTGGCTAACAGGAAAACTATTTATAACCAGAGTCCCAGCTGAAAATGCCTCAAGTCAAGGGTGGAGATCTTGTCCTGCCCTGTAATATACCCACTGGCCTTCATTTTTTGTGACATTGATAGTGAGGGCCCATCAGTTCCCCTCTACTACACACATGGGTAATTTTCAGAGCAGTTCCAGCCCAAGCAATAGCTTCCTAAGGCCAAGGCTTTAGCGATGAAGCAATACAAGAACTGTACACACACACTGCCATTTGGATTAATCTGGCAGCACTTACATGTAAACGAGGTCCAGTGGTGGACACCTCCTGTCCTCCCAACACGCTGCCAGCTCGCACTCTGCCACAAGGGGTGAGATCCTCTCCAGCGCTCGGTCACAGCGGGGAACCAAAGCATGGAAAGCACACGAGCAGGGATTGCACAGCCTCCTGAGGCTGGCAGCCAGATGTTGGATTCCCTGACTGAGTGTAATCAGCAGATATTCCTGCCATTTTTTTCCCCAAACACCCAGAAGAGGTTAACATAACAGCACACACGGAGATAAGCTCATGATCACATTTGCATATTTAGGCACAAACACACGTCAGCCCCTTCAAACCTGTAATCCCCAAGGATCCATAATTGGATGGGATTTTTGGATGCTGGGTCCAGATCAGAGCCTGCAAGAAGTTCCAGGCAAGCAGCAGCCAGACAAGCACTTCTCTGCAGCGTTGCCTTCACACTGGGACCTGCCCTGGGATCCAGCCCACAGCATCTTCCTGCAGCTGGCTCCAAGAATTCGGGGTCAGATTCCCAGCTGGCCAAGGAGAGCTTTGTTCTCAAAACCTACAGTGAGCCCTGCATGGTTTGGAATAACACATACAGCAGGGAGTGCACTGCACTGTTGTGACGCTCCAGCTGCTGATGCAAAGGGCTCAGGCAAAGGAAAGAGGGCTATGGTGGGATGCTCCCACATCCCAACACAAGGTAGCTCCTGGGATACCTCACCACAGCCACGGAAGCACACTTCTTTCTAACACGGCTGACATCAGAGCTCACTGGAGAAAAATCCAGCTCACTGGGGCAAGCCAGCCCCAGGACCAGTAGAAGCAGATGTTACTTTCATGGACCAGATTCAGGACTGAAGCCTCATCACCAGCCCACGCCTCTATCTGTCCCACAGCACCTATGCCAGACAACCACATTCGGAACAAAAGCATTTAATTCCAATTAATAACCTATACTTTGCCCCATGAAAAGCATGGCTTCGCCAGCCACACACGCTGTACATCGCCTCACAACAGCTGGAGAGAATGCAGTGGACCAGCAAGGAGTACCAGCAGATGGACAACAACAGTCACGTAACTGCTGCAACTTACACTGAAGATAAAATCCAGGAAGAACTCCAATTCCCAGCTAGCTAATACAGAAAAGCAGCAGTTCTGGCTTTGAGCTGCTTTCAACTGACCTGGATCCCATGAAGGCAAGGGAAAAACTCCTGCTGGAGCTTTTTACACTCAGACAGGCTAATTCCAGTTTACTGTTCCTATCTCATTTAGTTATGCAAACAGACACCAAGCCACACTTAGATCTCAAAAATAATACTCCTCCATCCCCCCAGAAACCAAGGTGAGAGTTTCAGTTTTGTGAATCTTTATTCTTTTGTCAGAAAAGTAAATAGGCATAAATTCATGAACATTTCTTCCTCAAAAACACCAATATGGCTTACTGCAGTCAAACCCAAGGTCTTCTGAAATAGCCTGAAATCCAGAAGTAGAGGTGGGGGAACCCAGATGGAAGAAGAGCACACCATTTCTGACACATCTCAAGTTTCTGTTAGCAGCTTGGGAAATGAACTAAAACACTCAAAAGACCAAGGCATCAAGATCTGCTTAACCAGAGGGGCAGGCTGGCCATCTGTGTGCATCTCTTATGGGAGGATGAAGTCCAGCGAGGCACCCTTTGAAAGGCTGCATTTGCCCTCCTCCCCACGCCTCTTACTCGACAGAATTCTGCATGAGGGCTGAGCGTGGCTGGAAATACCCCAGTGAAGCATTTAGTCAAATGCAAATGCACAGAGATACGGTGGGAGAGGGAGAGCTTTCCTAGTCGCTGCCTTGGTGAGCCCCAAACGCTTTGTTCTGTTTGGATGACCCTTGGAGAAGGCTGAGGCTCGAAGCCCACGACAGCTGCTGCGACAGGCAGGAACGGCAGCCTTCCCCTGCAGCTGCGGGGCCTGGGGAGCTCCTGGGTTCCTGGAAACACTGACAACTTTCTGGTTCTGGCCAGTACTGACCACAGCCAAATCTCAAAATTCCTGCAGACTGGAAGCCCTTACTTTTCCCTGCCTCAGGTCAGAATTTCTGGAGGCGTAACAGAGGTTGCAATCTTACCCATTCCCGCCAAGGCCAAGTACTGGAATGGGACAAATTAACCTTTCTCAGAATTACAGTACTACCTTCAAAACCACGACACTGAAATTAACAGATGGTTCTTCTCCATACCTTCTGGTTTCCAGACCTCTGACACGTCTGCGTTCCACAGTTCCAATGACAAGCTTTGCAATAATCATGTGAAAACTTTTAACTTTCTCTAAAAACAAACAAACCAGCCAAACATGCAAACAAAAAACTGGAATTCCAGTGCAATACTGTCCTCCACTATTGCCAGTGTTGCAAACTTACTGATAAAAGTAACTGGCCAGATTGGATGAGCAACCTGCTCTAGCAGGAGGTGTCCCTGCCCATGGCAGGGGGGTTGGGATTCGATGGTCTTTAAGGTCCCTTCCAACCCAAGCCATTCTGTGATTCCAGGATCCCATGAATCCTATGATTTCTGTGAAATCCTCATGAATCCTGTGAACTCAGTTACCATGCTACTTGCTTCTAGCTCAGACTTTTATAGTTAAGCTCTGTTTCCAGTAGCCTAAGGGACAAGCCTTTAACACACAGGTGCTATGGAGCAGCAGGTGGGAACGAGCACAGCTACAAGGCACTGAAGCATGGCAGAGCTCACCCTAAAGGAGGCAGTGAGAAGCCAGGGAGGTAGAGGCTTGGCTCCTCCCCAGAAGAAAAAAAAAAAAAAAATGGGAAAAAAATAAAGAAATTGTAGTTCGACTGGGGCAGGCCTGGGCTTTTCAGTGTCCACTTTCTCTAATTCGCCCAGAGGAAATCAGTTCCTGGAAGCCTCCAACTTGTCTGCAAATACCTAGTGCAATAACCAGCAGTTTTTGCTCATTTCCCCAGAGTTTTGGAGAAATTAATGCCTTCCGATCCAACTTGAGAAAGCTGTCATTTCTTCTGGAAGTTTACATGCAAGAGGAGCCCACAACTAAGGGCCTGCCAGTCGTTCCACATGGCCCCTGTGACAAGACTTCCCAGGTGCTGTGCTGCAGGGAGCTCTGCCTGGCAGGGACTTGCCGTCAGTCCAGAGGGATGCTCGAAAATGCTGCAGCAGGACAGGTCTGTCTGAGCCCTGCTCCAGTGCTACTGCTACAGCCTTGCCTTAATTATAGCAATGTAACAGGCTTTGTCCCCTGCTGCTAAATGTCTGGGTTTGTAAAACTATTCAGGATGCCACGGACAATGCATGTCCCTACACAGACATAGCTAGAGCCTGATGAGGCTGCCAGAACATCTTTATTGTAACTAGGAGTACCCTCCGCTAGCCTCTGCACGCCTTAGTTACAGCAAGACACTTATTTGGCTATATTTATGAAAATAAATTGTCTTCTCTACAGCAGCATTGTCTCTTCCCACATAGTGCTTACTGCCAGGTAGCTTCAGTGACAGAGGTTACCCAATTATTTAGAAAGTGGAAGTAACAGCCCAGTTACCTTCTGTGCAGCCTGAGCGCACAAACTGCTTCTTCACCTGCCTCTTGGTAAGTCAGCTCAGGAACCCCACGGAGAACAAAGCAGACACATACCCCCCTCTAGCGGGAAAAGCACAGCTCTGGTTCTCCGGGACAGGAGTGGCTCCAGCTCTGCAAACATGCACACCTACCATGGATGCCCAAAGCAGCTTTGTTTTTCAGATCAAAGCGGCAACAGGAGCTATGATGAAATCTAAGGACGTTATTTTCCATCATTATGCAGAAAGCACTTCAAGGAAAAGGCAGCCTAAGCCTATAAACTTACCAGTATTTAGTCTGCTGAGCATCAGGCATGTATGCAAACAGAAGTCTTGCTTTGTACTAGCGTAACAGTTAACTTCTGAGAGGTCACTGCAATAGGAATGTACAATGTTAGCAGGAAGGCACAGCTGCGTTTTAAACCTATTTTGCTATAATAGAGAAAAAAAATACTGAATGAAAAACAAAAAGACAACTAAGTCTTCTGTACGCAGCTTTTAATACGTCTATTGTAGGAGCCTACCTGCTCGCAGGCTGAGTCACAGGTGGCATTTTCTGGAGTGGTTTGGCATTTACTTCTCTTTTTTTGAAAAAAATACTCGCTCTAGATGAAGGTGAAATAAATGTGAGGTGGAAAGCAGCTGGAAAAAAAAAAAAAATCTGTTTTCACGTTGTACTACTCGGCAAAGACATGTGCAGATCCCTCCTGTCCCAAGAGCAGGATGAAGGCGCCACCCGCCGGGATCTCCAGGGCTGGCCAACAGCATCAGCGAGCACTGCCCGCCTCGGGGAGCGACAGCGGAGGGACTGCAAGAGCCTGGTTTGGCTGGCCTTAACCTGCCTAAGCCTTTTCTAGCTCAGTGATAAGCATGTGCTTTGCAACCCACGTTAGGTGCCTTTTTACAAGAAATATACATATATATATATACATATAGATAGATATATATGTAAAATTAAGTGTCCACTTGCATGTCACAGCAGCATACTGCCCTTTGGGATCCCATTGCTGAAAAGACGTTCAGTCACTGAAATCCGTTCATAGTGTGCAAACCAAGCCTCCAGAGCAGCAGCTTTGCCACCTGTAAGCGCTTTCTATCGCATCACCCTGATGCACTTTGTTCTTCTACTCATAGTACATGAGCATTTCCAAGAGGGTTTGGGTTAGATACTGCAATATTTTTCCTGCTTTACAATGTTTCCAAGTTCTTCGTTTAACACACTGTGGGTATGCAGCTTTGTGATTCTGCTTGGCCCAGGTGAAGACTCCTAATTTCAGTGCTAACTGACTCAAATTCTTCCCGTGCTACAGATCAAGTCTGTAAATAACGTCATGTTCACTGATATGAGATCCCGCACAGTTCATGCTAGAGTCAATTTTACACACACAGATGCTATTTTCACCGTTAGGGCCATGAAGCTCTAGGCAGAACAAACTGCAAGTAGGTTAGACTTTGTGTAACGTGTCTTAGACTTGTCTGCTCAGACATGGCATTTGAGATCAGCTGTGTTTACCTTCCTGTTTCTTAGCCCATGTGGGGAGAGACAGACCTGCCCACCTCCAAAGCAATTTCTGCAATGCAAACTGCTGGTTCTGAACACCCACAGATCAGTAAGAGGTTTATGCACTTTCACTGCCCTGATAGTCACCAGCCTTGCTAGCACACTTAAAAATTACAAGCGTGTACTCCAGGTCCAGTGTCATAAACACTAAGACTTCTTCCAGATTTCACAGAAGTTTGGAGTTAAGATAGCTTAACCAAGCCTTTCCTTCTTTCAAAAGACACACACACCCTGAATGAAAAAAGTACTTTATAACTGTCCAGTGGTATATGCATTGAATCATTTTCATTGCTTCAGTGTTTTAATATCTGCCTCCATGTTTAGAAAACTTTCATTTTTGGATTGGACTTTCAGACTTGAAGGCATCAGGACAAGCTCACCAGCTGACTGTAAGCTAAAGAAGCTTCTTCTTAACTTGGTGCACAGCAGAAACCAAGCCTTACCAGCAAGCGTTGAGCTTCAGTTCTTGAGCAAGCACTGGGCCTGCTTGAGGAGACCTCCATGGCTTGCCTCCTCATGGTCAGCTATGTAGATTTCCTCCTCAGCTTAAGCATTCCCTCCCAGAGCACATTCATCTCTGTTCTTTAAGAGCAAGCATGATGCCCAATACATGCACTACAGCACTCATCAACAAGCTTCAACTCAGCATTCACTCATCTTTAGAGGATCTCTTTGCTACATGGTGTTTCAGCACATTGTGTAGTTTCAAATAAGGAAAGAAAAAAATAATGTGCTGTTTCCTCCATCTTCATGCAGACTCTATGGCAAACACAACATGCCTCCTATATACTTTGAAGATACTTCTGGGAAGTGAGAAAGAAAAGATTCTCATCTGAAGTCCCTTTTCTTCCTCTAGAAAAACACTGCTTCTCTCTCCTGCAGGGCCTCAATGAGCTGAACCCAACAACTGAAACTAAAGTATCGACCTTTAGTAATCCAGATGCAACCCAACAGCAGAAAAAAAATACAATCACAAATAGAACAGCACGAGCATAAAATTTATGCATCAATGCATTCAGCAACGAGCTTGCTTAATTAAGCTTTGTATCCATAGCTAGCTACCGATTAACACCTAGAACTACACAGGATTCACAAGCTAGGGTAAATACTGTTCCTTTCCCCCTAATAATTGTCAGCAGTATTAGTCAATTCTGTAACTAATTAATCCTTAACATGGATTTGCCTCAGTGGTTTTGCATCAGGAATATTATGGGCTACATGATGCATTTTATTAAGATTTTAAGCATTCTGAAATGCTTAGAAGGAAACAAAGAAGCTGCACCATTAAGGTAGCAAGATGGATCTCAAAATAAACTTCTCAGCCCTGTAAATAACTACAGCAAAGATTTTGCTTTGTTTAATTAGAAGTGTCCCCCAGGAAGTACAATTCCTTCTGCCAGAAGGGTCTACTGGAGGAAAAATGTATTTGATTCTAGTCTTTACTCATGGAGACCAAGGTTCCATACGAAAAGCTGAGCATACTTCACGATATAGACTTCCACACTGGCTATCCAGACTTTCAGATGTGGGACGGTAAAAGCACAGACCCTTTGTTAGTCTTTTCTTTTTTTTTTTAACTGAAGTCAAAGCTGCCAGACTGATGATCAGCAGAGGTACTTTTCTTCGTCGTTGCTCACCCACTATCAGAAGTAAACCAAGGGTGCAAGAGCTATGACAATGTATGTTTTAAACAAGATATGAGGTAATCCAGAGTTAAGCAGCAGCAGCTCAAGCTGCATATCTGAGATGAGAATTAGGTCGAAAGAAGAAAGACCCCCAAGTATGAAAAGAAAAAAAAAAAAATGAGATTTTAAATGTAAACTAAGCCATCCTGTGCAACGCACAGTATCTGACTAGTCACAGTTTTGGTTAAAGACTGTTCCTATGGTAGTGGTAATTTCTCTCCCTTCATCACCTAATAAAAGGCATTTCTTTTTTAAAAACACTTCTCCCCTTAATCGCACTCAATATTTCAAAACAGCAGCTTAGCACCACGGCAATGCAAGCCTCTTTCTTGTCTCTGAGAATCCATCCTGAACTTAAAGGAGCATTCTTGGAATCCTCAAAGAAAACTTACGCACAAGGTACTACTTATGTCCAGCACTGTCTGAAGGACGTGCAACAGAACCAGCAGAGCAACCAAAACCCACTAACCCTTCCTCGTGCCTCTCAAGACCTCTCAGGCATACACTCACATACCAGGCAGTACTTCATTCCTGTCTCAAGTGTGAAGTTTAACCTGTTACTACTGCTTCAGGAACACAGCTCTGGACTGTTTAGACTTGACAGTGGCACATAATCAGTCTCTAAAGCTGAAGGATGATTATATAGAATATACTTGAATAACCAGCATGAAATGAGTACCACACGCTGTCATTCAGTTCCTATATGAACAAATTAGTCTGTCCCAGTACTGCCATCTCTTGCCCAAGGTAATGAAACTTCAAGATCTCAGACAAGAAATCCAGGAAAGGCAGGGATAACTGAAGACCGTCAAGTCAGGCAGGCACAGCAATGCCTATTTTCTGTTCCACCTATCTTCCTGATCGCTCAGAAAGTTGCAGAGCCTGTAATACAATCAATTACAGAAGGTGCTTCTCTTCCCCAGCCCTTTTCAAAGCAAGTAACTGGACCAGCTGCTACCAAAAAAGAGTCTGTTATAGACAGTTAGAGAAGATTCTTTTGAGTTTTATTTGTTCATAACAACATAAAGTATGTGTCTCCACTTCGGTATTTAAGTGCAACAAAGAAATCCATTACTTCAGTAAGCTTCAGCAAGGCGAGCTATGTTTTTATATGCAATGGAGAAGATTATTTCAAGTGTCTCCCTTTGTTGCACAACAATTTAAAGCTTCAAAAATCTAAGGAACACCTTCCATAGGATTAGACAAGCAGACACTTTGCTTGATTATGAAATGTTTTTGTTGGATGAGCTAAGTGTTTTCTGCAGCAGAGCTATTCATTTGTAAGCCACAGATACTACTACAAGAGTGATACCAAAGTAGACGTGGTGCCATTTCAGTAGTCTGTGCAAGAATTCCACTCTACTTTTTGCAAGATGCATATCTTGAAGATACATTCTCCCAGTTGATCACATTCCAGATGGCTTTCAAATAATCAGGTCGAACATTTTTATACTGAAGATAATAGGCATGTTCCCATACATCGATTCCTAGCAAAGGAATAAGACCTGTAGAAAAGAAGGATAAAAACTTTAGGAAAAAATGCTTCACAAGTACAGTTTTATTTTGCTATTACCCAATTTCTTCAACTGTAGAAAGACAGAATTGAAACCAGATGAGGTCATTTTTTTTTTTTTAGAAGTTTACAGTTTATCTTTTGCACATGTAAGAACACGAGTATTTTCCTGAAATACACCACCACAAAAGAATCTCTTGCCATACCAGTATTTGTTTCCAGTGTTTTAATCACAAGTTATTGTTTCATTACTTTCCTTGCTTTTGTACTAAAACATCTTTCTACTGAGCTTTTTAGTGGGGACTCTTCATTGAGGCGAGGGGTGAAAATTGCCCACTTCACCACTGTTTGTCTCAACACTAAAACTATTTATTTTTTTACCAGTGATAAACAGCACACAGACGATTTTAAGTGTTGTTTTATTATAATAATTACTATAATAACTTAATTGACATTCATCACTATGTACCAACAGTAAGGAAGCACACTATAAGCATTCCATTTTAAACCTAGTAGCTTGTTTCAAGGCTGGAGTTGTTATATGCATTTTCACCTCTCCTGTTGTCTGGCCTACACCCAGGGTTCTGTAAATAGCTCCTGTCAGATAAAACAATCTAAATGTAACATAATTATTTTTCCCAATACTCTTACAGGCAAGCTACTCCAATTACTCAGAAACAGTCCAAAGGAGCCTAACTGTTTGAGAGACAGCACTTTCACAGTATGCGCTGTCTATTTCCCTGTAAATCTTATTGCTCTCCACAGAATTTCTAAGTCCTGGTATACAAATGCTGCTTTAAAAACAGCAACTGTTTTTCCCTTCTGCTAGAAGGGAATCGATTTATCCAGCTATTTCTTCTTCATGTCTAAAAAATCCCTTTCCCATCTCATACACTTGCTTCTAAAATCTACAAGAAGTGGAGGGGAAGGAGAGAAACCTGACCTGTTGTTCCTTGCAAAGGGTCTTGATTTGCACAAGCTGCTATCTGTAGGCGCCCTTGCTCTTTGTTATAGCCAAGCCACCCCCAGCCTGATCCTTGAACACCAACTGATACAGCTGTTAGCTTCTCCTTGAAGTTTGCGAAGGAACCAAAGTCGCGCTTGATGGCTTCCATCAATTCTCCTTAAAAAAAAAAAAAAAAACACAGAAACGTCACAATGTCAGGTCCTTCTTAACTTCCATATACCACCTAAAAATAGAAGGAAAAGAGAGGCAGAAGCACTTGGGATCTGAGGGAAGGAACTGTCTAGACAAAACAGATGCACTGTTAATTAACAATTCTGTCCCAACCAGCTTAAGAGAGCAAGCAGACAGAAAGAGACAAAGGTGAAGCTTTAAAGCATCATTCCTGAGAATGCCACCTGAAAAAAAAGCTCCATCAGAAATGGGCAGAACTGCTGAACTACTAGAGGAAATTTCAGCTTCAAAATTTTATGCACCTGAAGCCCACCAGACAGGCGTATATACTTGATTAAAAAGCTTTAAAGTTTATCACAACAGCGTTTGTGAGATCTTTATTATAGGGCCGTTACCTTTAATTGCAAATCCCTTGGAGATTATTATTCCTCTGTTCTCCCAAAGGAATTTCTTCCTTTAGGTTTTAACTGTTAAACTATCCCTACTTGAAAATGGAGCAGAAATCCAGTCACTAGGCTGAGTGATCTGTAGGACATTTCTTCCCTTTCTGTGAAAGCTGAGTACATGTACATTAACTTAATTACCACAGCTCTGCGTAACTACTTCCTCTTATGAAGATGGAAAGGACATATACAGCAATAGCCAAATATTTTGCGATGTACATGTAAACAGCTTTAGAAATTAAATACACTTAGCACAGAACTAGCTTTTTGAATTTTCACCTTGCTTTGAAAAGGCCCTGACTTCCTCAGAATTATGGTAATTGTCATATAGAAAGGCAAATTATTTCTGAAAAAAATAAAGATTTAGCCTCTTCCAAAGAGAGAAAAGATCACCAGTTCTGCTGGTCAATTAAAATTGACTCAATAAACCTTCATAACAAGCACTAACCTTTAGGCTCTCCTCCTCCATTAGGTGAAAGATTTGTCCAGAAGATGGTGTGATTGATATGACCCCCACCATTGAACTTCAGTGCAGGCTGAAGTGACACCTGAGCTGTAACATCACCTAAGGATGCAGAAGAAAATAAATAGACAAATGAAAACATCACCACCACAGGAGACACTAAATTGCCACTAGACCTCCACCAATACGCAACATCTTTCAAGTCACACTGGCCTATATAACACATCTATGGAAAAGATAAGGTTTGTGACTGTTACTCGTATTTTAGATTGTCACTGACAAACCGCATTAAATATTTCTTATCTTTTGCTTGTCCTATAACTATATGTGATCTGCCAATATTGCACCTCCCAGGCAGCTCACATTCCACATACAGTACCCAAGTATCTACTGCCATTCTACAGCTGAATAAAGCAGCCACTAGCGCCAGAATGTGTTAAGGACTTAGCACTTGTAAATTGCTCGGTATTACCAATACTAGACAAGAACACTATTCACCTATTCAAACTGTTTTAATTGATTGTTTTTGGAAGAGATATGATGACCCAGAACATTTTACTCAACATGAAGAACTGCATCTGAAACCTCCTCTCCAAATACCACTGTTTAGTACAGCTGAACTCCCCAGTCCAGGCAGGCTTTAACTTCAAGAGAAAAACAAAGACCAGAAGTCCTTCTAGAAGCACCCACAGCACATCTAAGCAGTGTACAGCTAATGCTAACCCTTGTTTCCAGCCCTGCACATAACACTCATACCACCCAAGGTCAGACAACCTTGTATATCCCTCCTCCCAATCCAAAACATGTCATATTCCTTAAAGAATTCAGTGGTGCCTTATGTCTTTGAATTGTGTTGCACCACTTTAAAACGAGTGTTTTGAATGCTATTTTAGCTTTTAAAATAACTGGAACATTGCAGAAGTTTTTGAAGCTTTTTCCACCACTCCAGTACATTCTCAAATAAGGCACCAGTGCAGGCAGCTGTTTCCCCCACTCACTTTCAGGAAGAGTGGTACAAGTCTTCCTATAGGAATAAATGAGTCATCTTAGGACGGACGTGAAGGCAAGTCACAAAGCAGCAGCACACCTGTTACTAAGGTTTGAATATAGGATTCCAAGTTCTCATCATTTCCTCATACCCTTAAGAAACCATAATGACCTTGGTAAGTCTCATACAAATAAAGTATCTGGATGAAGCTGTTAAGCTCCACTATGACTCACAAATCTCCCCAAAACACATAATTCAATGCTTTGTTAAAATAAATTACAGTAATGCTCAATCACACACCTTCAGCTTAATTTTTGCTAGAAATGATCACTGTTACTGTAAAGAGTTTCCTTAAGATGCAAAAACTAAACAGTTTTCTATAAACTTTTCTTAAGAATAATTTTATTCCTACAAGAATTCACTTTCAAGTGCCATACAGATTGATTTTTCTCTCATTCAGAAAAATATCTGTAAGTTAAAAAAGAGTGTGTAATTACTAGGTGGTCTCTGCAACTCCAGTCATGACGATACCCAGAGTAACAAAACCACACCGGGACAGGACTGGAACAAAGCATCCAATGCAGCCAGTACAAACACTATTTCTGCATTCAGGTATCAAGTTAAGAATGAGATACACCTGTCATATCCAGTCAAACAGCATCTTCTAGCCATTTTCCTTGAGTTCTGCATGCCTTTAAGACACTAAATTAATCCAGAACATATCCACGATATTGCAAGCTGGGAATCCAAAAATAACCCAGGACATTTTAAACTCCTTCATTATTGTTTATGATACCATGCCCTAGAAGAAGCCAGGACCACTATGAAGTTGAGACAGCATTTGATAGCTGTCCTTAAAACGCAGTGTTTGGGGTGCTGTCACAACTGTCCTGCTGAACTTGGCTCTGGAAAAGATGATGGACAAAAGTAACTTGCCCGTAAGCTACTGCAACATATCTTCAAACCTATTGGTATACAGGGCCCCCGCCAGCCTACCGCGCTCCTCAACACAGCCACACAGGACGACTCAGTGAACCAAGACAGACAGCTTAGAGGTGGTGCTCAAGAGGCGTGTCAGCTCAGTTCCTCGGTCTACTAAGAGTCATTCCTTTCCTTCGTAGAGCAGCTAAGTAAAGCACTGTAAGTCAACTGTCAGAAAAGAACTGGGGAAATTCTGGTAGGCGTAAGTTTTCAATGAAAATAAGTTTCAAGGTTATATCCTTCAATTGGCAAAATCCTGCATGTTTTGATGAACCAGTAATCGGAACCAGCTTATGCTGAAAGCTTTCTGGAATAAAGTTATTACTTCCCGTGCTGGATCCTGTCAGAGAGGTGCATACTCATTTTCAGAAGAACTAACAACACAAGCAAATGGACTGAAGAAAGTTTTAGAGTTGTCTAAACAGATATAGATAGGTTAAGAACATGTTAAAGATGATCTAAAGAGATTACTTGATTTCCTGTTGCTGAACAGAAGCCACAGCCAAGGTTCTGTTATCCAGAAGAGATAGTGAAGAGATGGGATAGAGATATGTGATATAGTGAATAGATGTGTTGCGTAACCTAACAGTGAAATGCTGTGCAGAAAGTTTTGGCCAGGTTCAATTTTTAAGTATGGGGAAAGAATGACAGTACTGACAGAATTAGGTGGCAGTTCAGACTCTGCCCTTTCCTAAAGCCTGGTCTTACTAGTCTTTCTAATGAGGGTCAAAATACCACACACTGCACACTGTGCTATCTGTGAAGTAACAAAGCCAACCCAAAACACACACACAAAAATGGCGTAAGCAAATATTTGTCTGGCTTTGATATGCATGACAACCATAATACATTGCAAAATACTGGCAGCAAAATCCTTATGGAAAGGTTAAGTTCTACCTGTAGAAACTATCACCCAGACCAAGCGATGAGAGCCTATCAACTGACAGTATTTTTTTAAAATACCTCAGAGGATCCACAACACTGCAGATGTTTCTGCCAACCAGAAATTCTGCCTTCACTAGTGGCTGAAGCCTTAGTCATTATACAGCACTAGTAACATCAGCAGTAGATATACTGATTTTTTTTATAGGTTTTTTTTTCCCTCCTCAGTTGCAATAAGTAATCTCTGCAAGGCAAGTTTCCCAGATCCACCACTGGTAGGACAAAGCAGCAATCCTGACTGCATGATTCTTAATCAAATCTCATTAGAATTTAACTGGCACAAGTTATTTTTAGGCTTACATAGCCACTTGAAAATCTCTAAACTTTCACAAGTAATCAACATCCCATATTCAAGCACACTGGTATTTCTCAGGGGCTACAGGGCTCAAGTTACCCAGACATGGCCAATTTTCACACTTTCATCCAAGCCCAAACAAAATTACACTGTGGAGCAACTCAGCAACAAGGCCTAAGTGAGTCTATAAGCTAATCACCTTTTAGACATAAACTGAAGCTCTTCAGAAAGATCACTACTAAAGAAAAAAAAAATCAGTCTCCTTAAAAAGATATATACACATATTTCACACACTCTCATCAGCCCAACTTAAAGACTGAAAGAAGCCTTTAAAAATGCATTTCATGTGTTTTTACTGTGGTTTGGCTAAAACAACTGTAAAGTTTTCACAAAAGTCTGTGTATCTCAAGATTCAATTTGAAATATTAACAAAAAAAAATCCATTACGTCTTGCTATGTATTTCAGTTCCTCACACTGGCAGATGAGCTAGATGACCCCTTAATTTGACCCAGTGGCATAATGACAACAAAAATCAACTCTCTTTGCTGGGTATCACATGGATGTTTGCCTTATATCCATTTGTACAGGACTAAGATTACTTCACAACAATCAGCAAAGCATCTGATGTGAGAACCATCAAAGCGCACAAATTCTGCTTTATGTAAGTTTATTGCTAACCTTTCATTACAAAGTATTTATTCAGTAAAATGACAGCAACTTCCTATTGACGCTGTCTTTGGTTCCAGTTACTAGTGTAAACATGGACTAAATCCACAAGTCAAGACAGTTTCTCCATATTTTACAGTTCTACAGAGAGCACAACTCAAGCTCTTGGCTAACCCTACTTCCCAGTTACTAGCAACACTGAAGCCCACCACACAAGCCTGCTTCTAGTAACGTTTCACTTTATTAAAAAAATAAAAGGAAAAAGGCAAGGTTGAAATATACAATCCAAAAAATTTAAGGAAACTATTTCCTGTAGAAATAAGGTGTCTGTTTTTTTTTGTTTTTTTTTTTTTTTCTCATATCATATTATCTACTTTAACTAGCTTCCATCTCATCTGTTGACTGTGGATGCACAAACCTTTTGCCAGTGCCTCTTTGTATTTCTCCTCCGCAACGTTCAGGTTGTTCACGTAGGTGGCGTGGTGCTTGCTGTGGTGCAGCTGCATGATCTCCGCGTTGATGTGAGGTTCCAGAGCGCCATAGTCATACGGCAGGTCAGGAAGAGTGTGCTTTTGCCTAGACACCAAGCACCCCAGAGGCGCTATCAGCTTGGCCCTGCTTCTAGGAGAGAAGAAACAGAAGGAGGACGTCTTACTGCTTGTGCTTTAGCACTTCGGCAGACCGAAGTGACCGTTACGATCGGCTGCTGTAAATACGCAAGGTGCTGTCTTCGATAAAGAAGCTGAATTCCCATTTTTCAAGAGCTCGGAGCAATAATGCTCTGTGGTTTAATTGCAAAGATGAACACACAAAGGTCACAGGGAGGGGGACTTCCCAGGGTAAAGCTGACACTTCTCAAACCACGTCCTGCAAGTCACTGCAAAGACAAGCTCCTGCAGGGGAAGGAAGGGAAAGCCGGCAGCAACACTGACACGCAAAGCTCCAACTAGTCCATATTGATCACGAGCAGAAGCCAGAACGTCCCTGTTAAGTCTCTCTCCCTCCCCATCTAGAAGATCCCTGCGTTAAAAAAATAATAAGGTTGCAAACGGAACCACGGGGTTCCCGAGGCAGAACGTGTCCTGTATTACCCCCTCCTCAGGGAGCCCCAGCACAAACACGCCCGCCTCACCGCCCCGCGGCGGGTACCAGAGGCTCAGGCTGCGTGGAAGGTGGGCAGGGGAAAGCGGCGATGCCCAAGGAAGACACCACGGGCTCCGCTTTCCTGCTTTACATCCGCGTTTTGACGAGACACGAAAAAACGCTCCCCCCACGGCAGGAACCACGCTGGGCCGGGAGGAAGGGCGGCTGCAAGGGCCCCTCCGCCGGTGACCTTGGCGTAAATAAGGGACAAAACCCCGCGACCGTGGCGAGGGACAGCGCCACGGCGATCCGGCAGCACCGAGCCAGGCGACAGAGCCCCCCGGCAAGGGTGCACGGGGGGCGGCAATGAAGGACGACCGCCCGCAGCCCCCCGAAATGGCGGGGGGAGAGGAGAGAGAAGGGGACGAGCCCTCCGCCGCCGCCTCCCCGCCCTCCCGCGGCTCGGCCACGGAAGCCGGGGGCTGCCCGGCCGCCTCCGACGGCGCAGCCGTGCGGCCGGCATGGCGCTGCCTCTCCCCCCGGCTCTCACCTGCCCGCCGAGGCGAGGCGGCACAACATGGCGGCGGGCTGGCAGCGCGGCACTACGCCCGTGGCGCAGCGCGACTGGGACCGCCCTCACGGCCGGGCGGGCGGCGCCGGGGGAGGCGGCTCAGGGGCCGCATGGCGCCGGGAGCCGGCCGCGGGGTGGGGTCGGGGGCGTGAGGAGAGCCTGGGCTCGGCAGATACGGAGGGGGAGAGGGGGAGAAGGGGCTGGCAGGCCCGCGGGGCTACGGTACTCGTGCCCCTGGCTTGGTAAGGGTGTGAGAAATACCTCACGGGAGGGGAGGGGCGGCAAGACGGAGGAAGGGGGTGAGAAAAGAGGATGAGGAGATGGAAGAATGACGTCTGGTGCCTTGTAGGGTACCCACCAGGCAGACCTGCCCTCGACAATAAACCACCTCAGGTGCCTGTGCTTCTGCTGCAGAAACTGCTGTAATACCCTTGTGATACACAGCAGGCCTGGGAGCAAGGATATCCAGCTTCGCCCAGCAAACCAGTGTCCTAAGCCTGGGATAAGCAAACCTGTGGATGCTGTCAGTGCCCTGCTTGTTGCCCTGCCTTCACCTCACAGGCAGGACTGTGGAGCTGGGCACAGACAGCAGTGCCACCCATGGGAGCTAACAGGTTAAATCTCGCTGCAGATCTGGTGCAGTGGTGCTCCTGACATGGGTAACTATTTCTGGCTCACAACACAAGGCTTGTCATCACTTAGCTCCTAGGCAAACTCACTCTGCTTTTGCAGTTAAAAATAGAGGATTATTAAAGTACATATTAGGAGTGAAATATGCATACAGAGAGCAGAATAGATTGCAAAACCACAAACAGGGATAGAGAAGAGTTAGATGTGTTCAAGAAAGTGTTATCTTTTTGGAAGAAAGCAGGATGAATCAGATATTAAAATTTCGCAGCCATAATGAAGAAAAATGTAAGGTTTCATTAGCTAAAGTTAAACTAAATTAACTACAAAATTTCCAGAAAAAAAAAAGGTCCTTACCACTTTCTTCTAGAATAGTAAGGAACTGAATTATCTGAAGTACTGGTAACAGTCCTCTCTCGGAAAACAAAAGTGCCGAAGTGTTGATCAACCTTTTATGAATCGTAGAAAAAACAAGGGATTAAGGTAAGAAATTCTGCCCAAGAAATAAAAGCAAAGGAAAATTGTCAGTGTGTTGTCATGGTAAGATGGTGTTTTCTAAGACATATTACTTCTCTGTAATGAGGCTGCAATTCTAATTAGCAAAAGCAACTGTAGGAGACATTTAGATTCATCTCCAAGCAACTGACTTAGTACGCTCTAACTTGGATTTAAAGGACTTAGTTATACGCAGCATTAACAGTGCACATGGTAGAAGGGATTAAAGATTAACTCACTAACTCAGTTACCAGACTAGTAGCTCACTAGTGTTTCCTAACAGGGCCGGGACTAACAGGATCCCATCCCACTGGGTCAAGTCTTGGCCCAGTGTTCCTACTGGTAGCCATAACCTTAGGACTTTATTTTTGAAGTCAGCGGTTAACAAAGACTAACAGGACAGTAAAAAGAATACACTACTTCTGAATTGCACTGGTGATGAGTTGAAAACCATTAAGACTGATCAAGACAAATTGTTCATGTATTACCTTTTATGTACGGTGTGCTTCAAACTGATTCACAGAGGGGAAAAAACATTTATGTAATATGTCAATGTGAACACAGTAAAACAAGTAGATCAGTCACTAGAAGTTTCTAAGGTTAATATTAAGCAGGAATAGGAAAGCAAGATCACCTTTCCAAACAACACTGGTGAGACCACTAGGCGTAATGCTCCAGGAGGAAGTACAAATTCTAGAAAGGGGTGAAAAAAGGTGCCATAAAATAAGTCTAGAGAGCTGACCTTCTTCTCTTAAAAAAAAGGAGCCTGAACATTGACTGTGTGTAAACTTTAGTTGTGGAGAAGAGCTATGATGCACACAGTACTGTCTGGGAGTCACCAACAGACAATTCAGCCTTGAAGAACCAGCTGTGGTACGGCTTAGCGGCAGACTAACAGGCCCACTCAACACGAGGCCAGACTACACCCCAGCAGTTCCTTCTTACCTCAGGAGTCTCTACATGTATTTTCCCCATTTAAAATCATATTTTGTCCACCTTGCAAACTGCATAAATCTCTGACAATTTAACACATGCATAGTCAGATATTCTTAGTGCTGCATCATTCAGAGAAGGCGGGCTAAATAAATACCCGTTAAACAGACATGCCCTCTCTGCTTTTAAAGGAAACCCATAGAGATGAGACAAAGGATTTCCTGAAAGTATTTCTTTAAAGTATTTGCCTTCATTTGTCACTTGATCCCAGCTATGTCTATGCATACAGTGGAGGACATTAACACCTTAAAACCCCAGGGCTCAGTACTGCAAGCAGAGGCAGGGTAGCAACCTGTACCAGAGCTTGCAAGCAGCCCCACACTCCCATGAAAGGCTGGTTGCCATTAGGATCTACCCGTCCCAGCCTCTGGGAACAAGGAAGGCACTTACAAACACCTTTTCAGCTATTTCATCTACTTACCATTCTTGATCCATTCATTTTATTTTCTCACTTTTCTGAGTTTCTTGTTTCCTAACACCTGTTTTTCTCCCAGCATCAGTTCAGCAGCCCTTAACACATATCAGAATGCTTCATTTGTGTACCTTAACTCCATCAGCTAAAATAATCAGTATTGAACAGTTAGTGCAAAAGAGTTCAAAGAAACATGAAAAAATAGTTTTCCTGTAAGGCCAGCGTGGAAAGCCCTTTGTTATAAAGCATTCTACAAGATAAAGACAAATACTAGATTAAGTGTAAACTATATGGGAAAACATCTTTGCTACCACAAAACCCTCAATCTTTTGAGTTTTGTCTTTTTAAACAAGCACATGTATCCAAAGATCTTAAAGAACCCAAATTTATTAGACTAAAAAAAACAGTGAGGTTAGGCATGGACAACCTTGGTTAAAATAACTTACCTCATGTTGGAATTTTCCAGTAAATCCACAGAGATCCATACTGTGAATCAAAATATTGTGATGCAAAGCACAGTAGTTGCCCCTCCACACCCTTTTAAAGGACCCCAGAAAAGCATGCAAATTTCCTTTTTCACCTATCCGCCAGCTGTACTCTAGACATCCGAGCAGAAAAAGCAATTACTTTATCAATACGTATGAGAAAAGATGAATTGTTTGAAGTCTGCAGTTCTGTAAACAAAACTTTCCTGAATATTGAAATAAATCCATGAACTACCATCTTCAGGATGATTAAATGGGGTAATAGAGGCTGTATGAATTTTTTGACAGCCAAGAACATGAACATTACTGTGGTTTAGCATTCTATGTGCATTATTATACTGTATTTCACTACTGCTTTGCAGCAACTATTGCAAGAAAATAAGCCAATCATAAGATGCATTTTGTTATTAACTGATGCAATTGCTGAGCTGCTTTCATTTAGAAAAAAAATCAAACACCCCAGTCCACTTATTTAGAAGATACCCCGTAAGTAGAGAATGACAAAGGAAATGGCTTACAATTATTTTCTTAAAAGTGAAGCCAACCTTTGGTCTGTACACACATTTTGTATTTTTAAGCTATTTAGCTAAAATTCACTTAGCTATTTAAAAATAAAGTATCACTCACCCTTGAGAAAATTCCAACTTCATGAGGTTTTAAGACATGCTCTTTAGTGACTGACAGCATTAAGTGGCAAGTTGTCCTTGCCTGAAATACATACTTTTAATAAAAGCCTTAACAGCACAATTAATAGCAGTTACTGCAACTCCAAAGATTTTGCATCTTTCTAATGCCTTATACTAGATGCCATCTTCTTAACATGAGATGCTTTCACATTTCAGATTTGAACCACCAACACTGATTTCACCATAAGGCTTTCTACCATTTGTATTATCAAATAAAGTCATTGTTATTGTCCATTACCATCATTTTAAACTTGGAAAAAAAGTTTAATATTAAAAAAATTATACTCCACCACAAGTAACTGGAGTATACACACACACACTACAGATACTCACATAAGGCACTAAAACTAAATATGAAATCACAAGCAAATAAAAATTTAGGATTTTTTCTAAACCAGAAATTACTTTGGGCACCAGATGCTAGTAGGTGTTTTTTTTTTTTTGGTATAGATGTTGCCACTTCCCTTCTGCACGCCCAACTGTCCATTAAGTACTATTTTTCAGGCAATAAGAGCTAAAGTAACGTTCCCCAAAAGCACCATGTATTGCAAATGGAATTTATGCTTCCAGTGAGACTAAGTTATTTCAGCATCTTTAACTGAGCCCCATGAATTTAGAGTAGCAGCAGTACATAGACTACTATGTTTCCAGTACACGTGACAGCAACTAACAGTGTTTTAATTATAACCTTGGACAATAGGGTTGCTGATGCTAGTTCTCATATAATAACATGGGAACCCTTCTACAATCTAGGAATGTATTTAAACTACAGTTATAACATTTCCAAGTATCTCCTGTAACTTTGAAGATACACTACTTTCAATCAAGTTTCTCTGTTCCCACAGTGCATTGCAAGGCTATAAGCTATTTACTATTATTTTAGTAGTTATATGAGAGGACTGCATTAGTTGTCTGGTAGTGGCACAATTCTCAGGTAGGGAAATGTTGAAACTGAGTTAAGTCTGCCTAGAAGTATGCTGTTGAATACTTTCATTGTCCCTTTAACAGTGCTTAAAGCCAGTACTTTTCCCTTCCCTTTTATTGCTACCATCACAAAACTAGTAGACAAAACAATCACCTGAAGGTCAGGTTCCAAGCAATTCATAATTCACTGCTAATGAACAAGTATATTATTTTTAATTTTCTGAACTTCATGTCAGCTCACTGAACTTTCCCTCACAAAGGCTATTTAAAAATAGGAGTTATCTTTTTAAAATGCTGAATCACTAACTTCTTAAAGTCTCATAATTTGTGTATTTACCCATAGCATATCTCTTAGTCTTTTTTTTTTTTTTTAAGAGCCAGGTTCCAACTCAGATTTGCTTTCATTAACTTTTTTTTTTCCTAATCTGTCAATAAGAAAACATGTAGAATAAGTACTGAAAGGCTGGCCTGAAATATGATAGCACACACATCTACAAGCACAGCTACTTGGTATAAACTGTGTCAACGGGGGTTGGCACGGGAACAAATTCAATAAAAAGCAAGTACTGTAAACACACTCCATACAAGTAAGTCAGGTAAGCCAATGCAGAACAATGAGGAAATTACATTATTAAAAGTTTTTATTTAGGTTTGGTCAGTACAGGTAAGATAATATTGGAGTCACAGAGCAATATGCATAAACAGGATACAACAGTTCTTAAAAACTGAGTAACTATGCACACAATCCATAAACATTCGGTCACCTAAGGAGAAAATGCACAGATGTATGGTGGGAAAAACTGTAATTAACACTGGAACTACTACAGGACTCCTTCAGTAAGTCCATCTTTTAGTGATAAAACTACTGTACTGGGCAAACTTGGCAGTCATAAACCCACAGCTATTATGACAAATCTTGAAGGTGGTGTGAGTATAACAGTATGAGTAAGAATGCCCTTACACAGCACAGGTTCTAGATATACACAGATTTGTACAGACATCATTTATGTTATACTTTATGGAAATAATTTCCATTTCAACTTCACATTAACTCATATAAAAATAACTTGAGCTACACAAACGTCTTTTTAGCAACATTCAACGTAATTAACTGTTAAAATTTCCAAAGTGGCAGAGGTATTGAAGCAAAAAGAAACCCACAAAAAGGCAAAAATTGTGACAAGTATGCACTAATTTAAACGGCTTCTGGACAGTATCCTCTCCCAATTTAAATGACACTGTATAAAAATGTTGCAGAAAAATGTTACAAAACTGAACCCTGCACATTTACACTGGAGTCCAAACCATTCTGGACATGACGAGAACCCACAGTTCTGTTACCTTTCATGCTCACTGTTTTCTCCTCTTGAGGATCATGATTGGAGTCTGTGTCATTTGAGTGGTGAGTGAGAGAGTTTTCACTGCCAGTGGGAGAGTCTACACTTTCATACCCAGTACTGAGTTGGTTTATGTAGCTACCACCTCCTCTACCAGTTCTATCTTCAGAGTGGTTGGACAGCTTATTACCATTCCCTGGAGAAGCCGGGAAGTCATCTTCCGTGCTGCTACCCTCCCTATAAAATCCAGGCCCAGACGTCCGCTGATGGGAGGAGCTACCATTGCTTGGTCCGTTTGCCAGGCGGCTGCAGTCTTTACCCACAGCCTCTCCCTGGTCTGTAGGCTCAGAAGATGGAGTCCTGCTGGTACCTGGGTTGGAGGCCTGGGACTGCTGCTGCTGGTACTGCGCCAACTGCTGGCGAGTCTCCTTCAACTGCTGCTGAAGAACTAGAATGGTACTCTGCATACCCTCTACCTCCTCATCAAGCTGGATGATGAAGTCATTCAACTCTATATAAAGAAAACACATTTGTTGCAAATACTTAATAACCCATATGCAGCTTGAATCTCAGTCAAAACAATTCAGTAACAACATGTTATGCTGAAGTTTTTCAACTAACTTTTTCAGCCATCAGATATGCACCATTTTTGATACTCTGCCTCTGAAGGAGGAAATGCGGAATTGTTACCTACTTACTTTTTATACTACAACTTAGAATATATGAGAAGAAATTAACTTCTGGACAAGAGAAGAGGATATCTGGAAAGCAGCTCAATTCCAACAATTAATACTTTGCAACTGAATTCTAACATACCTACTTTCCTCAAGTGTAAAATCTTAGCAAAAATACTGTAAAAGTGACCACAAACTGAATCTGTATGTAATAGGTCTGAAAGATTTCAAAAGCCCATACGGTGACAGAAGATGGTAGTCACATTTCAAGGAAAACTGAAATTTACGTACAAAGAAAAATCTTTCACAATTGGGACTGCATGTTGGAGCAGAACAAATTTGACCTGAAAAAGGAACATGGAATCCTGAATTCAACTGCATCACTGACAAGATAGCACAAATAATATGCAAATTGATTATTGTTAGAAAAATTATAAACCTGAAGTGTTCTCACTGCTATAGGCAAAAAATCACTAGGAAAAGTTGTACTGTAAGATTGCCATAGCCTTCATTCATATAGGGAAGAAGCACTAGAGACTAGGAACATCTCATTTCTGAAGTTTACTTTACTATGCTACACCCAAGAGCAAAAATCCTTAAAGAATGCCTGTATTTGTTCCAGTGATTAATTTGACAAGCTTAGTGCATTAAAACAAAAGAATTACCTAAAGAGTAGTTGAAAAGCAAAAGGATAACTACTCCTTAGAGAAGAGAATCATTAAAAGAATGAGTAAAAGAATCATTTACCCTAAGAATTTTCATTACTATGTATCACTTCATACTATTATTTTCTCACAAAAATAAGATCTACAGAAAAATGTTTATCCTTAAACGTATAGAATGTTACTTAGACAAACGCCAGATTAAGTCAATGCTATCTCTTAGGCATCAGTTGTGAAATAAACATCTCCAGGTTAACATGGTAACATCTAAATAACTTGTCTCAAGATTTAGTGTAATAATCAGGTAACTTACTGTGTAACCTTCAACCAAAAAATCAAGTATTTCCATCAGGCACCTCAAAGAACACTGGTTCTATGCTGAACTCTGAACTGAAGATTTTTTATTATTATTTGCATTTTCCCCTCCATTTAAGTTATGCAAGAGGTCAGAGTTTATAGATAATTTCAATTTAGGTTCATAGTGCTGTAAAATTTGGACAGTGAACAGTGAACGCAATGGGACATTTAGGTCATCTTGTTACCTCATCAAAAAGTGCATTTCTATTATTCTCACATATAGTTAAAGTGTTTGTTAAAGTGTTTTTTTTTCTTCTTCACATAATTCCAAAATGTGTCAGAGTTAACAAGAAGCATTCTGTTTTCATTGCATGCTTACCTTAACATTCCCTATTAAACAACAAGACCTAAAGAACAAAACCCAGCAGCTTCATATTCAAAACCTGAATTATTGGAGCTGCAAATCCCACCAGTACCCCAAAGTTAAGTTTGTATTGTCTTCCTTTTTAAAAAAAAAAAAAAAATTAGCTACCAGTGAAGACTTGCAATGCTCTTATTTTACTTGATACTGCCCTTTAATTCTTGCAAAAAATATTACAGTATCCATATAATTAGAACATTAAGCTAGCAGAAGTGCAAGGCAACTTCCATTTTCTTAAAAAAATCCCTTACCATCCTGACTGCTTTTAAGTTCCTCACTATATTTCTTCTGTAAAGCCAACTCTGCCTCAAGCTGTGCAATACGTCCTTGGGACAGCTGCCTTCCAAGCTCTTGATTCTCCTGGATAAGCATTCGACACTTCGCCATTAACTTTTTGCCTGTTTGGCTGCAAAGGAAAGAGCCATCTATCACAAAATGAATATAAAACCTTCAGTAATCTTCCTCAATCACAATTACAGACAAGAAGGAGATGCAATTTCTGCATGTCACAATTCAAGGAACATTATGCCTCAACATAATTGTCATAGCAGAAAGTCTCCCTATAGTTACCACATGCTGTTCCAATGTCAGTTGATCTTCTGTCGCTGTCCCATAAAGTGGAAGGCAAGTTTTATTACTGCAAATACGAATAAGCATATGTTCTTTTTTTGATACCAACATCTGGATTATCAGTTGCAAAATCTTGCATGTGCTAATTCTTAATGGAGTTAGATATTTGATTAAAGATGTGCCTTGTAATTGAAAAGATGAAGTACTGCATAAAAACATGTCAATTGAATTATGAACAAAAACCTTGTTCCTTTATCATACTAACAGAACTTACTAAAAAGAAGAAAGTTGTCTGGGGGCAAATAAAAACCTCATGTTCATTTTTTACAGTGACATCCATTTCTTCTTTGTGAGGCTAAGACATTCTTTTGAATGTTGTCCAGGTGCTCTTGTTTAAAGAATCAGATCATTACTTTTCAACTCCGTTTATGTATTTGACAGCAGTGTACAGAGTTCGTTTCAAGATTCCTATAGTCAGCTTTTGCTAAGCACATCTTGCATGATGGAGACAAAGTAAAATGCAGTTATAAATTGGCAGGAAATTAAGAAATAAGTGAAACTCTATTCAGGATGACAGATTCAGATCACGGGTAATGTTTTAGAATATCCAGTTTCTGAAACAAATGGGCTGAAAAAAAGTATTTTGAACTGGCAAGATTTTTTCTGCTAAATAGGTAATATCACATCTTTAATCTTCACTAATAAATTTGCATTTTTAAGCATTATAGGAAGTAATATGCAAATTAATATATAGGCAATAAGGCTGACTCCATAATATAGTTAAGAATTTAAGTTCTTCAGGACTGTCTGCCAAAGTCAGAATAGCAACCACAATCAGTTCTTTTATAAGGCTGAGCAATATAAAGAAGCTGTCTTTCTACAGAAGCGTAGGCTCTGTCAAAAAAAAAAAGACAAGAACTTAAACAGGTTTGTTGTGAATTCAATGGCAGGACTTGCACTATTTTTTAAGACCAAGGTAGTCACTTAATTTTTAAGTGACAAAAAATGGACAGAAATTGAGGATTAAAAAAAGTAGAGTAGGAAACTTCTGCTACTGTGATTCACAGCCATGGTTCTCTCCTGCAACCAATACACCCAAGCAACAAAGAATTTAAAACAATTTCCCTTATTGACTACCTTTTAAGCATTCAAGCCTTAAACAATTTTTAAGCTCTGCCAACACTGCCTCAGTAAGCATTTTCCAATTGGCTCTCCCAAATCTTTCAGATGGGCTGCTCCAGAAGGAATCTGGCTGTGTAAAGTCCTGGAAGCCTGTAACTCTGCTAAAGGCAGCAACCTGTTTTCTTTCTTGATGTGATGTCCAGTGCCAGGTCCTTGAAGTTTAAATTGTGTTGACTTAATACAATCCAAGTAACACACTTGAGATGCAAGTTTTCTTACAGATGTTCACTCTGTGTAAAGCAGGACCACTTTGGAGATGACCAATGTGACATAATCCAAAAGCTTTTAGGCAGACATGCAATGATTTCCAGGCATTTACAAACTCCTGTTACTATATTCATCACTACAAGTTAAAGAAGTTCAAAGTACTGAAGACATGTAATGTTTCTCTCCTTCACAAAACAACATCAACTGCAGAGTTATGAAGTACCAGGTACTTGGAAATGGGACAATTTTAAAATCCCATTAATTCCTTCATGTTAGCTCCTGCCAAAACGTAAAATATTTATTACCTGTATATAAATTTGCATAGTTACCTATAATGCTGTTTCTTTCCATCATTTTTCCAGATGTTCTCAACTAGTCTTGCACCAAATAAATTCCCCTTGCAATTTACATAAAATACAACACATGCAAGAATATCAAATCCAGTAGCTATTAAAGTAATTTCTATTAACTTTAAAACTAAATTTGGCATTGTTTTCACAAATCCATTTGAACATACATGCAGCAAAACCTGTAAGAATTAAGGGGTTAGGTTTCAGAAGACTATTGTTTGTTGTACTAGGCTTTTTGCAAATTGCATTTCTACTAATTCTTAATCCAAGCATATGTTCTATAAATAAAGATGGTTAAAATGGCTTATAGCCATTCCTTTCATTATATGCCCTTTTATTTCTCCCTCCACGCATTACCAAGGATTATATTGTACACCCTTATCTACGGACAAGGTCCAGAACTAACACTGCTTAGGGCTGCAATCAAAATATTACCCCAAGAACATCAGTTAGGGATTTGAATAGGAGCATCAGCTCTTTCAAAAACTTTGTCAGGTGACATGAAATAAGACTTGTTGCATACAAGGATGGACAATTAAAATAAAGTTTGAGGGTAAGGAGGACAAAGAATGGAAAATACTGTAAGTACTTTGAGCCATCATTTCTTTACCTTTCCAGAAAAAATAAGATAAAAATCAGAACCAGTTACGAAAACAGCCTCAATTCTTTACCAGGAAATAAAACAGTTTTCTCTATTTCAGCTATTGCATGTATGAATTCTCCACATTCACACCACTGTGACTTAAAATTATATGATGCATATTAAAGTATATTGTAGCTACAAAAGTGACAAAGTCCTTTTGATACTTTTTCTTGAAAGAAATTGGTAGTAACTTGCATCTCAGTTGTATACACTCAATTTAAGCCTGAGAACTTGAGGAAATCAGCCTCTATCTAGATGTATTTAAATAATTTTTGAACTCCAAGTTAAACAAGCAATCCTGCATGGCATGCCTCTATCCGCACATTATAGTGAGCTTTACAAATGGCTTGGCAACACAATTAACAATTTATTAATGCAAGTCTTACCTCCGTTTTGTTGCTAGATCATTAAAACCTTAGATACTGCTATAGCAAAATCACTCCAGATGTATCACTTTTAAAAAGTTCTTTTCTGAAGGCTTTTTCTTTTGCTGTTAAATCGTTACTCATGCAAAAAAATCTGCATAAGTACACTACTCTTCAATCCCATGTTAATCATCTAAAGCACAAACAGTTGAGATACTTCTAAGTTAAAAATATGTAGTGCCATCTTAGTAGAAATCATTCAAACAGAATACATCACCTTCTGTGACAGCTGGATCTTTCATTTAAAACTGAATTTTCTAGAATTAGACGGAGTCATAAAATATTGCCCAACTGATTAGAAAAACCAAAACCTTAGTTTAGTAGAACTCAATTTGCTAAAATAAAAAAAAAAATACACAAATGCTATACCAAATCTGCATTTCACTTTACACACCTCAGACATGCACTCCCAGCTGTCCCCAATTGCTACTCTTACAAGTAACTTGGGACAAAAGAACAGAGGCATCAATAGAGTAGCAAAAGTTCCTTCACTGATTCCACCAAGGAAAATGCATGCATTTAGGTTTTTGTGGCTTGTTAAAATAGTGTCTTTTTTCTTCAGAGAACGAGACAATGCAGAAATAACAATCTGTTCGATTCTCGTTCATCCCAGAAGTTTCACAATACAACAGTATAACCAGTAGTGTTCCTTGAACTATATATTACAACTATTTCAAGGCACATTTTATATAGAAGTGCAATACAAAAAACAGGTGTACAAAGTAATAAAAACACCCCACCAACACTGAAGACAGTTGCCATTGTGTGCCTTCTGTATTGAGCATTTGAGATCAGTTCTTAATATAGAAGATAAAAAATCTCATTTCTGCATGAAAACATGCAGTGAAATACTTATCACAACTAGTTTTTCTTATACACGCTAGTTGTGATCAAATATATACTGTTTCCAACAACTTTAAACCTGTAATTAGATGGAACGTACATTCTTGTACAGTCCTAATTTTGAGGCGTCCACAGTATTACCAACCATCCAGAGAACAGTTTATTATTTAGCAACATTGACTTAAGGCTCCATCAAGTGCTACAGAGCCCAAATGCTTAACAGTCAAATGTATACACTACCACTGATGTGATATCAAATACCACTTGTGGCTATTCAGAACTGTTTAGCAAGTAAACTCTTTAACGCAAAATTCACCTCATCGAGTTTTGACCCAGCAGTTCAGTGAACAAGCAGGAAGTCCACGGTCTTATTGGCAAAACTGACTTACAGTGTCTCTAAGTCACTAGGCTCAAGGTTAAGAGCGAAGCATATTCCACTTCTACATTTTACGGGAATTTTACATGTTCAATTCATGATTTATAATCTCTAGGTTCTCTCTCCTCCAAACTGTCTGTAGACACAGTGTGCCACAGACTTAAGACTTCTGTTTTTCCCTCTATTTTCTTCAAATAGAGCAATTTTGCAAATGTCTACATGTTCTAGAAAATATATTTTTTTTTCGGAGATGGCCATTTCTTCAGAATAGTCCGACGCCGTCAGGCCTCTGAAGCAAAGGGGGAGAAAAAAGCTGAAACACAAGGTTCATCTGGTAAGTTTTACATTAAGCATTACAAGCTGGACAGTATAAGAATGTGGCTTTTGCCTCAAAACGTCTGAGTCTTGGTGTGGAAACGAGTACTTGGCTGTCCCACCATAGCATTCTCGTAGTGGGACTGTCAGGGAAGTCTTGACTGGGGAGTATTTGTTTTGTTTACCTATCAGGCGTAAATTTCCAGGCACTCAGTTCATTTTGGGCTTGTTCCAGTTTGTCTTTAGTCTGTTCCAGTTCACCTTTCATTTTTAGGAAAAACAAGTTGATGGCTGGGTCTACCATTGTTGATCGCAGTTGGGCAACACTAGGCTGCTGGACTTGCTTGAGGTACTGAATCTGATTCTGCACAAAATAAGAAAAAAAGATTTATTTATGAATCATTCAGTACAACTTTATAGTCATTTAGCTACAATTACAAATAGTTATTACAAAGGTGACATGAAGGAAGCTTGCTTTCTTACAACGTTCTAACTTGAGAAGGGCAGGATAAAAATCACTTTTGTCTGTTTGTGCTTTCACCCAGTCTCCCCATACCACCCTGTCAAGGCTACTTTCAAGACTGTTTATTGTTATTTTTTAAATATATGCTTTGATTTGTTTTGTACACGTAAGCTTACGTTCACCCAATATGTTGGAACATTGCAATTCGCCCTCCCTTTCAAAACTGCCTGCAGTCTTTTGAAGAAAAAAAATATACAAACAGTTTTCTGCTTAAAACAGATGACTAATTCCCATATAACTGTAATGAAAATTTATTCTGAAACATTACAGTAACTCTTACTAGCATTTTTAAGCAGCTATAAAAATGTTTTTACCACATTTACAAAAATAGGAATTTCTTATGATGCAAGTTTACATCCTTTTTCTTAAAAAAGATCAAGAAATACATCAATTAAACACATTTTGGTTGATTTCATTCACTTGCAATAAGTGCAATCTTGCAAATCATCATAGAAGTTTCAGAAGGAGTAACTATGAGACAGACTGTCTTTTAAAAACAACATTCATTAGTAAAATTTTAAATGTACTTAAACAGGACTTTTCTGAAAGCACCTCAAATTTTAATCTCATCACAACAGGTGGTATTAAAACTGACTACTACACAGTAGTACACAGACTACTAGTATGTGCTTAGAACCCAGCTAGTAAGTAAAAATCACAACAGCCTGTCCTGACAGTGTTCATTCTGAAGTTCAATTTATTATGCTCCTTATATTACACATTTCTTGGTCACCAAAAGGTAAACAAAATTACACAAGATAAAAAAGAAACATTAATTCAAGGTCAGTGGTTTGCCTTCTGCTGCAAACAATCTTGTGATCAGACTGACAGCAACAAATTCAATGAATAGTACAAGCCATGACCAGCAAAATTAAGGGAGTCTCCCCCAGCACTTTACTTCAAACAAGCAGCACAGTCAAGAGCAGTCAGTTTAACCATTTCTCTGTATATACAGCTAGTGTTTATCAAATCTTTCACACAGCAATAGTGAAAAGAAAATGTAAGCACAAACATTTTTATTTATTTTAAAAAATGTGCAGTAGCAATCTCAGCCACTTGTTGATTTAGGAAGAACTTGTGTTAATGTAGCTACCAAATAGTGACAATTCTTGAATTTTATTTCAAATACGTGATCTTCACAGTTATTGAAATGTCTAATGTATTTCAAATTTACTTTCAAATTTACCAGCTAATTCCATACAATGTGAATGATTTAACCATTTGATTTGGGTAGCTCTAGCTCATGTACCCAGGCCAAGCAGTGATTGTTTTCATGGGCTCCATGTAATACCTCAATTGTCATTCCTGAAACAGTAGTGTAGGAGGAATTTACTTGCGCTGACCAACCCTTGCCATTCCCTCCCCAAACTTAGAGATAACTTATTCCTCCAGTTTTTTCAACTCTGGAGTTCCTTTCTCCAGTCAGAACTCCAGACTTCTCACTTGTCAGACTTCTCATCCATCCAGGCCTAGCAGCCTCCTCCAAACTCAACCCATAACAAGCCCATACAACATACATACAACCCAAAACAAGCCGATGCCTTCCAATCTTTCTGCCTACTTCCTTATTTCATTCACCTTCCTGCTTTGCCAGTCCAAGCCTCCCACTCTTGCTCCCACTAACCACTTCCTGACATGCCTCTCCTCCCTTCTGTACTCCTGGGAGTATGAGGTGGGGAGCAGAAGAGTTTGCCTGCCTTCACACCCAGCAGCTCAACCTCAGGCTACAGCTACATATACAGGAATAGTCAGGTCCACTGCCAGACTCCAAGACACACTTGCTCTAACACTCAAAATACCTATTGGCTGTTCATATTTCCAAACATAAAAGCAGACACTGTTACTTTTCAAAAGCCTGTAACCTTGGTATTATCTTTGTTTGCCCTAAACCCAAGGCAAGAAAGTAATGAGGTATTCTAGATAGGACAGCACACTGGCAGGTTTTTGTTTGGGTGGATTTTTTGTTGTTGTTAAGACAGGCAAGTGCTTTCAACACCTCTGCTTCTCACACTCTTGAAAACAGCTGATGCCTTTCAGCCAAGGTTGTCCAAAGACATTTACATAGAACAGACCCTCTGAAATCAAGAACTTAAACAGAAAACAGGTGCTTAAAAAGTGCAAGCAATCTAAATAAGCACAAATATAAATCCTTCTTATAAGGAAGGAATAGAAAGAAAGAAACCCAATAATGAAGAAAAAAAACACAGAGCTGTAACCTAAACCAAGAGAAGTTATGGAGAATAATTACTATCTCAGTACCACAGTCCAAATGCATCCAAGGGAAGCTTCCATTCATTACTGGTATCAGTTCCATGGAAAAGCTTTGAGTATCAAGTATTTCCAAATACCTGTCCACTACAGTAGCTAAGCAGTAGCTTCACGGGGGGGGGGAGGGGTCAAAGCCTGTCCTTGAAGTAGCAATCACCACCCCTGCTAGAAGCAAAGCTCCATGTAGAGACAGCACTCAACACCTTACCTGTGCATCCTTAAGGACAGCAGCCATTCTTGGGCAGGGTTTGGGGGAAGAGGATCAGAGGGGGAGTTGTTCTTGCTATGAGGAAGGTAGAATAAGGCTGTTGCTGACAATGAGGCACCTGAGGTATTAAACTCAAACTGCAAATGAGCCCTTTAGCTAGCCACCATGAACTACGCAAAGTAACTTTGCAACACCAGACTCTGTAAGCTCCTAGCTCAAAAGAAACCCAGGTATGCTGCAGCTAGACTTGGCAGAGCCCAACAGAGGATGCAAGTATGTACTCAACTATCATCTTGTTTCTGCAAAAGAATGGAACAGGATCAGGACTACTCTGATATACATATCTTCAGAGCTTCAAGAACAAGAAGACTGGTAACTTGTATGAGCTAAGTGGGTTTTGCTGTGTTTTAAAAAGGGCACAAATTAGAGCAGCAACCAAGACAGTCCATTATACCCTATTTAAAACAGGACTAGTATATTTTAACTAGTGAAGTGTTTTACACACTGGTAATCAGAAAAAGCACCTGCATCTGTCAACTACTGTTATTTGAATAAGGTATTGTATTTTGGGGTTTTCATCCATTTAAAGTCACAAGGCTTGTTTTATACTTACAAGCTTGCCACATTCATGTTCCACCAATGCATTAGGAATATAAAATGTATTATAAAGTATTACATGTATTTTATTATATGCATTTTTAAAGCAACTTTACACCATAGAAGCTGCCTTTTTTATTAAGATATGATAGAAAACAAGACTTATGTAAATAACTCAGTGTCACTGGTATATCTAACATGTAAATACTGATCTTAAAACATGGGTAACTATGCTAAAAATTAAGTTATCTTATGGGCATGTTATTTGACATACCAGATTTACCATATGGTGACTAGTTTTTGTTCATTTACAAAAAGTCATTTAGCAACTTTTAGTTTAGCTTTGCAGTTCCCACAACAGGATTTATTTTCTGCTGTTATTTTACTGGTGCAATACTATCTAACAATACAAGCCAAGAGTCCCCCAAAACATCTTTCCACTGGGTGCATGTTTACCCTGGGCTGCATTAAGAAGAGTGCTGATAGCAGGTGGATGGAGGTGATTCTTCCTCTCTACTCAGCACTGGTGAGACACACCTGGAGTACTTGGTCCAGTTCTGGGCTCCCCAGTACAAGAGAGACATGGACATATTAGGGTGAGGCCAATGAAGAAGGGTCATGAAAACAATTAAGGGCTTAGAGCATCTGACAAAGAAGCAGAGGCTGACAGAGCTGGGACTGTTCAGCCTGGAGAAGAAAAGGCTGAGGGGGATCTTACCAATGTGCATAAATACCTGATGGGGGGGGTAAAGAAGGCGGAGCCAGGCTCTTCTCAGTGGTGCCCACTGAAAGGACAGAAGGCAATGGGCACAAATTGAAATACAAGAAATTCCATTTTAACATAAGAAAAGGCTTTATACTGTGAGGGCGGTTGAACAATGGCACAGATTGCCCAGAGAGACTGTAGTCTCCATTCTAGGAGACACTGAAAACATGGCTGGGCATGCCTTTGTAACCTACTCCTGCTGACCCTGTTCAGAGCAGGTAGCTTGGTCTAGACAACATCTGCAAGCCCCTTCTGACCTCAATGATTCTGTGATTTTTACATTTAAACCACTGCAAAGCACATTTTCTTTTCATACCAGTACTTACTATGGACTAATGTCATCTTACAGTAGTCTTAGGAGCAGTGAAAACAGCGTGTACAGATTTAAATCTTACACTGCTATACCTGACAGCTCTAGACACCTAAAGCAAAAAAGAAAGGAAGGCTAAAAGAATAAAACAATAGAAGAAAGCAACAAAACTAATTACCACTTTTGCACAGTGCCTATATTCTTCATAAGAAAAGCTCTCAAGAGTATGTTTCACAAACCATCAGTAAGAAACTTACTAAAATCTTCTCTGAGAAAGTGCCAGTTAAAGAAGCAGGTGAAAATGATGTTAAGAAGGTAATCCAAAAACAGAAGCCCCAGATTGGCAACAGGCTGTTTCAAGAAACCAAAATGAACAGAAAGCAGCCTCAGAAAACCCACAGAAATAAAGGAGAGAGAAACAACAAAGACATTCACAGGGCAAAGAACATCAGAAACCCTACAAAGCAGACTGACAAAGCTCAAAAGGACGCCCTCCAAAAAAAGTCAGGAATTCTTTTCCCTGCCAAGCCAGTAGCTTTTTTCCCTACCTAGCCAAATGGATGCAGAAGCTAGTTATCCAAGTACAGCATGTAGATCAGTATAAAAACTCCTAAATAAAATTCAGTATATCAAATCTTATCCTTAGGTTTCGGTATGTTCCTGCACTCAGTGATAGTGCAGATAGATAGCAAGCATTGCAATACCTTTCCGAGTACAACTGCTGCTGAAAAATCAACCAAAATAACCATTATTAAAGAAAAAAAACTTTAAGAAATTATCTTTACTAATTCAGTGAAAGCTTAAGTGTCCTACCATTTTTAAAGCACAGGAACTGGAATGCTGTAGATGTATGAAAAATGTAGCACACAGTTACTCTTAAGAGCAAATATTCTTAGAACAGTCTAAGCTAACCCTTATACTCTCCAAATACTTACAGTACACTCTTGCATCTCCTGTTCTTTAGTTGCCAGCCTCATGACCAGAATATTTTCTCTTCGGGCAGATTCTTGCTGTTGCTGTTTCAACTTCTCTTCAGATTCTCTCAATCCCGTCACATCATTAGCTAATAGAATTAATAAAACAAAAACTATTTTTGACAGCATCCTTCCATCAACATCTTAAGCTTAAAGACACCTAAAAAAAAAAAAAACTAAAAACCAAATTCAAAACAACAAAAGAGCTAAATAAGCATGACTGTAATTAGCACAGATTACAAAGATATAAACATCAAGTATTAGAAAAGCTTGACAAAGGTTGATTTTGACTACGTCTTTCTAATCCTTAAGACTTAGAACTAAACTTTTGAAAAAGTTTCTATGCTCATACAGGAATTAACGTTTCAAGTGCTTATTTAACTAACTACTCTGTCCTTCACCACTACTACTTGCAGTCTGAAACTGAGGTAAGATGGAAATGTCTTGTTATCTACAACACATTCAGTGTGTAAAACAGTGCCATTTGTGGTCAATTTTCAAAGTGATCTCAGCACTCAGTAAACAGTAAGGAGGACACTGGAAACTTCAGAAATGACAGTTCAGTCACAACTAGAAGAGTTCTTCTAATCCATGAACATTTATAAAAGTTCATATATGAAATATGAAAGAAGGCCAAATTACTCTATTGGGAATATGTGCAAACAGCCTGATACAAACAACACATTCACTTGATCACAAATAAAATGACAGGAAGTTGGACTAATTGATTTTTTTTTTTTTGACAACTACTCAAGAATTATGTACTTTAAGTATAAAGTAAGGACATTGCAACTCCTTTCAGGACAATTCTGTTTCTTTGCTGTTGTTTCAGATAATTCAATAACACTGATTACTAAAGTACATATTAGAGTTCCTAAAATTGAGAAGCTGTGAATGTTTAAAAAAAGCATTTATCTACATTAGGACATTTTGACCCTAAAATTAAATCAATTGCTTACATTTGCTGTACTTAAGTCTCTCCAAAACTCAGATAAGAGATGGCAGTAGCTGAAGGAAGTAACACAGGTAAGAAGGAACATCTGCCTGGACTTACAGAAAAAACCTTCAAAAGCAGTGCTATTACTGTTACCAAGACTCTGGGTATTTAGATTGACAAGGTGAATGGAAAACAGGAGAGCTTCTAGCTGCTGATGCAACTTTTACATGACTTGGGACTGGTGATCCAGTCACTTCCAGAAAGTATTCTGGCTTTCTCATTTGAGAGTAGGATGACATTTTCCCATATTCTCTTTTTGAAATATTGAAGTAGACTGAGGCTTTAAGACTACCTAAAATTGACATTCAAAAAGCTAATTCAACTTTCCAAATGAGATAAAAAAAAATCACTTGGTTATTCATTTTACACCTTTACCTCTACCAACTATCTCCCCTCCCACACGATTTACAATCCCATAAAAATACTTAAAGGACAAACATTCCCAGTATTTTGGTAGAGGGAAATTTTTCTTTCCCATTGCACAAATCCTAAAAATACATATATTTGTGGGGTTGTGTTCTGGATCTTTTTTTCCTAGCAGTCCAGGTACACATGGTCCCACAGATGCAATAACAGAATTTTTAGAAGCCACATGAGATCTGCAAAGAAAACAAGTGGCTCGGAAAACTGGAAAGGATGAAAGCTTACACCAGAAGAAATTGGGATTTTTCTGACAAATAACATAAGTCTATTCCTGAGGAATATTACTTTTATTTTTAATAATAATGTGACAATAGATTATCTCTTTCTAAAGCTGTTAGAAATTACAAACACTACTTGACCACTGTGCTTTATACAAACATTCAGGTAACTCATACCATTTTGAAACTTTTCAAACTTACAATTAAGATCTGTGTACTTGCCCTCCAAAGCTTGCACGTATGCTTCATACTGTTTCCACCTATTGCAGAAAAAAAAAAGATTTTTCTGAAGATTAGTTTATTAAACCAAGACATTTCATTTGTAAACAGAGTATATTTGTATCACAATCAGAAAACATTAACAGATACATAACTTGATAAAAAAAACAGTTCTACAGAGAAAAATTAATTCCACTTTGCAACTCAAAAGGATAAAAATACAGCTGTCCATTACCACCTAAAATTTATAACTTAAAAAATTATTGTAATATTTGTCAAACATTAGAATCCAAGACTTAGTTATCTGTGCTAAGTACCTAAGATGCCTCTCATTCTCAAAGCAGATCAAAACACAACTCTGTAACAGAAACCATAACACTAGGACAACACATCTGTTACCAAGTGAACAGCAACACAAGCAGAAGCATATTACAACAATATAACTTGCAGTCTGCTAGTTATTCCAGCTCATTTAAACCAAGACCATGCTGGTAATATTTACTGACCAGCTGTCCAGTTTAGTAACTCTTTGAAGGCATGCTATTTAAATGATCCATCCAGAAAAACCTCACACTTAAAAACAGCATTGCATTTGATACAAACCATCAAATCAGTAGCAAAGAAAGTCCTGAGTAAAGCTAACCATGACATGCCTTGCCAACAAAGTTCACAGGATGGGTTGTGGGTTGTTTTTATTATTTTATTTTGGGGGGGAGGAGGGGATTGATGGTGGTGTTGATGGTGGCTTTTCGCTTCTGTTTTGGAGGTGGTGTTTTAAAAGAAGTACTCCTAACTGCGTATACCTCACTACAGTACAATTCCACAAGATGAAAAAAAATCATCTAATAACTTTTTGACTACAGAAAGGGATGGTTTCTGCTCCCTACCTCCCAACTTATTCTTTCCCTCCCCACCTATTCCATGCCAGACCCATCATAACCACTCTACGTTAACCTCCCTACAGCAATACAAACTCAGACAAAACTGTAACATCCAGATTACTTTTGATGTTATAGTGAACTCAAGCAGCCCAATAAAGGCCCCTGCAAAACGTCTGGTCTGTAACAGCAAGTGAGGTCACATCAGTGGGAAAAACAAAAGCAAGGACAAGGTCTCTTCCTTCTGGCAGCAACAAAATGTCAACCCTCAAAAAGTGCAACTGAAACAGTCTACTAAATAGCAAATCTGAAAAGAATCTCTATTTGTCTTGAAAGAATTACATGAGAGAGTAAAAAAGTTGGTCTTCAAATATAGTTGCGTGATTAACTTCTGAGTTATGTCCCCCAGCTTGAAAATAATAGTTCTCTGAGAATTGTGACCTCTTGATTGATAACAGAAGCTATACAAAGAGAGAGTGAACTGAAACACAAGTTACACAGATGTAACAGACCACCCTCAGAATGAAAACACATGGCCTGTGGTGACCAAGTAAGTCAGAGGTAATAACTCTAGGTCACCTTTCAGTGAGTCCTAGTATTTAAGCAAGGACTGAATTCCTGGAAGAGAAAACAGAGACATTAGACAAAATCCATGACATTAGACCATGTCATGGATTTACAAGTCATGTGCCTACCTACTCCTCTAGAAAGGTGACTCTTCAGACAAGACTACTTATCTTGTTTTGTAAAAATGCACAAAACCTTGAAGATTGTAGTTCATTTCCAAGCACATTTAAGAAACTGTACAGAATAAACTTGTGATCACCATACTGACACACTCTTCCAACAATCAAACCATCAATTTTAAAAATTGAAGTTTTTCTATCACATCAGCTTCAATTTCATATACAAGCATGGTCTCAATAACTTTGGTATAACTACAAAAAGTCTCAGGAATAATTTTCTCTTCTAGCAATCGCTCAGTTTTTGACTCACTGCAGGCAAACCAGATAGCTAGCAACAAAGACAAAAATCAGAAGCAGGCTTATTTCACACTAGATTTAAAATATATATATATATATATATTAAAACAATCTATGAGGCTAAAAGCATTAAAAATAGAAAGTTAAAAATATCCACATAAATCAAGTAGGTAATTCTTATAAATAACTTAAGCTCAGAAAAATAAGCAGATATCTAGATAGCCCCTTACTGAAGAGGGACCGATTCCCTTTCAACCCAACTCGTAGCTGTGATTCTTTGACTACAAAAATACCTGATGTATGCGCATCTCAGTAATCACAAAGATTTTTTTAAGCCAAAATATTTAGAAAATACATTGAAAAGTGTAGTGGTTTAAGTGGTCCTGAAACCAAGTGTTGTGGTCCTGAAAGCAGGACAAGAAGACAGTTTCTTGAGAACATTCCTGAAGGCAAGTTCAAAGAAGAAACAGCATTGTAGCTCAGCCATTCCAAAAGTGATTGGCTGGTTGAAAGTCAGTAAAAGCACTGTATTTCATCAGAACCGCTTGTGTAAACAGAAGTATTTCAATACTTTACATACTAACCACTAGGATAAACCATCAGGGGAAACACTGAAACAGTTTTTTAGCTATGGGTCCTTGGCTCCTCCTCCTCCACAAACTGACAGCATAGCTTCTAACTGCCTATTGCATTAATGAGAAGGGGAAGAAAGCAGATGAGTCCATAGCTGCAAGCAAGACAACAAAGTCCCCAGAAGGCTAGACTGAAAGGCTTCCTGTTCATCCTGCTCACTTTCAGTCAATGGAAGCAAAAATGAACAAACTTGAACTATGTGCTTTGTGGAAAAGAACAGTGAAGTTCTGACTCAACGCACAGGAACTGACAGAAACAGTACCTTGCACACCTAAGTATTTTACCACTGCAAACTGCACAGGGATGACGATGCATGTAAGACAAAACCAAAGATGACATACACCAGTATCTTAGAAGGATTTGTCCTTCCAACACACAGACCAAAACCAAATTCCAAATCTAATTTTAAGATGATATAGTGGTGGTCAACACTTTTTTTCTCCTATGTCTGAAAGTAGTAGAGGTGCCTTTGATTAAAATAATATACACAATGATGTAACATTTTATTCCAACCTACAAAAGAAGTGAGCAGTTAGCGCAGTAATTACTAGTTTCACATGAAGTCATAATCGAAAGCAAACTTAGTATATACATCCTTTATATATGTACTCAAATGAAAGAGAAAGAAGTGTTCATAGAACTGCTGAACACTAACAAATGAAACAGACATGGCCAAAGTGGCATTTAAGTACAGACCATTACTGTCCTTAAACCAATAAGGAGACCTTCTTAAGAACAGAAGTTGCTTTGTCTACTTTAAGAGGGAGACAATAGCAACACAGCTGTCACCAGCAAATTCCCTCCTGTCTCTTCATTATCTCAGTTTATCTGCTGCTGTACTTCACCTCCTTGGGCAGATTCTGCCACATTCTCCCTTTATTAAACCCAGGAAATCTCTCTCTTCTATGGCAGAAAATAACCAGTGCAATACACAGAAACTGATTACAGTTGGAAGCTTTTTTTTTCCAAACAATCAGGATTCAAGCTGCACAGAAGCTACACTTTTTTTGAGCATAGCTTTGGAGACTTAGGAGTCTGCTACTCCCCCAGGACAATCTTGAGTATGAAAATTTCTGTAAAACGTTCGCAAGACCAAAATCACCTAACATCAAAGAAGCATTTTCCTACTATTTAAAAACCCTATTCTTTACTACCCCCCAAAAAAAAACAGATACTTGAGTAGATGAAGCCAGAGACCAGTTAGAAACATATGGAGAATGACTATATTGACCCCACTGGAAAAAGTCACTCCAATAGTAGCTACAAGAGTTTCCCCATAAGAGGGACTAGCTGACCAGAGAGTGTTACGCTCCCTGTATCCTCATGTTTCTACAGTTTAAGTCTTTAACTCATTTATAAGATGTCAGTATTTAACCAACTGGAGAGACTGTAATAATGCAAATAATTTACAACGTACAAAAAGCCACAAGCTAAGGTCTACCAAAACACACAAACTATTTTAAGTAAATAAACAAATGACCCACAGATGCCTAGTTTACTTAGTTCCTTCTTTATCAGTCATGAAATTCAGGTATATAAAGCCTGTATAACTGAAGCTTTGGTCCTTTTTTTTTTTTTCAAGCAAGTGGTATGATCACAGAATCACTTATTTCATTTTCCCTGGTGGCCCTTAACTTTCTGTAAGGTAAAAATTATAACCAGGCTCTTCTTTAAATAAGTTCTAGGTGATCATCTCATTTTTAACATTTTACTGTTAGTATCTGAACATGCTGAAAAGATAATTAAATGGACCAAGAGAACCTAAAACACTGTAGGAGTAAGCAGTTGACATTTTTGTGATGTTTAAAAGTAACTTGCTATCTAGCAAGGAATGTAAGCAACCCTGTCTTTTGAAGTCGCAAATAAAGAAGAAAACTCCTACTCATGGATTAGAAAATACTGCTCAGGATTTTCGTCCTTCAGAAAATGCTTCCCCCCAAACTATAAAAGTAAATATTTCAGACTATGAAAATCTTACAGAAAAATGTATCATGAGAAGGCTAAAGGGGCCTTCAGAATAAGAGTGCTAAAAAAAAATGGCAGTGATAGGTTACATCTTCAATTAGGAGTTTGTTAAAGCATTGCAAAACAAGAACTTTGTCACTATACCTTAGGATAAGCTCATCTCTAGGCAAAACCTTAAAATCTGCTTCACTAAGGCGAACCTGTGGAGCAAAAGGAGAAGCACAATTTATCAAGCTGTCCTAAGTACTTGGGGGGTGGGGGGAAAAGGAGTGTCACACAAGTATTTTTAAACATACCTTCTTCGGGAGAGGTTCTTCATTCGTCATTGTGAACTCTGAAGGGAGGGAAAGAAAAGGAGTTTCATTTACTGTAGTTACTGCTGTTACGTGAAATACTCAGCAAGTAAGACATATGTATTTCTAGTCTTAATTTCATCTACTGGGGTTATTAGACTAGTAAAATACTGGTTCCACACAATGCATGGTCAGAGTACAAGCCAATACTATGACAAGTTTACCTTTGTAATCTAGATACAAAGTCAATAGACAACTTTTTTCCCCAAAAAAGAGTTAACCCAGACTTTCTTTAGTGTCTAAAAAGCCTATCAGTAATCAATTTTTCTATTTAATTAAGGGAAAACCAACCAACTTTGCCCATATGTGTTTAGATTAACAAACTACATTTCCTATTGGCCCATAACTATTGATCATTACCTTTTACAAGGCAGATCATAAAACAGAAATTATAAAAGCAATTTATACTACTACTTTAATACATCTTTGGAATAAAGGTTATGATTTGAGAATGCTCCCACTAATATTTGGACTATGCCAAACTAATGAGTTCTTTTAAGTACTCATTTTTAAGATTCTGATAAATAGAAAGTAATAAGCAGTTAACTTAAAACCCTTTACCTTCTCAGTGAAGGTGATGTGGCAAACAACTTGGGTACGTCATCAAATTCAACTCCTCTTGTGTGTATGTACTATAAGAGGATTGTATTGTGCTATGCTAAATATTCACGCTTCCTTGACTTACTGGACATACTTCCTTACCTCTAATGGATACATACTTTCTATTAATGATAACGTTAAAAAAAATGAGCCCACAAAGATTATGGACACACAGCATTACAAGCGCATATTTAACAACGAAGTCAAGCTTTGCTAGAGGCATGCACCTTTGCAACATGCCAACAGAAAGTTGTTAATATTGAGTATTTGACAGGCTTGTAAAATTGCTACAATAGATATGTACCAGAAAAGGGGCATGGCCAATGCCTTGTAGTGAACACTTACCTTCAGAAAAAAAAAAATGCACCTTAGTCAAAAGAAAACAAAAGCTTTTCTCAAAGACTTGCACAAAATATCTTAGGTATATTCAAAAAGGCAGCCAATGAACCAATTTAACTTTGGCAAGTGCTAAGAGTCCTGTCACTACCCATAAGACAAGTACATGCCAGATGAAGCATACTCCCTTTAACCTATGCTAACCATTGACAAATACACACAGTGTTCCACCAAGTAGGAATATTGTTAAAAAAAACAAAAAACACCACACCATGTACAGCACATAGATGACACAGATTCCAAGCCCTCCATAAAATAAAAACTGACATCAGAATACATGGAAAAGTTTCTAAAAACATGCAGCAGAAGCATCTCACTGATGAATGGCAGCTTCCTGTTCCTGTACTTCAGCAGGCACTTAAGTGATTCCCTAGAGTAGAAAGTCCTCTCCTCCCACAGTAGCTGCTCAGCCATTTTGCTTTAACTTCTGGGTGCAGCTCCTGTTTCACCTCTGTATGCACAAGAGGCTACTAATACAAACTTGCTTGTGCTGAACTCAGTCATTCACACTAAGACAGAATAGCTCAAGGAGAATGCTAGGGTCCCCTGTAGTTAGCTTGCCTACCTCTCCCATTATAATTTGCTTAAAAACTTTTAGAATCTCTTAGTCCTTTAGTGTTTGGAAGTAGTCTTGAAGACTTCAGTTGGAATTAAGTCCTTTGCAGAGAAACATTCTTTTTGTATGTTCCCCAGAACTACAGTTAGCATGAACTAAATCATGCACAGCTGATGCCATTATTTGCATGTTCCTTCAAAAAGGAACAGAAGCATACAAATACCAAAAAAGGTGAGTTCGCCCAATCGCTTGGCTCGTGAACCCTGCTGCAGCATATAACTATAAACAGTTGAGCGTTGCCACAATTGTGACTGAAAAAAATTTAAGTCTCACATGCTCCATCTAAGGCTGGGCTACCTTGCATCTCCATACCCAGCACGTGATTCCAGCACTCAATCCTCTACAACAGCGCCAGATCAGGCTACACAAACACCTCTTTACAAAAGCCATCTCTTGCTTTCAGATAAGATCCTTTAACAGAAATGATGAAGACAGAAGCTACAGACCACAGTATTACAGAAGTTAGTCTTACTGTCACTTGTCTTCCCTCGTAGCAATAGAACTAGAAAATAAAAATACCACCACTAAAAAGCTTACTATAAACATTTGACAAGTTACTTTAGAAAATGTAGGCTGATCACATCTATGGATGAATAATAGTAGCCTTCCTGTACGTGTGAATTTCACCTCACTACTCCCATGCAACAGTTTGAGGACACACAGAAACTTACAAAAAGCTTAGGGATTTATTACTGCTCTAGGTTATGTTTCCACCATTGTGCTCAGTGTTCTCTGGAAGCATTACAAGCATCAGGCTGATTGTATCACTCAGCTGTCAGTGATTTGCCTTAGTTCTTTCTGTTCTTTAGCAGACACATTTAGAAGCCACAGACAATAACAAGACTACTAAAGTGGTCGCTCTTTGAATTTAATACCGTAACTTTTCAAGTGCTGTGCACTGAGATGCTTTTCATCATTCACCTGCCCTCTGAAAGAGAGATGATCCGTCTGCTACACAGTTCAGAAAGATTTTGCAAGAACATGACAAAGTGCTCTTTTCTACAGTAAGAGGAACCAATGAAAAAAAAACAGGTCGTGTGGGAACGGTGTTATGATTTATATATAATGAGCAGCTTAACCATACTATTCTAACTAAGCACTTGATTTTGGGTAAATGTTTGCTGTTACACACCACTCCTACACCTGCTCCTAGCAACGAACAACATGAAACTATATTCCATGCTTGATGTTGTCATGGGTACTAACACGTCTTTTACTGAGTTTCCTTGGGTCTTGGATTTTTATTGCAATTCAAATATGGAGATTAAATACAGAAAGCACATTCTAGTTTTGTAAGCTCTGGTAGCGTATGGCTTTCACTGAAATGTTTAGGAAATACGGGATTTAAATAGGAAGAGGTAAGAATTTAAGTTCTAAATATTAAGTGTATGCAAACTGTTGATTTACTAATTACACCTGAACCAACTGCGAGATAGTTTAACGATATATATAAAAAAAAGTTCTGCGGGGAAACCCCAGCGAAGGTTGCAGGCTCCCAGAAATTATAAAACCAAACCACACACCTCCGCCCCACTTCGCCCTAACGCCCCGACCCGAGCTGACTTCACCCCCCAGCAGCCGCTGTGCAGCGCTGGCCCCGCCTTCTGCGCCCCGGCCCCGCCGGCCCCGAGCCAGGAGCAGCTGCAGGCCTCGGCCAGGCCCGGCCGTCCCCCCAGCCCCAGCGGGCCGTCCTCGCTCCCCTTCCCCCGGGGAAGGCAGCGGCGCGTCCCCCGCGGCCGGGCGTGGCGGCGCCGAGGGAGGAGGACCGCGGCGGAGCGGCCGGGCCTGGCACAAAATGGCTCTACGGCCTTCCGCTCCTCCCCCCTCGTGAGGCGACGGACGGAACCGCCGGCGCCCCGGGACGGCGACGGGCTCACCCCGGGGCGAGCGAAGATGCGGGGCCGGGCGCAGGGGTCTCGGCGGCGGGGGTTGCTGTCCCGGCCACTCACCTGCGGCCCGCGGCGCGGAGGCGCCGCTCTCCCAGCACGCTAGCTGCCCGGGCCGCGCCCGTCACATCGAGGGCGAAACGCCGCCGCGCCTCGCAGCCGGCTCCAGCGGGGCTCCGCCGCTCCGGAGGCCGGGGATCGCCGCCGTTGCGGGTGGCTGTGGTCGTAGCCGCCGCCGCGCCGCGTCCCGTTCCCCCCTCCCCGTCCTCCTGCCGGCCGCGCGTCCCCGCGCGCCGCTCCCGCCCGCTCTTTATTCGCGGGGGCTCTGCGCTACAAAATGGCGGCCGGGGAGGAAATGAGCGCCCGGCCGCCCCGCCCCGCCCCGCGCGGGGCTGCGCGCGCAGCCGGCACCACACGGCCCCGCACGGCACAGAAAGGGCGCAGGCCCTGAGCGCTGCGGGGCTGTCCCCGGGGAGCCCGCGAGCCTGCCCGCCGCCGCCGCCCCGCCGCTGCCGGGCCCTCGCCCCTTGCGGCGCTGGTTTGAAAGCTGACGGTTAAACGGACGCCCGGCCGCGGGGCATCATGGGCCGGGCGGAAGGATACGGCGGCGGCGCGGGAGGCGGGAGCGGCTCCCTCAGCGCTGAGGGAGCCCCGGGAGGGCGCGGGGAGGCGGGGCCCCCGCTGCTCCTAGAGCTCGCTGGCGTCCTCGGTCTGCCGCGGGAGAAAGCGAGCTAGACGCCGCTGCTGCCACATAAATTCCAGAGCTGCAGAAAGATGAAGACACGTCGTTCGTCCTTAGTAGCACGGAACCGCTGCTTTAAATCTGCATTCGTGATTCTGATTTGCAATGCCATTACACCAAGTAAACACGCTCGCTCATTGCCAGCAAGGTATTCGAGTTTCTGTTCTCTGACAGCTGGGTTGCACAGGTGTGGCTGGTTATAACTCATGGTTTTCTGTTGAAGATGCTCTCAGAATCTGCCTTCTTGGCTGTGTTACTGGTAGCAAAAATAATATATTCACCCCAGAAAATATTCCAACGTACATATCCCCACATCTACAGCTATATAAACATGTTTTTTTCAGTAAACAACTGAAACATCTTGAAGCCCAGAGCGCACATAAAGGGATTTGTCATAGCTACTCAAAAAGGGTACAGATCATGTGAATAGTGACCACAACACCAGAAGGCTTGAGTTAATTCTTTCAAAGCCTTATCTCATTGTTTAAACTGAAAAATATAAACTGTGATTGCTCTTTGGGATTTTCTGCTCCTGCCCCCGGTTTCCTCCACAAATCCCTTGCAGGTGTTTGTTTTAAACGTTCCAGGTATTGATTCACAGCTAAAGCAATCACAAGACATTGCAGCTTGGGAGAGGTCTTAAAGTTCTATAATAGTCCTTAACATGAACATTAACATAGCAAATTGACTCGTCCTCATGCACAAATCTAAACGCTACAATGCCAAAAATGTATGTAAAGCATTTTGGGACCTTGTTTAGTGCTACTGGGATAAACATGCTAACACCTGCACTGGCTTGCATTTATGTTACGGTAACTGGAGTAATTTTTTATGGTACCAAGATAACTCCTAGCGGCATTGTTTGTCCTCAGATGAAAACATCAATGAGAAAGGATCTGGGCAAACACCAATGAAAAAGCAAAACCCAGAAAGCAGCTCAATATAATTTTAAGATTAAATAGGAACAAATATCAGCGTATACAGTACAGCTTTCTGTAATTAAACACAGGAAATGTTTCAGGTGAAATTAACCATTTCATGAAGCGTATTGTGTTTGCATCTCTTCCGTATGGCCTACGAAGTCACTTGAATTGTGTTTTAAAATTAATGCTGACTCTCCTCCATTTGGCTTTGACGGAAAAGTTTTTTAAAATAAGGGGAAAAAAGATTGGACAAGAACATAATTTGGCGTTATACTGACCCCCTTGTACTGGCTCATAACATACCACCTTCTTTCTGGCCCACTCTTACCTACCAGGCCTGCTCAGTGGATATTAATAAAAGTAGAACCCAATTTCGTTTTAAATCTGCTCATATTGGCTCCTCTAGTTTCATTCTGGGATCCTTGAATGCCAGCATGAAGTTCATTCACTTAATTATTTTCCTGCTGAAAGGCTAGTGGCTTGTCATTGTTTTCACCTGCTCAAGTCTGGATTCCTTTTTCACCTTTTGCTTTGACAATGGCACCAAGTGGAACAAAGCAACTATTAAGACACTTCTAAACTTAGAAGGAAGCAATTTGTTGCATATTCATGGCTAAGTTTTCTGTCTGTTCTCTGCATGCCCTCACCTGGGCTGCCTCACCCTCTCCTGTGCTTGCGTGGGTACAGCCCTGCACGGCGGTGGTCAGGGGAGCTCTGGAGCTGCAGGCACGGTGTGACCTCCAGTGCTGCACCCTGCCTGGGCAGACTAATGGATGGATGGACAGACAGATGGATGCAGGGCAACTGGCCCAGCTGAGATCAAGGCAGAGCACTCGAGTATTCCTGCATCTCACCGCTGAATATACAAGACTCATCAAATAAACTGCAAGAGATTGCAGCAATAGTCTGCAGGTCAGCAAAGCTAGGAAATGGGAGGGGGAAAAATGTGGGGTGGGGGGGGGGGGAAGGGATGAAGAAAAAATAGTTTGGAATACTGTTACATATATTTCTTAGCATTTTAAACAACCTTAAAATAACAAACTAAAGGAATGCTAATCAGCTCTTCAAAGGTTTGTCCTTGACTTGTAAGGACATAAGATGGAGGAAGTCAAAACAGTGGCATGCCTTGTGTAGGAGTACAGAATGAGCTCTTAACGGGCACTAGAAAATGCTGCTGTAGCCTACAGGTGTGGTGGAAAAATAAAATATGGATTGCTGCACTGTGAAAAAAGTGATACGGAGAGGTACTTCAGGTAATTATCACGTAGAGATTTAGTCACCAAAAAGCCCAATTTTGAATTCCATGAACTCTCCCTCCTTTGCAAAAGCTTTCTGAATCCTAGAATAAAGCCTTAATACTTTCTTTATATCCCCTGATAAGAGAGTTCTAAGGATCTTACTGGAATTGCAATGTATTTTTCTTCCATTTCTATAGCAAGAGGTAGTAAGAATTTCTTTAGAAAGCCTTTTTTTTAATTAATGGTAATTTTTTTTATAACTTACATATAAGATCTCACGAAAGCATGTACATTATTATACAGCTGCTTTTAAAACTCTACTGTCTATGGAGCCAATTTGACAGCAACAGTCTCCAGAACTGCAGCACTTGTGATGCCACTGCACACCTGCGAGTTCCTGAATGCAATACAGTGATCAGAATTTGGGGGGGGGGAAGGGGACTGACCACACTGGTAAGTAAATTGCAGAGGGTCTCCCCTAAAAGGCAATGAATCATTTAAGCTACAACCAAATGGTGACTCAAATTAAATTTGGGTTTGTGATGCTTGATAAATACTGCAAGCTTGCATATGAAGCACTAATTTGTATGTAGTTACTAAGGATATAAAGCCAGGTATCTACTATAGCCACGTTTAAGCCATATAAAAGTCACAATGGTTTTAATATCACAAAGTTTTTTTCTGTCTGACAGGAAGAGAACATTTTTATTATTATTAAATACTGATTAGATTAAGGGCTTTCCCTGACAAACTCAGTTTCAAGGTAAACACAGATGGCTCTTAACAGCCAAAAACTTTTTTTTTTTTACTTATCAGGAGCTTGACTTCCAAGGACACAATTAATCAGGATGGAATTTGAGGTTTAGGAATGGTAGATAATGTAAATCTCATCTTTATTAGGAAAACAGCCTTTGTTTTCCTAACAGAAAAACACCCTTCTTTGAAGTGTATTTTATATGCTGATCCTATCTGTAGTCAACTGAACATCAGTAGTTTAGTGAGAAAACCTGAGAAAAGAATGAATGCTCTTCCTGGACGCAAGAAAGGCTCTTGAGGTGCTAAAGGTGTTCAGCAAGCCTGAGTGTCCTGTATTATCCTAGCACAATGTCAAAGTACGTGGAGAGAAGAAAAAGCTTTCTCAGATCTCCCCCAAATGAAAAAGGCTCTAATTTTCATGAAATGATACTAATTATCAAACTAACTTGTTTTGGTACATGAGGTAACTTCTTAAGGAGTGAAAAATATGACTTTGCTGTCCCTTTGTCAAAGAACAAAAACATTGATTTTTGCTTAAACCAACCAAAGAACAATTCATATTCCCTAGCAAGAATGAAAGTAATTTCAAATACAGACTAAGCACAGAAAATATGTATCTGAAGTGTGAATGCCTCTTAAAAGCATTCAGGTGAGAACTATGGACCCCAAAATTACCAAGTATTACGGGGTGTCAAAATTATTGAGGCAGAGTTCACTCTTACCTTTGAAGGTGTTGGTTTTAATGCACATTGTGCACAAGTATTAAAATGTGTTTCATGCTGCTGACAATTAGGAAAAAAAAAAAAAAGAGAGAAATGCAGAAAACCAGGATGCTCCTATCACTGTTAGTAAGAGAAGTCCTGAATGTTGGCCAATTATTTTGCATTAAATTTAAATACTAGAAGTATCATAACCCTACAGCAAAGAGCCAGTTCCATAAAATATGAAGATGGATCATTTCTGATTCAAACTTAGGTATTGATCTTGGAAACACATTTGCATCTGCTTATTTCACTGCCATGAATGTCCCTGTGCATCTGCAGATAAACTGTCAGCATCAATGAGGATGTCAATAGCGTAACATCTCCGCGGGTGACCAGAGCAGCACACCGGTTTCTTATCACTGCATAATGCAGAATGATGCAAGACAATATGCATGGGGAAAGAGAGGAGACACATCTTCCCCGAGGAATCTCATATAGGTAAATAGACATATTTTTTTTTTCCTGTAAGGAACACAGCAAAGTTAATATTAGCACCATTACTTGGGTGGGAGATTTTAAAGACTAGAGATCTTCATATAACAGTAAGGTTGTAAAATTATTATTTTTTTAATTATGGAATTTCCTATCTTCCTATCAAGATTTATGGAATTAAAGTTGCATTTCTCTCCTGTAAAATACATGGCTTAATTTTTTTTAAACTCACATCACCAACGAAAGTATTGCTGTAAATATTCACCAACCAAGTGTCAGACTTATGGTAGAAAGCAAAGGTTTCATATTTTGTTAACAACACTGATATCTGTACAGGCTAAATTTAGTAAACATTTTTTAACAGAAGAGTAAGTCAGTGAACACTGAACTGCTCTAAGTTTTAGCCTATTCCTAAAAAAAACGAGCAACCACTACCAAATGAAAATGCTAAATTCTTTGTGTATTTTACATAAGGCACAAGTCTATTTCATTGTGTTCATGGGAAGGTAACATGTAAACGTTTTGCAACATAGCCTTACTTTTTGAATGTTAGTGGGTTAAGTTCATTGTTCCAAAGTGATGTCCTAATTTTTACTGACCGAATTTCCCAGAGCCTAGATTTCTGAGAAATGTGAAAACGTACTGGCATTGGGCAGTAGTTTGTTATTGGTTATTATGCTGCTCATTAACTACACTGAATTTCAAAGCACAGCTGCCTACTAATGTTTAGTCATTTTTTGGTATGTTTAAATAACTTAACTTTGATCTGTACCATACAAGTTTCCTCATTATTTGTCTTGTGCAATTGCTGTTGTTTTGTTCCTTTACACATTCCTGTTATACATTTGGATCTAATCCTGGACACTGTCCAAGCAGAATTAAACAGTATAACGAAAGTCAGACAAAAATACCTGGATATACTTGTTTGATTCTGTCATTTTGGGCTGGCCCAACATTACAGGCTGGTCTCTCACTCTTCTTGAGCTGGAAAACAGTTCAGCTGTATGTGGTTGAGAACAAAATAGCAGCAAGTCTGCTCATTGGCTTGAGCAGTCATTAATTCACTAGGCCCCCTTCAAATTCAAACTCTTTCCATCTGTTAGCAGATTAAAGATCAAGTGTGGAGAGAACAGGGGCAGAATCCTCGGATTTATGCTGATATTTGTAAAGCTTTAAATAAAATGAAATCCCATCTGTAAGACTTACTTCAGCTGTATTATCATTTTTGGACTTTGCACACCTGCTGACATTTAACGTTTTCTGGGCTCTTCTTACATAACTGATTTTGTATTTGCATTAATGACTTCAAATTGTAATCGGTCAAATATTGCATTAAGAGTGACGTACTGGCTTACAGACAGTTGATAAACTAGGTTACTCGGTGCTGCCTCCGTACATCTGTGTGAGTCATTCCCTACTGAATTTTGAAAAGATGCAGAGCACTTCAGTCGTAGAGGGTTGCCCAGGAACTGTATGATGTTCTAAAACAACCACTTTTTATAGCTTAAAATCACGTATTTGTGACTTTTGCTCATATGGTAGATGTAGTAATTGCTTACTGATAAGTCTTTTGAAAAGACTAGACGTGGTTTTGTCACCCAGATTTAATCTGAGGTCTCCATTAGCATTACCAGCTGCTCTGGCCGCACAGACAAGCAGAGGTGCATGCCTGTTGCTGTTCAATGCATCCTGAGGCAACTGGTAGATTAGTCCACCTAAGGATCTGGGTGTCCACAGGATTAACCAGAGATTTCTGCTCCTGAAGACACCTGAGATAATTATTTTTTTCTGTTTCACTTATGCCAATGATGTTGTTTTAATGGTGAAATCTAGGTTAATGGTCTTGCTTTCCCAAACTGTGTTACTTTCCTTTGTAGTAATGCTGTAGGCTTTTACATTATAAAGCAAGATTAGAGTCTGTTGTGGCTCCAGCTTGGGAATTGCATCGCTTGTCACTCGGTGTTCCCACGCAGAGGGCTCAAATGCACTGTATGCATGCAGATGTAACGCCAACAGCTTCAGATCAGTCAGAACATGCGGTATGTGACTACAGGCGCGCTGTTGCTGCATACACCGTCACGTACATTCGTCATCACACAGTATTTGCTTTCTGAGGATGTAATTTGCCCCTTGTTTTTTCTAAAAACCCTGCCAAGCCACGCCGCTGGCACTCGAGCCAAGGTAAGGCTGCACCCTCGGGCACGGCCCGGGCTGGCGGGTCCCTTAGGCCGCGGCTCAGCAGAGGAGGAGCAGGCTGCAGGGCAGCCCTCAGCCCACCGCCGCCGGTTCCCCCCCTTCGCCCCCCCGTCCCCCCGTCAGCGGGTCCCGCCCAGCCCGCGGCCCGGCCCCGCCCGGCACCACGCGAGGGGCGGCGCCGGCACCACGCGAGGGGCGGTCCCGGCCCCGCTCCCGGCCCGGTTCCCGGCCCCGTGCCGTGCAAGCTCCGGCTCCGCTCCCGGACTCGGCTCGGCTCGGCTCGGCCATGAGCGCAGACCCCGTGGTGTTCGTGTCGGCCGTCAGGACCGCCGTCGGTGAGGAGGCGGGCGGCAGGCGGCGGGCGGCCCCCAGCCCCAGGCGCGGTGTCGCCGGGGCTGCGGGCCGGCGGGCGGTGACCGCTCTCCTTCCTCTCTTTCCCTCCCTGTCTCCTGCAGGCTCATTCAACGGCGCCCTGTCCGCGCTGCCGGCACACGAGCTGGGCGCCGCCGCCATCCGTGAGGCGCTGCGGCGGGCCGGGCTGGCCCCCGAAGAGGTGTCGGAGGTGGTCCTGGGCCAGGTGCTGGCCGCAGGTAGGGCCCCGAGTCGCGGGGCGGCGGGGGGAGACACCCCGGCTGGGTCCCCGCAGCCCTGTGTGTGCCGGGGGCGGCTTCCGAGGGCGTCTTGGGACGGAGCGGGGCGCGGGCGGGCGGTGCTGGAGGTCCGGGGGCTGGCGGCATTCCCTTTGTCACAGCGCTTCTCTAACTGCGGGGACAGCGATGGGCTCCACGGCTTGGATGGAGACAGCCCGCTGCTCCGTTCGGCTGGGAGACCCGCCTGCAGGATCTGCCCTGCTGCTGGCTTACGCACAAACGGCTCGGTTTCGTGGAAATGCGGACACAGGGAATTGTTTGCTTTGACACGGCCATGTGCTTTCTCCAGGGTAATGTTTGATCAGCAGAGTCACAGGGCAGACCCTCTTCTAGAGAGGGAGGAAGAAAATAAAGGAAATATTTTCATATTTAAGGCTGATTCAGATTTATGTGAGTCTAGCTCATGGTGAGAGAGCATAGTGTGCTCTCCTCATCTCTGCCTTTACATACAAAAGAGCTGGCCTTGCTTTGGCCTGGGGAGATGTAGATGAAGAATATTGCCTTTGAATATAGTGCTACCATTCTTTCTACAGCAGATTGCAAGCAAGAATGAATGGAAGCTTTCATTCGCACAAATGTGCTTTTGGTTTCCAGGGGAATTTGGGGGGAAAGTTGTCTATTCACAGTGTACAGACATCAAAAATAAACCCTTCAGCTAGCAGCAATTTAAATCAACTCATACATGTGCAACAGGTTAGTACCAATTTGAAACTGAATAAAGGGTGTTTCATCTCAGCAGCAGTCAAAAGCAGAGTTGCAAATAAAAAATTATCAGTAGCGAGTGGCTGAAGTCACTGATCTTACTGTTGATCAATAAACCATCTGTATAAATGAGAGAGGTAACTGAGCTGCTGGGAACTTTGTCTACCAACTAAAAACAGGAACAAGCTCTAAATGTTGGTGGAATTGGGGTACCTGTCATGGAAAGTGACACGCCTGTGTTCGCTTTTGGAGGGTGGACAAGGAAAACCCCTGTGTGTTCTTTCAGGTGCTGGGCAGAACCCTGTTCGGCAGGCGAGTGTTGGCGCAGGCATCCCTTACTCCGTGCCTGCATGGAGCTGCCAGATGATCTGTGGGTCTGGCTTGAAAGCAGTATGTCTGGGTGCCCAGTCCATAATGACGGAAGAGTCCAGCATTGTGGTCGCAGGAGGCATGGAAAGTATGAGCAAGGTAAAGCAAAACATTGCACTCTCATTTTCTGGCGTACGGGGATCAAATAGCAATTAAGTTATATTAAACCCATGTATTTCAAGGCTAATGCTTTGGAGGCAGTTTCTGCACTCGGTAATGAATTTATACATGCAAAAAGGTCTTTTGTAGCTTTTTTTAATGATACTGTAGCTACTTAAAAGGTGCCATTGCAAACACACATCACATTTAAGATTCCATTTTAATGCCCATCCAGCCCTCTAGTGATGAATGAGACAGCTGGCAATAGCGGGGGTTGCTTTTGTACTGCAAGAGGCCTGAAGAATGAATAACGGGAAATATTATTCTCTTGCAGACTAATTGTTCGGTAATTAGAGCCTGGAAAGGAAGCAAAGCACTTTCATTTCAAGGTCTTCAGCCCAAGGCTGTGTCATGGGTTGGCACTGGGCGAATGAATGGTCTGATGCCTGGCAAGGGTGGGGTCTTCTGCCAGGGCTCACCGGCTGTCAGTGCCGAGGGTGATGTTGGCGTTCCTGGAAGTGCAGTGGGAACTGTTTGGAGGGACCCACGGGCTGTATCGCCCCACAGAACCATTTGATTCAATCCACACAGAGAAAGCATTTGCTGCTTGGTGATCCTTGCCTAGGAAATTCAGAGGCCAAACAGCATGCCAGCTATCAGACCCTGGAGGGAGAGACAGGTCAGACAGATGGAGAAACTCATGTTTTGACTGGCCAAGGACCCTAATTTTCCCCTTACCATGATGCTCATTCTGTCCTGCAGTGTGAAAAAAGGAATCAGGGTGGTTGGTGCAGGCAAGGTATGTGTGTGAGCAGGGCTGCAAGAAAGAAAGGTGAGCTGGGATCTGGGGTAGCTACCTGCAGCCCCAAGGTGGAGATCTGTCTCTAGCTGTGTAGCTGTCTTGGCTGTATTGTGTACCACGGATAGAAAAGGCATAACTCCTTTTGAAATACTTCTTGTAGGCTCCTCATGTAATTCACATGCGAGCTGGGGTAAAAATGGGAGAGGCTTCCTTGCAAGACAGCATAATCCGCGATGGCCTCACAGATGCTTTTTATCAGTATCACATGGGTATAACAGGTAAGTGGGGACAGTCCTGAAAATGACATGTTAACGTGAAGAGGGGAAATAAGTCACTATGGGTAATTTCAGAAATCTGAAGTTTCAAATAAGATGTTTCAAGCCATCCATCCTTAAGTTGTAGTCATGAAAAAGAGAGCAAACCCTAATACTGAAAGGTGTTGAAGACATTTTCTGCTTTGTGTGTAAAACTTTTTTTTTCTCCCCTAATTGAGCTAATGAAGCGTTGACCTGGAAAAATAGGTTTTTGAACTCCCTGGCTTGGGCCTCTTTGTACATTGTCTCACTGCATCTCTTGCATCTGAGCAATTTAAATTAATTTCAGGAAAAGTAACCAAAATAATTCCATCTGTAACTGAAGCATTCAGCAGCACAGATTTATGATGGGAAGAAGTTAGGTAAAGTGTAGTGTAGATGCCCATGGTTTTGTGACTTCAGGTTATTTCATCCTAGATGGCATAGGCACACAACTGCTTTTTCAGTTCTTGCTTATGAAACAGGGTAATTTCAGAATTGTTCTCTCCTCTGAAATAGCTGATGGGAGATCTGAGTATCATGATCCAGAAAAGCAAATAGAAAAACTTGTTGACATTTGTATTTAACTTGATATATCATCTGGAAGGAGATTGTACACAGAAATGTTTTACCCTCAAAACAAAATCTACTGGAGGATCACGAACAAATGAAATGAGAAATCAGAATGGAAACTGTTCAATGAGCCTAGCTGCTTGCTACAGCAAACATGAATGACTACCCTTGTACTTAGAATTTTTGCAGTTATTTTGGTTAATTTGTATTTTGTTCTTGTTTCAGCTGAAAATGTGGCCAATCAGTGGCAAATTAGCAGAGGGGAACAGGACCAGTTTGCTGTACAGTCACAAAACAGGGCAGAGGCAGCACAGAAAGCTGGCTATTTTACAAAAGAAATTGTTCCTGTTCTTGTACCTTCTAAAAAAGGTAGGTGTGAATGGATAATGAGCCAGTTCTAAACAGAAATGTTTGCTGCTACGACTCCGATGATCAGTGCTTTCCCAGTTATGCAGCCGGTTAGGTAAGAGGTTCTGTAAGTCTGTAACCTGTTGCTCTCTTTTTCAATTTCCAGTGGTTATTTTTTGAAATGAGAGAACCACTGCAAACCTGGAATACCTAAGTGCAGCCCTGTGCAAATACTACTACTGTATATTGTACTGAAGACGGAATTACTGTCCAGGCCAAACACTGACTGAACGTAGATTCTTTGGCTACTGTACCAAAACCAGTATTTTGTCTTTATTAGACTCTTCCAGCGCAAGACTTAAGACAGTGATGTTGACCTGGCAAACCTTGCCCACTTAGTAAAATACCCAGTAATGATAATTAGGGTTATTAGTTAATTAACTAGGTACTACATACATGTTTCTCTTCGTATCTGCTTAGGATGTTAATGGGCTCTTCCGGCACTTGAGCCCAAGGGCTGTTTCTAGAACAGGGCAGTTTCTCCAGCCCTCTTGTGATGTGGATGCAAAACCTGACTTTTTCAAGAAACCACACATCAGATGTTCAGTGCTTGCATTGAATAGATCCTGTGGGAAGAGTTCTGGCATTAGGCCTTTGTTGAACTGTTGGCTTTCCTGAAACCAGTTTAGGTACTATTTCATGTCACTTGACTACCAATTCCAACGGTACTCCTACAATTATCATTTGGAAGGTAGCATTCTGCTTAGACAAGAAGCTGTTTTATTCTGAACAGCAACAACAAGATCTGCTTTAGTACAACCAGACAGTATTTTATTTGTTAGTGTTTCAGAAAACCCAGCTGTCTGTTCTGCCAGAAGCTGCTGGAGGGAGCATTAATTCACACTGATTTGGCTCAGTCGGAATGGCTTGTTGGTGAAAGGAATATGTCATAAATTCCCAATCAGCCTGTTGGTTGTGCTGGCTTTCTGTTCTAGACAAGCGTGTGATTAGACACTCGGTGAGTTTAACACTCCATTTTGCAGGTCCCATAGAAGTTACAACAGACGAACACCCTCGGCATGGGAGCAACTTGGAAACAATGGCCAAGTTAAAGCCCTGTTTTCTGACAGATGGGACTGGGACGGTAACAGCAGCTAATGCTTCAGGTAATGCTAAAACCAGAATGGAAAAGCTGAATGTTACTGGTGAATACACTTTACAGGAAACAACAGCATGCCTGACAACATAGGTGTAACTCATAAAATATAGCTGTGGAGGAGGAGTTTTTTCCAGATGAGATGTCTTTGCTTTCTGTGAAGCAATACAACTATTTGGACGATAATAGCAGTATTTGATTGCAGCTACCCAGCAAACACATAGCAGTTGTTTGTCATTCCACAGGTATAAACGATGGAGCTGCAGTTGTAATTCTAATGAAGAAATCAGAAGCTGCTAGGAGAGGTCTTATGCCTTTGGCTCGGATCGTGTCCTGGGCTCAGACAGGTATAGATCCATCTATAATGGGAGTAGGGCCCATTTCAGCAATAAGGAAAGCTGTAAGTAATTGTTTTTCTGTCTATGTATTTATTTTTTTTTTTAAAAAAAAACCTTTTGTCGTCTCTCTTCATTTTCTGGCCATATCTTTTTTTTTTTTTTCTAGATTATAGGGAAAACTTAGATAAAAGGAAGTAAGTGAAAACAAGACTTAAAGTAATGGAGAGTATATTAGATGTAGATTTCTTGTCCTAGCAGGCCCGTACCTACTCAACTGGAAAAGATTTTACAGGTGTAAGAATAGAGTTCAGAAAATACACTAGTCAAGTTTATAGAAAGCCTCACAGGCTTTATAGAAAGCCTAACGCAGGGGGCTAAAGATCAAATTTAATGGAAGTGTATACTAACCAACTTGGGGGATGATTTGGTCCTGCCACCATGTGATTCTGAGTCTGGCACAGTTAATTTTCATTTCACGAACTGCATTTGCAATAGTACACCAGTGAGAGAAGGGTCAGCACGTGGATCTGTGGTGGTGCCCTTTGTGTTGTGGTTTGTCACGCAAAACGGTTGGTGTGTACAAGCCTGATTCCTTTTAGTTGAAAAAGAACAAGAAGGTGCGCTCCAGAACCACAACCAGCGTGCTCATACTGACATCACATGCACTGATGCAGTGTCCAGTCCACGGGACAAGACTTCCAACTAAAATGCCCTGAGGGCAAGTACTGTGAGCAGCTCCTATGGTACCTCATTGCTTGCTAATATAGAAGTAGCCCATGGCAACCCCAGGTGACTTGCTAAAACTGCTGTGTTCAAAAGAGCTCTTTGACAGGGATAGATTTGCTTTAGTATTCCTTTGGGGTTTTATTTGTACCACATAGACTTCATACTTTGCTGGGACATATCAGAGATGAACAATGTAGAAACCGAACGTGGTCACCCAACCTGTGGCTTTTAACGTGAAAACTGGAATCATAAAGCTGAAGCTTTTCCTAATCTGACCTCAAACTGTTCTCCTACATCAATACCAGAAATGTTCATTTTTGTACATAAAACACACAGTTCTAGTTTAAATTGTGGAATAAACAAGCAATATCTAGCACTACCTAAAATGTTATAGGTACTCTGAAAAAGTTCACTTAATATGAACTTAATATCACATACTTCACACCCTCCAGATCAGTTAATTGCTTCAGAATTTCATAACAACAGTTTCTAGAGAGACTGATTAGGCCACGCATTTTACTGTTGCAACATAATAAATCTTAGATGCTTTTTCATAGTTGTTAGAAATTGAATGGAAGCAAAAACATGCCTGAGCCTGTCCGTAAGCAGGCAACTGTGCAAGTTTCTCCTGTGAAAGCATTAGCCAGATTGTCTTCTAAAATAACACTATGGAAAAGCTTTGTGACAACTTTCAAATAAATGTGGGAGAGACTGGAGCAATTCCACTCCACCTGTGACTACTGGTCACTTCACTACTTCCTGTACTAAAAACCTGTACTAAGCATTCAGAATCTTTAACGGAATCTGATTTATATCCCAACAAACTTCCTTTTAATCAGTTAAAACCTAGTTTTGAAAACTTTACTTGTTAAGGGCACCACATACAGTTCGACTCTCTGGAATTTTAGCAGTACCAATAGGTGTAAAAAATTAATCTTGATATTATAAAAGCAGCCTGCACGTTTTAGCATCTTGTACTTACTTTTGCTGACACCATGAAATTACGTTTGTTGTCAAAAATTATCAACCATGGTTATGGGGAAAAAAAATCCATTAACTTCTTAGAAATGGTGGGGTTGTATCGTGATCTCTTATGAACAGCTGCCTTGGGTGCTGAGGAAAATGTAAAAGCTAATAAAGCCTCTGTTTTGTTCCATTAGATTGACAAAGCTGGATGGACTCTGGACCAAGTTGACTTGTTTGAAATTAATGAAGCCTTTGCATCACTATCTGTTGCAATAGCAAAAGAATTGAAAGTAAACCCAGAAAAGGTAATGAATATATTTAAAATAGTTCTGTGCAGCTGGATTGCACTCAAGAGGCAGCAGCAATGATGGGAACCACATTAGGCATTTCCTTAAGCGTTTCAGCTGTGGGCTTGCTTTGCTAGCAGGCAAATTGTTTCTTAACAGAACAAGCCGTAGCTTTATTATAGCAGATTTTTATGCAAATGTAAATAACTGCTTGAACAGTTATAATTAGCTTGTTTGAACTTGTTCCTGGAAGCGGATTTGCCATTTTCTTCTATAGATGGCAAAAAAGTGTAGGTATTACTCTCCACTCCCTAACTTGACCTCAACTACTGCTTTTGACAACTGCAGTGAGTAAAGGTAGATGACTAGATAGGCCCCTTTGGGAAAGAATGCCACTTCTAACATCTTTTACAGACCCCTATCTAGTTTTCCTTAGTGTTTGTAAAGGATGCAGGCTTATTCACATGCAGGGACTATACCCAGTAGTCATTCACATTGAAATTTAAAGTTAAATGACTTGATCTTCTGTATTGTCTCTTTTTTCCCCTCAGGTCAACATCCAAGGGGGAGCCATTGCTCTTGGCCACCCTCTTGGGGCCTCGGGCTGTCGCATCCTTGTTACTCTTCTACATGCACTGGAAAGAACAGGTGGAAAGCGTGGTATTGCTGCTCTCTGTATAGGAGGAGGAATGGGAATAGCTATGTGTGTTGAGAGATGAATATAAGCTGTAGTGTGCTCTGTAGTGTGCTGACAGGCTTTGAAAGGGTTCACTAATAACCTTGTCCTGCAGCTTACTTTAAGTTTTCCTTTAAAATTAAAGAAACTTACTTCTACTGGTTTTTGCTGCTCATTAATATCATAGCCTCGACAACTCGTATTAATGGCAACTACAGCTGCTCTAGTTTTTAAACAGCCCCAAAGGATCAACCTCCCTCTCACTTCTGAAAATTAATTTGTTCACAAAAAAAATAGCAGCATTCAACCACTTGTTTTATTAACATTGTACGTACAAGAGTGGGAAGTGTAATTTAGACAAACATAAATAAAACCTAAGCTATTCTTCAAGTGCTCCAGAATGAACTGCATCCTCATAGCACCCTCTGTCTTCTTTAGTTTCAGGGTGCAGTTTGATAAGATCATCAATACGAAGAATAGTAATTGCAGCTTCTGTTGCAAACTTCAAGCTCTTAGTTTTGACCATGGTTGGCTCAAAAACACCAGCTTGTTTGTTATCACGAGGTTTTCCATTGACCAAGTCGAGACCAATCCTAGAAAGAAGAATTATCATCAGAAGGAGAGGTCGAAAAAGTAAAAATAAGTTTGAATTTAATTCTAGGTCTCAATGACACATACATAATACTGAAGGTCAGAGGGGGAAGGGTTCAGAGTTAACACACACCTTTTTCAGATGCAAATCATGCCTCAGTAAGCCAGCACAACAATTTTACATCCAAGTCACCAACACATTTCACTTTGAAACCTTCTGATACTTACCATTTCAGATTTTTGCGATCAGGGTTAACTTGAGCCTCGTTATGGAATGCTCTTAACTTTGCCACAAGGTCTGTTGCATCTTGAGCGGCATTTACTGCCAATGTATTTGGAATTATTAAGAGGGATCTTGCAAATTCTGCTATTGCAAGTTGTTCACGTGACCCCTATAAAGAGAAGGAAGTTTAAAAACCAACTGCTGCACCACTAGATAAAGAAAAACTGGTTTCAATAGTATGTAGGAATTTTCACAAGCAGAACATATTTAGGCTGAAAAACAGATGTAGTCTAATTATCGGGGAGAGTAATTTATTAATAATTTTATTATTAAATTAAACCCTCCCCTTAAAAACAGCATCTTACAGTTCTGTAAGATCATTACATCTCTGTGAATCATGAAACTGACTTCTGGTAGAAGAAAAATACTTGAGAATTCACACTGTCCTCGTGAAACTGTTACTTCTCTGTGCAAGACTTACCATACTGGTTGCGTAATTTTCAAGGTATATGGAAAGTGCTGCCTCTACAGCACCACCACCTGGAACAACAGACTTGGATTCCAACACCCTCTTAACCACGCAGAGGGCATCATGTATAGACCGTTCCATTTCATCACACATGAAGTCATTAGCACCTCGCAAAATAATTGATGCTGAAGTACGAGCCTTTGTACTATAGAAAAAAGGAATCAGAAGTCAGTTCTGTTGAATAGAATACGAATTAAAACTCTTCTTGCTAAAAACTTTAAGAAAAGTTCAGCGGAGCCACACATTTCCAACATTTGAAAGAAGTATCTTAACATCACACTTCCTCAGAGGACACATACATTGTGACATCTGATATGTAAGAATCTGAGTGTTAGCCTTTTAGAGAAAGATACTTGAGAAAAGCATGACAGACAAGATTTTTTTTACATCGTATTAGGGGGAGAATATATTTAAATACCAGGAAAAACTTAGTGCTTTTAGTCTGACAGTTGTGGAATGGGAGGAAGAGCACAAGAGACAGCAAAGTTCCCTTTCACAGCGCCATTAAGCAAACTCATGGCTGCTAGCAGTGCAGTAAGAGCAATCATGTAAGGGATACCAGAAGCACTGGAGAAGTTAATATGCAAGTATGTTCTTCTGTAAGAAGCTACAATTCTCAAGTCTTCTGGTAGTTGACAGCAGCAGTGTGCTAAAACTAGCAGGGAGAATACCCTGTGGACCAGGACTTTGCTCAGGTTTTTAACAGTTTTTGCTCCTCCTACCCTTAGAACAACCCTAAGTAACAGCCATTTAACTGTTCTCGATTTAACTGTTCTCAACCTGGATGACTGAATAAATGAAACCAGTGCAAATAATCAGTCTTCTATTATAAAGGAGGAAATTCAGCTTGTACCTCCTTAATCAGATGAAATGACTCAGCCAGTACCTACTTCCCTTCACTGCCTGTAAAGGGTGACCACACTGCTAAAAGCTAGCTAAAGGAACATGATGCAAATGCTGTAATGTCCCCAGGAATTTCATTAGATTTTAGCATAAATTTTAGAGGATTTGTTTTAAACTTACCAGCAGAATTTTCAATAAAGCCTATCTAGCAGTCTGGCTGTCTGATACATTATGGTTGATGAGACAGTTGTCCAGCCCCAGCAGGCAAGATGAAATAATAGTACTTTCACCTCTAATTTGCAGTGGACTTGTATTCTCTTTCCCATACGTATAACTACTCATACCACTGACTTAGCATGGAAGCAAGTATTTGGGATTTTATCTCAAATATATGCAAAACTGAGTATTTAAAAAGGCGTCCTTACTTCTTGATTAAGATCAGCTCATCATCACAGATTCGCTCTTGAATCACCTCTTCTGCCTGTCCCAGCATTAATGCCTCAAAACTCTCCTCACCTTCAAGGTTTGCAAGCGTTGAACATACAGTTGCTTTAACAGAAACAAAAAGTGAAATTAGCATTCAGTTCCAATGCGTTCTTTGCAAGCTTCCCAGAAGAGACATACAGTAAAAAGAACAACAAACAAAAAAGCAGAATACACAGATTAATTCTCAGTTATCAAATTCAATATTCTCCAATTTATAATCAACATTACTGTTTTTACTCCATTTTCGTAACACTCTTCCACAACTAGTACTACTTCCTGTGCTTTACCACAATGAAAATGCTTTCTTGCAAATTTCAAGCTTGACAGATAAAAACCGTGTGGGAACAGATTTTATTTTCAGCATGTATTTAGAACGTTTAAGACAAATGAAGAATTCCTATCCATGCTAAGTACATAATAACTCTTAACAGTGGCTTTTGAAGGTATGCTTAACAAAGACCTCTAAATACTCATTCTGGTTCCCACTCGCAGAAGAAAATCCTTCCAGTGCCAGGCAACATTTTTTCCACCCACTGTAAATTTTCGGTCAACTCCTACAGTACTCAAATACTCTGACAGTGTGCTCACTTAAAAGCAACAGTTGAGTTAAAATCTAACAAGAGTGGCTCGGCTCTACTCATCCTCTATTTGCATGGCCTGCAGGTTAACAAGCTGTATTTTCAAAATCAGTTCCTAATATCCTAACAGCCGTTTTTATGTAAAAAAAAAAATCCATATACACGTACCTCCTGATGCCTTAGCAATCCGCTTAAGATCCTTTTTTACAACTCTTCGTACTGCCATGGCACCAGCATCAACGAAGTATTTCAGACACATGTCATCAATACCTCCAGTGGTGAGAATAACATTGGCACCAGTGGCCAAAATCTTCTGGATCCTTTCTTTTGTAATATCCGATTCTCTACAAGGAAAGAAGATATAGAAGACTTTTACAATTACTATTTGGTATATCTGGGAGATGTTAACATTTAAAATATTTTTGGCTCTTGCCTTCAGTTAGAATTACTTAAAGCCACCCCAACTTAAGAGACCAAACAAGCCTATGAAACCCCACACTGGCTCAGTTAATCAAGCTTCCACAAACCTCTGTCTTATCTGGTCCAGCTTCTCAGGGTCTGAGATAACAACCTGCACACCGAGCTTCATTTTGGCTTTCTGCAGGCTGAAGTCAAGGCACGCAATCTTTGCATTAACTATTCTCTTTGTCATACCTGAGGAGAGGGAATACACACACACAAAAAAAGATGTCGAACCAGGCTAGCAGATCCTCAAGTTAGCATTAGAGAATAGAATTTCATGCTTTCGTTTCTGAGATGCCTGTTTTTCAATACCAGTTTGTTTCTGTCTCCAGTTCTGCCCTGGTATTGGAAAATACCAATAAAGACTTTCAAAGAAAGAAATACATTTTTAAGTCTCTACTATAACCCTTTTTATGGGCTCACATCCCCAAAACGTTAATGACTGTGAGAAGCTGACCTATCAGTCTCACATCCTTCAAGTTACCTAATCACAGCACAGCTCTACCAAACAGAACAGTTCACCATAAAACTGACACTGGCTCCCTGTAAGGGAGGTGCTTATGGCCCAAAAGACTGCAGTGTCACCGCACCAATACTGAGACAGGTAAGCTACAGTTACTTACATTTTTGGGATCTCTACTAGCAAACAAACTCCAGTCTAAGAACCGCTGGTGAAATGTTAAGTTTTTGTTGTTGTTCTTGCTTAATCGTCCCACAGCTGGCAATCCCAATTTTTACAATTTACACACTTACTTACATCCATGCAAAAAGTCTAAGAGATGTGAGTTCACACAAGAACTTTATGAAACGTAGTTATGTTCTTACCCTGTGAGCCCACCACGCAGTTCAGAGCATAACCATTCACGAGAATACTCTCTTTTTGGCTGCGGCCGTGTGCCTTCAAAACATTAACCGAGTTGATTGGATACCGAGCCTGACCCTTCTGGTCTGTGTATTTAACTGCCAGCGCAGCATCCACCACCATATTGGCAAAGAAATCACTATCACTGAAGTGCTAAGTTAAGGTCAAAACTGAAGATGAAAACTAGTATTATGCTTAAGGAAAGGAGGGAGAAAAAACAAACACACCATGAAAGTGCTACCTTTCTTCTATATAATAGCTTACTATTCCTTTAAAGGAATTTGTAACTCTTAAAACTGAAATATCCGTAAGATAACTAGGACAGGGTAGCATGACATTTGTATTTTACCCACCTTTTGAACAAAAACACCTACTGTATAGCCAGTCTGCATACCCTTACAAGCACAAAGGATAAGAACACTTTTTTCCCCCTGTGGCTACCAAACAAAATGCAACCTTCTTTCCTATAGCTCCACTCCCCTGGGTACTAGTCTGTAATGCATTCTTCCATTCACACAATTCCTTTGCCTGTATCACTACCATGCATTATCGGTAAGGAAAAAACTAATACACTGATAAACCTGTTCTGGTGTTCCTATCCAGGTTCAGATATTTTGTAAAGGTCTGAACAGATTTCCCATGCTAGGTAACAATACCAATGAAATGCTTTTCACGCCCTCATTATGAATGGGAGAACAGTATTCAGTCTGTCATTTTATAGGAGCTGCTGCAAAAGGAAGCCAGCCTAGCTGTCCAAGCTCTGGAAAAAACACTCTGATTTAAGTAACTTAGCCAAGTGAAAGGATACATTCCTATAATCTTAGAGGACATTGATGTTTTAGCAGCATTAATTAGGCATTCCCTGCCCAATTCGTCCGTGTTAATAGTAAGATTTTCATTGATGTAGCGAACTGCTTCCCTGTAGAAAAGACAAACCCTGGTAAAGAATGCCCCTCCCACAGAAAAGTAAAGTCTCACATTTCTCAGCCTCCTAAATGTGAACATATGAGCTAGGTAAATTCATCTTTTAGGACTTTAAGATGACATTTTTATATAACACTATAGGAGTCCCAAATTAAACTACAACGAAAACAATGGACATATCTACTTGACACCTAAGAAATCTTTATTAATGCAGTCGTAAATACAGAAAAAAAAGCATGCAGTTATTGTACCTTGACAATGCAAAATACTTCAATTGTATCAGTTTCTTACTTGCAAGCAAGTCGGTATCCACCAATAATGGAGGTGGGATGAATTTTCTGTTTGACTAGTTCATCTGCATTTTTTAGAAGTTCTGCAGCAATGATTACCTGTTTGAAAACACAAACATCAAATACGGTATCCCATATGAGCAAGACAACTACTTATTGTATTTGAAAGCAGAATCACTGGCTTTCAAGAAAGGAAAAAAAGAAAAAAGATGAAAGAACTCCAGCGAGTGACTTCCACTACAGAGCAGCAGATGTGTATGGACACTGGTATCTTGTAGCACAAACAAACAGACCCACCCCACATCTAATTTCTTTATTATGTAACCTACTGTAAGAAAATTCTATTCAGACAACTGCAGGTTTTTTCATTCTGCATACTTAACCCACACTGCATCAAGATTCCTAACAGATAAATCAAAAGCTGCATTGTCACCACAAAACACTGCCTTTTGGTGTATCTGACTGTAAAAGTTTTTGCATACCACTGAGGTTGTCCCATCACCAACTTCTTTGTCTTGTAGGTCTGCCAGCTCACAAAGAACTTTTGCAGCAGGATGTTCCACTTCCAGCAGTTTCAGAATGGTTGCACCATCATTAGTAATGGTCACGTCCTAGTTTTAAGAAAGCAAATATTAATATAAAGTACGTATATGGCTTTTACTGTTGTCTTTCATTGACTTTATGAAAAAGAAGGGTAATTATTCCTCGCAACTATCCATAAAATAATTATTTATATAAAAAAAATACTGCTTCTTGGTTAAAAAGACTGCCAGTGTCACCACAGCAATATATGCACTTTATTTTCACCAGTAAATTATTTGTTAAAGAAACTCATTAAATGTTTTGCACACACCACACTCACAGTAGGGTAGTGAATAGCTTCTAATATAATAGTTGATTACAGCAGTGTGTAATTAAACTTTCCTTTATTTGCTGTAAGTGCAAAGTATGGATTACTGTTTTAGAACTGCTACAATTTTTGATTTGTTTTTATGTTGTCATAACATAGAGATCAGGAGAAACAAGTCAACACCATCATGAGGCCTGACTTTAATGGTGTCATTCATCCCCTTTTCTCAACCAATGCTTAAATGGTGACAAAAATTTACCTGGAGAGAGCAGACAACTGTGCTAGATAAACTGTGACAAAAGCAATATTGTATGAAACACCTGATAGCTACCGTGCTTGATTCTCCCCAAGTTCTGCTCCCACTCCCTCTCAGCATCACACAAAACCCAAACAGGCACATGCATTATCAATGAGACCAGTAAAACACACTAGCTGGCAACATTTAATACAAATCGTCCTGGCACTTTACCATTCAAGAAAGCTCACTTACCCCAATGTCATCCACCAGCATCTTATCCAGACCAACTGGCCCAAGAGAACTTTTCACAATGTTGGCAATAGCAGATGCAGCAGTAACTGTACAAGTGAAAGAAATAAACAGAAGCCTTTCTGATGACTGAGGTTTACAGAAGATGTGCCAAGAACCTGTGTTTCAAAGACTTTTTTAAAACTAAAGTAACCTTATTTGGAATTATGTTTTAACCTAGCTAAGCTAGGGAATGGCTTCCTGCTATTATCACGAGCCTTTTTGCCTCAATTAGGTTTGTGACTAGAACAAAGTCCTTAGTCTTTAACTAAATTTTGTAAGTTAAAAGTGAGTGGTCTTTAGTCACCAGAACATGTCCTGCTAACATAGTGCCATATTTAAATTATGTTCTGCCAGCTTCATATAGGAAAAAGATACCATCAACCTTTTCCTTCAGACCGTGGCATTTTTTTCTCTATCCCACAAGCATAGCCACTTCATCTGGAAATTGAAAAAGTGGTAGTATAATGGGAAGCGTTAGCACGTAGACCCTCACTTTGAGCTTCAGACGATGCAACCATTTCTTTCCTTTTCGGATAGCATCAACTTTCTGAAAGGAACCACCCTTGTACCGCCAAAATCACCATTATCATCAACTATACATTAAGGTAACCCTAATTTTAAGCATCCTGCGTATAGCATCAGAATTGAATACCTATCGCTTTCACCAGTTTTTTTGATTTTATTGTAGAAAACCAAAACGGCCTCGGAACGCGCAGCCCTCCCCCCAGATTTAGGATGGAGCACTGAAACGTGCGATGCCTTCAAGAACCGGACCTGGGGCCGGTCCCCTCTCCCCAAAGCAGCCCCCTCCCCTGCGCTGCGGACCCCGAGCTGCCCCCGCCCCATCCCCAGCCAGGCCCACCGGCCACGAAGCCGCAGCTGGGCCCAGCCCGCCCTGAGGGCCAGCAGAGGGCGGCGAAGCACATGGCGGCCGTACCATGCCGCCTCCCCGCGGCCCCCGGGCCCTGAGCTCGCTGTGCCGAGCAGACGGCGGCCGTTACCGTTCTGCGTGCGGATGGTGTCGCCGCTGGTCCGCTCCCCGAAGACCGCCAGGGGCCCGTCCATGGCCGCCATGTTCGCGCCGTGCCGCGGCGCCAGACGCACAGCCTGCACGGGGCGCGCCCAGCCGCGGAATGGCCGCCGGGCCGCGGGGCACGCCGGGTACCCCCCCCGCGGCGGGCAGTGGCGGGGAAGGGAGACGCCAGAGGGACGGCGCCGCGCGCCGCCTGCCCAATCGCAGGGCGCGGCGCGACGCAGCCTCGAGCCGCGATTGGGCCGCGCGAGGGAACAAAGGCGGCGGGCCGAGGGCGGAGCGGAGCGGCTTCCAGGACCTTCTAGAAGGTGAGGGGAGGGGCGGGGTGCTCGCGCATGCGCGCTGGCTCCCCGCAGCGGCTGCCGGCAGGGGCAGGTTTACAGCCGCCGAGGAGGTGCAGCCCTGCGTGACGTCACCAAGCGCGGGCGGAAGTGCTCCCGGTGGGCTTCCGGGGCAGGTGCCGGCCTCAACCAAGATGGCGGCGCCCAGGCGCCCCTAAGCGGAGGGGAGGGGGGCGCTGCGCTGCCCGAGGGGGGCACCGTTTCCCCATGGCGCTGAGCGGCCGCTGCACGCTGCTGGCGGCCGGCAGGCTCCAGGCACGCGGAGCGGGTAAGCTCGGCCCTTCTGCGGCACGTCAAACCGGGCTTTCCCCACGGAGAGCGCTCCTGGGGCGGCGCGGAGGGTGCCCCGGGCTGTGGGCGCTGCGATCCTAATGCTAAATCGGTGGTAGCGTAACTGGCAATTAGCTAGGCAGGATCAACGCTTATAACGTACTTGGGAGTGCTGTTGCTGGTTTCTTGTGCAGTTCACTTTCAGTGTTCTGTAAAGCCTTAACAGCAGGGATCTTATAGCTGTACTTGAGTTTGTATTATAATGCATGGGTCTTAAAACACGGCTGAAATGTCATGTACCTTTAATTCTTAGTTTACAAGCCACTGCACAAGTCAGAGAACGAGGCTGAGCTCCGATTGTCATTTTGTGTTGTATGTGTTCTACTGTTTGTGCTATAGCTATATATATTTTTTTTTAATTTGCTTCAAGGTTTTCGTTTTGCATCAACTACGGCAAGTCTCAAACCAGAGAGCGAAGTGGACACGAGGGAAAATGAGGTTGTTGCCTCAGACTTTACTAACAGGAACCCTCGGAACCTGGAGCAGTTGGCACTCGCTAGGAAGGAGCGCGGCTGGAAGACAACATGGCCAAAGCGTGAATTCTGGCACAGGTGAGTCAGAAGGTCACTAGCAGAAATTAAGACTCCAGCAGAAATAATAATTTAAAAAGTACCATGTGAAATTTATATAAAATGTACTTTTTGGGTTATTGAATCAGTTGACCCCGGTTAACAGATCTTTTATGTTCAGCGATTTACATGATAGCATCACATGAAAGTTAGTGTATGTTTAAGGATCTTTCCATCTGTTGTTAAGATAGGAACATTGCTTGAGCAACTGCTGTGTAATTTAGGATTCTGCTAGTCTTCTGCTGGCCGTGCATTACTTTTTACTTGTGATACTTGACTCTGTTGTGTGGGGGAGGATTTTTTGTAGTTGTTGTTTTAAGAAAATGGTGTACTTGTCTTCTGGAAAATAATTACACTTGGTGCTGGGGATTCAAAATCAGAGCATTAGACTTTAAGAGACTATGTGACAAACCTAACGTTATTTTTTGACTGTTGCAGTTTGCCTGCACCACCACCAGTACTACCCTGTACAGGAACACAGTGCTTGCTTTTGGTGTGAGTGCTGGTGGTGTGAAGGAGTGTCAGGCTGTGCGTTTAATTGCTCAAAAGTCACTCTTGGATTTTCCCTCTGTTTAACTGGTAGAATGGTTCCTATTTTAAGTCTTTATGATGTAAGAAAAAAAAAGAGATAAAAGCAATATTAAGATATCATTATTAATAGTTCCATTGCATTCAATTTTATTTCATAAAGTGAGTAACTTAAGAATTTCAGTGTGTTCTCTTTCTAGACCTGGAAAAGACGTCATATCCCATGTCGGTTCTTTCCTTCACCCAGATTACGGCTGGAGCGGACGCAGCATTACGTAGAGGCCTTTGTTGAGCGCTGTAACGGAGATGTTGTAGTATCTGCCTCTACTCGAGAGTGGGCAATAAAGAGACACCTCTACAGCCCCAGGGGGGTAACAGCGTGCAGAAACCTTGGCCGTGTAATGGCGCAGCGCTGCTTGGAAGCGGGAATCAACTTTGTGAACTTTAAAGCTGTTATTCCCTGGGAACGTCGTTGTGACTCGGCAAGTACCCATCTCCTTATACTTGTTTTGCCTTTTTAACCTTTTTAAACATTAATTTACTCACTATTAGTTTTCTTATGTGGCTTGACTGTCCCTTCTTGCAACGGTCAGAACGGTAACCCTGACGAGCTGTAATGATGGCATTATGCTTCAGTGGGGCTGTTAGCCTCCGACCCACCATGGATATTTGGTGCTGACTGCTTTTCTCTGTATTTATTCACGTCTCTCTCTCTTTTCAACAAGATTCAAGAATTTGAAAAAGCTATGAAAGAGGGTGGTGTTGTTCTGCAAGAGCCACGAAGAATTTATCTGTAAAATGGAGATCATCGGGAAAACTTTCCAAGGAAAGTGGAGAACCACTTCTTTAGGTGTGTGTACAGGCAAAATGAAGGTCCAGGAATGGAAAAATCTGGAGTACAGCATCTACTAATAAAACATTTTTAAATGGGTATAAGCGTGTCATACTCTTGATTCCAAAACTAACAATACCGTTCTTCTAAGGCTAGGATAAACTGTTCTCAGAGTTTAGCCTTACTGCTGGCCACTCAAATGCCAGGTTTTATTTCAGAATCCATTAATTTTTGAACAAATTTTCAACATTTTTTTGTTGTTTTTACCTGAACACTAGAAATAAAAGTATTTGATCCTTGTATGCCATCAGTCTAATTTAGCAGATGATCATCAAGCGAGCATTTAGTATGGTCACAAAGTTACATGCTAAACTCGGTTAAACAAACAAAAACACGTAAATTGGCCGTCCCCTAACTCATCTTTGCAGCCTTCTTGCAACCCTTAGTGGGTCCAGGTGCGAAGGTGCACGCTGTAGGTGTAAGATGCCCCTTGCTCCTCGTCCCGTCCACCCCCTGGCCCCAGCTGTGTCGGGTGTCGCGGCCCGCCCCCGCTATCGCAGCCCATTTCCCCTTTCCTGCTCAGCCCCGGGGCCGGCGCGCAGGCGCTGGGTGCAGCGGGGTGGAGCGGGGCCGTGTCCCGGTGCCTCGGTGCCGGCGTCCCGGAGCGTCCCGGGGGCGATGGACGTGGGGGCTGCGGCCTTCGGGCGGCTCCTGCCCAGCCTGCGGGACCGTGTCCGCCGCGCCGCCTTCCTGGGTGAGCGCCGGGGCTGGGGGGGGGCCCGGCCTGCCCCGCTGGGCGCAGCCCTCTCGAAGCTTGCCTTTGTGGTTTCACTGCGGTGTGGAAGAGGAGCCGTGGCCGCTGTCGTAGAGCAGCGTGAGAGGGGAGCTAGGTGCAGCAAGCGTGTTGGTGCTTGCTGAGAGCGAGCCCCATAGGGATGTGGGGGTGCTTTTCAGAATGAGAGCCTTGGGAGACTATTGGAAGGAAAATGGGGACATGCAGAGGGAGGCATTAAAACAGCCTTTGCTTTGTAATGACCCCTGAGGAAAGAGGAGAGTGAAAGATGCTGCTTTCGTTCACTGTGTTACATACCAGTGGTGAGGCAGGCTTCTCCCAGAAAAGGTGCTTCCCTTCACTCATCTTGAGAAATCGCTCAGGGAGGGAGAGGGTTCAGTCTTGGAGCAGTTGATCACTTTTTTTCTGAACCTGCTGTTGGGTTTAACAAAGAGGTTGGGGTGAAGAGAGGTCCTTCGGAGACCCTCAGCCAGGTGCTGGTGAAATGTGTGCCTCATATTTTGTTTTGTTTTGGTATTTTTCTTCTCTCAACAGGCCTGGATATGGAGTTCACTGGCTTATACTCGACTTTCCCACAAAATAACCAGCCCAGGTAAAGCTGCTGGACTTTAAACGTGAGGAAGAATTGCTGTTCAAGCTTTGTGAAAGCCAACTTGTGCGTTGCCACAGTTCTCACTTTCGTTCCCCTTCCCCCACCCCGTGCTTTGGGTTTTATTTTAATAGCCTGTTTGATTCCCCCGCCGAGCGGTACCTGAAGGTCAGGCAGAGCGTTCAGCGCTTCACGGTCACCCAGCTCGGTAAGTGCTGCTCGACAGAGAGCACAGTCTCACGAGGTCCCCCTTGAAACCAGCCTCCTGCTGGCTGGTGAGCCCTTGAAGCCCTGTGTTTGAATTCTGTTCACAGAGCCATTTGCTTGCAATGGTAATTTGGTTGGTTTGTTTTTCTCTGATGTTTCTACTATCAGCTTTTTAATACTGTAAATAATTTAAAGTCAGGTGGGCCATATGCTTCTTACTGGTCTAAAGTTACCATATTTAAAGATTATAGATAAAATACAGAGCTATAAAAAGCAAGGGTGCAAGCAAGGAGTGATAGCAGCTCCTATTCAAGGCTGTCATTGATACGGTGTATGTGTAAGGGGACTATGAGACAGACAAAGGGTGGTGTTTCTGATGTTCCTAAAATGGAGAAAAAAGTCAACAAGAGAAGGGGATGGTGGTGGAGGGCTATTAGCAGTTTTCTTAAGAACCAGTTAAAGGTCAAGAGCCAAACTCCAGATTTGTTTTACATACTCTTCAAGCCCTTAATGTTCTTTTTAGGGATTAATAGGAAAATGAGGACCTAAATACCCAGCTCCTTCCATATGCTTTTGTAGTGTAGCTGGACCCACTGGCCTACGTGTGCATAGTTGGAGACTTTTGTCACTGACTCCCCTCTTCTCACCCCTTGCTCAGTCTATTTACTGCTTAACCAGACCTGGCTTCTTGCTTAACTGAACACTGAGGAGCCTTTAGGGCTGTCAGGGAGCTGGAGAGTGGCCTGGCAGTTTCTGTAAAGATTGCAGTGTGGTGTTAGTGAAGGAGAAACACTCACTCCTTCAGGGATCCCCACATCACTTACTTAATTTTCACGGTATTTGTAGACATCAGCCCAACATCACCATTTCAGTTCAGATCTCTCTTTCTTGCAGGGCTGGCAATATTCTCAAAAGAAAATTCAAACAAGTAAGTAAAAAGCATCCTTTCCATGTAGACTTGTGCTTTTCTGTTAAAATGAAGGCGGCGCAGTTGAGCTTTTATGCAGATATCTCTTGGGAAGGGCTGTCTCATTTCTTGTAATCATCTTCTAGAGAGATTTTTCTCTTTGTTGTAGGTATGTGGTGCATTCATACAACTTTTTTCTCTTTCCCTCAACGCTGGGAGTTACGGATGTTGAATTCACCCTCTCTGCATCTAGTATTCAATTCCTGTCTCATTACGGCTTTGACTTTAATAAGGTATGTAGTCTATATGCCAGGAATCTACAGCAGAGGAGGTCTGTGCAATTCTAGGAAAAACTATGATTAATATCCCTAAATGATACATTCTTGGGGTAGGTAGCTTCTTCCTAATGTGTGAATCCATTGTGTGGTTCATTATCAACAGGGAGTGTGAGCACTGGATTTTTGAAGTGCCTGAGAGGCAATAACCACATCTTTGTCAGCCTAAGACAGATTCCCCTATCTCCAAAGATGAAAACACAACCCTGCTGAGCCTAGAAGTTGCTAAACAGACCCCAGTGGGAGTCTTTAACTTGCCATGAAGGTGGGGAAGTCTCAGTTTACCTGTATCTTATGTATTGCCACACTTCCCATAAACTGAGGCTGTTCTTAAATAAGAGCACTGTTTAGCAATTTTGGGTAGGTCGCATCATATGTTGGTATCTTCACATTTGAAGTATCTCAGTAAAGGAAAGATAAAAGCAGAGCAAAAAAAAAAAAGTGTCTTCCTTTATGTACAAGTACATCTTGGATTACCTACAGTTGGTGTTTTTGGAGAAGATACTGTGAGAATGAGAAACACCAGCATTTCCCAAATACATGCCAGTTTTGGAACTGACTGACCTGCTATTCTTTAATTTGGTGCAAAAAAGTCCATGGGACAGTAACTAAGCAATTTTTTCCCCTTCAGTTCCTGAAAGATGGAATCCCATACATGAATGAGCTACAGGAGAAGAGCCTGAACCAGCGTCTCTCAGAAGGTAGCTGGAGAATCTGCAGGTGAGCCTTATTCAGAGAGGTGGCTCCTGTACCGATGCTGTTAAGAGCTCACCTGCACCCAGATCACGTTTTGTAAATTAGTAAAACGTGTTGATCTGAATGCCTCGCTGCCAGCTCTTCCCGCATGCTGTGGTCTGCCCAGAGGAGGACTGAGATCACAGAACCACAGACTGGCTGAGGTTGGCAGGGGCCTCTGGAGGCCACCTGGTCCAACTCCCTCCTCACGCAGGGCCACCCAGAGCTGGTTGCCCAGGCCCATGTCTAGATGGCTTCTGGAGATCTCCAAGGAGGCAGACCCCACAGCCTCTCTGGGCAACCTGTGCTCAGTCACCCACACGGTACAGAAGCACACTTCCTGATGTTGAGATAGAAAAGATCACGGGGCACATTTTGGAGAGCTGGGTGCATATTTGGGAAATGCTTCCGCGTTCCCACAGCAAGGCATGAGTCTCATCTATAAAACGAACAAATAAAAAATAATTTCTCTCACTCTCCCTCTTTCTCTCTGATCCTGCTTTAGTGCTCTGGACAGGGATGTGATGAGGAAGGCTACTGATGAAGTGACCAGTTGGATAGTAGCAGCAGAGGAAGGGGAGACTATGATTCTGAAGGATCTGAGCGGTACGAAACAGGGCGCCTCCCTTAGGTCCCGGTGGGCTCTGAGTGGCTTCATCACTTCTCCTGAACATCTGGGGCTGCTTGTGGCCTTTGCTGCCTGTTCTCTTAAACAAGTCTGTTGAGACTGAAAGCACACATGCCCATCCTGTGTTTACAGCCCTTTGCTGCTGTCTGTGCCTCCATTCTTGTCAGGAATTCATCTCTGAGCTCCGCTTTTCTGCGCTGTTGTGGCATTGGGTCTCCCTGTGGTGGAGGTGATGTCTAGGTGCTGGGATGAGGAGAGCTTGTTTTGTGGTAATTGGCTTCTGTTTTGTGCTTCTTCAGAGTAGCAACTGGAGAATTTGTAGTTGGTCTGAATCAGGAGAACTTTGGACTTGTTTGCAATGGACTTGTTTTCAGCCCTGGGTCATCTTTGTTTGTTTGTTTTGCGGTGTTTCTCCTTCCCATCACAGAAGAGGAAGGTGGATCTCCTTCCAGAGTTTGGTGCTTCCCTTGTGCAGCAGCAAGAAGGCACGTGGAGCCACAGGAAGAAATAATGCCAGCGGTGATGAGAGGCCAGGTGCAGCCTGGGTTAGCCTTTAGGAGGCACAGCAGCAGAGCTGAGAAGTCTCTGTGCTATTCTGGGGGAGCAGAAGTACATGGAATTGTAGCAGGGGCCAATTTGTAGGTTTGTTCATGGAGACCAAACCTTAATCCTCTTGGTCAGGGGGTGAAACACAGGAAAAGGTTAGGAAGGACTGAAAGTATTTAAGACTTTGTCTTTTGATACTTTTGTTATTTTTCCCCTCAGTCGAAGAGTGTGAAATACAGAGGGTAGAGAGTGTGCTCAGTTTCATATCTACTACAACTGCTGTAGGAGATATAATGAAACTTAATAGGATCTGGCAGTGACCACCTGTGACTGGAAAAAAACAAAAAACATTTATTTAAGCAATGAGACTTATTAAAGGATCTTTTAGCATGACAGAGGTTAATTCATTATCAGCTATTTCTCCTCTGTGCTTGGTTTCTGCGTGTTTTGCTCTGACACCTTTCAGAAAAACAGCCAGTCTTTTTCGGAGCATTCATGGTTACCTTCCTCCCTCTTCTTGTTTTCAGTGGTCTTTTGCTTTCCTCTATGTCCTCACAAAGACTTATTTGATTGAAATTCTCACTGTGACTTTTTTTGCTGTCATGTGAGTAGGAATGTACTAAAATCATTTATTCAGGCCTCTTTTTTTGTACACTGGAGGAGAAAAATCTGGTCAGTCCTTCTGTCTAGAAAAAAAAGTGTTTTCCAAATAGGCTTCTCTGCACCTATGAAATTTTTACTATTTCTTTTCTGCCTTAGGCTCTCAGATGCTTGAAGTTCAGCTGGTTCTGAGACAAGCTCTCCAAAATGTTTGGACACAGCCTCTTGAAGACGGTGAGGTGAGCTGGAAACTTGGACCTTTTGAAAAGAGGGTTTCTATCTAGATAGATACAACTGGCGTTCTCATAGAGGCACCAAAATGTTGCTTGTACTTTTCATGATAAGGGTCCAGGAGGAGTAGACAACAACAACAACAACAAAAAAAACAATCAAACAAAAGAATGAAAGAATGTTCTGGGCAATGTTGATTCTGAATCCCTTTCCTTGGGATATTTCAAAATTGAGGAACTTTGGTTTTTGTTTCACCTGTAGCAACAAAATGCAGTCAGCTGGAAGTGCTTGTCCCTGGAGGGGTTCTGCAGGGACTTTCTTCCTGTCTTTAGACTTCGATAGATAGCTCTTTGAATACCTTCACAAGAAAGTGCAGTTTTTAGCCTTTTATAGTGGTGTTTTTTTTTTTCCTTTGCTGACCTTTTGCCATATAGTTGCTTTGAATATTTTCACTCTTAATATGGCTTGTTATAGAGGGGTATGCCTTTTTCATCCTTTTTTTTCTAATATTTGGTGCAGTATTTTCTGAATTAAACTTAAGGCTGTGGACTTCTCAAAACATGGCACGAGTCTTAACAGTCAGTTGCTTAGACATAGATTACAGAAGTATTTTTTTTAACATTAGTACTCTTTTGGCTTGATAACAAGTGTCAGCGGAGTGACAGATTTCCTCATCCCACTCACCTGAAACAGAGCCTTTGAGGATTCAGTTTGTGTAATTGCTCTTTTTTTTCTGTTTTTCAGTGCCAAAAACTTATAATATTGGCATAAAGTTAAATTGAATTATGTTTATTTGTGGTCCAGAATATCTGTGGTAGGAACCACCCTGTTAAAAAGAGAAGTGTTAGTAAGACAGCATTAGAACAGGACTTTTTATTACTGGAGCACTGATGTCAGTAGGGAAGAGAAGTGAGGCTGTTTTGAGGTCCCAGGAACGTGCTATTTCTCTCTCCCTCATAGCCTAGAAGCTAGACACGAGTCCTCAGCATTACTGAGCTCCAGTAAGCAATGCACATGCAGCTAGTGTGGGAGGCTGAGGTATCTAATATATATTCTTTTCAGGTAGTGGTGAAAAAAGTGAGTCCGCAACAGCGTCGGCTTCTGGAAAACTCTTCACTTGACTACTGCCGGAAGGAGCTGATTCTCATGTCTGCCCGGGGCTTTACCAACCTTTTCCAGATACTTGTTAAAGCTAAAAAGGTAAAAAGCCTCATCTCTACTTTTATTTTTCATCTCTCTTTAATTTGCTACACTGGATGTAGAGGTAAAAGATAAAGAAGTAGTTTGTGTTGAGTGACTCAGCTCATTCAGTGTGATCATCCTGTTTAGCTGTCAGGAAAACTGAGATGAATTCTTAGACTGCAGTCATGGTTAGAAAAAATGCGTGTTAAACATAACATGGTCTTACTGACCATGTTCCTGTCCCAAAGCATACTCAGAAAAAACATTCTGTGATGTGTTTCTTAAACTACTTGAGAAAAGGCAGAGTCTGCAACGCTGAAAATCCTTGTGTTACACAACATGAGTCACCATCTAAGAAAGCTGAGGAGATGCTTGCCTTTGGGGCAAGATACTGTGCTTTTCAGCATGTAGCAGACCATTTATTGGGCCACGTAGGCTGTCAGTGTGACTGTATGTCGCAATTCTTATGTTCTATATGCAGATCATTGAATGAATTTCAGTTTCAGAAGAGTTTAGGCCTGAAAACTGTCCTTCCCCTTCTGGGTGGGCCTACAAATGTGATCACTGAAAGATGCTAGCACTGTTCAGCTGAACTGAGAATCTAGCCCATAGTTTCTTAAATCTATCCAAAATAGGATAGTACTGAAAAATACCCCGTTCAGAAAGTCCACAAGTCTGATTTCCTGACAGCACTAGTCCTGCTGTGACCTTTGCGTCCTGAATGACTTCTGTGTGAGTGCGTGTGGATGCTGTCCACGGGAGGAAAGAGCTACAGCTGTTGAGCAGGTCTAAGGTGGGTTACTGAGTCCTTACGCAGAAATGTGCTCCAACAGGCTGTTATGTTCATCTTCTTCCAACAGCCACTGGTGGGACATAACATGTTCGTGGACCTCTGTCATCTTCATGACAAGTTCTACAAACCCCTTCCAGGTAATGCTGTACGTATCGGCTGTCCCTATGTCTGTGCCCCAGGCAGCTGCCTTAGCAGCAGGGATGGGAGGGTAAGCACGGGGTGGGCATTCACCGCCCCAGCCACCTGCAGTGCTTGGTGCTAGTCACCTCTTCTGCACTCCAACTGCTGGAGCAGGGCATCATTCCTCAGGTGAAATACCGTTGGCGTTTCCTCGGTTTCGTAATGTTTTTATCCATGCATTTTGCTTTCAGAAAGCTATGAGGAGTTTAAAAGGAATATTCACAACCTGTTCCCTGTCCTCATAGACACCAAGACTGTCTCAAAATCCATCTGGAAGGTAAGATGCAATGGTGCTTCTGTGTGGCGTTAAAGCTTGTCTTTGACCCGGAAGAGAAAACACCTTTCCTGAGTACACTGTGGTTACAGAGCCGTGACCAGTCCTAAGTGTTGCCATGGGACACTCTATCTGAGATCTCATTTAATGAATCAGCAGTACCAGTAAATGAGCTCATGCGGTTTTCTGACGCAATCCTATTTTACAGAATTACCAGTTTCCTCGAGCATCTACTCTTTCGGAGGTGTATGAGGCTTTGTGCAGGTCAGTGGTGGGCTATAGAAGCTTCTGCAATGGCTTTGTTTTCTTGCGAAAGATACTTTGTATGTTCATTATTTCCCTTCTCCCAGGTATTTTCCAAATGGTTTATTGTCTTTCTAATTTTAAGAGCAAAAGATTTTCCCATCTCTCTTACAAAGTAATTGTGGAGTAAAGTATTTATTCTAAAAGGCACTTCTCCTATCACAGCATTACAGGCCTGGAGTCCATAAAATACATTCTAGTCTATATCGCGTAGCTGACATGTTTCATGTTAGTTGTGTGGTTGTAGTGACCCCTACGTTCCTGAATACCAAGCAGGGCTTCAGAGCTTTGTAGTAGCTTTCCACCCTCATTTTATTGGTCTCAGGGTTAGCTCGCAGTTAGCCTTATACAGAATTTTACTTTTGTGTGTTGCTTTTGGCATGTTATGAAATGAACAAGTTTAAGTTCTCAGTGAAAACATGCCCTAATTTCAAATGGTAGCTCCCAGGAAAGAGCTGTTCTTAGCACTGAGCCCAAAGCAGTCATTAAACACAGTGATCAAGTGGAGCACTGGTAGATACCCTATTTCACAAGCTTAACCATGACATGGTAGAAGACTTCTCTTTCACACTTGTTCTTCCGATAAATTGTTTGTGCATGTGTATTAAATGCTTAGTAAGAATAGCAAAATTTCTTCTTTTCCCTCACCCCTACTCCCAAGTAAATGCCAAATTAAGAGCATATAAAAACAGTACTCTTCCTTGTTCTGTAGCGTTTTCAGACTGCAGATTCTCAGAGTTTTGGTGCTTTTGTTCTTTTATTTCAGTCACTCCATGGGTATCTGTTTAATCTATTTCCCAGAGTCCCGCATTCAAACAGAGCCATCTAAACAACCTCTCTCCTTGAACCTATCCATTGATTTTTAGTTTAATTCATATTTTTATTTGCAATTAGAGCAGATCTGCTGCTTAGAAGTTTTGGCTGTGGAAGGAGACTGAGGTAGTATTTAGGAGATAGTTTTCAGGAAAACTGTTAGTGTTTAGCAAAGGATCTCACCCCTTAATAGGATAGTAACAAAGTTCCTTTTAAAGTCTTCAATAGCTTTTTCTAAAATGAAGCCACAGCACACTAGAGAACAGGAAAGCCTGGCATATAACTTGTCCTTCGTCACTACGTTAGAGACAAGACAAAAATCTGACGCATCCATTTGTCTTCAGCAGCACCCTAAACCCCACGGATCCAACGGGCCCAGTGATTGCTCTTGCAAGTGACTGTTCACGATACGGTATGTTTTTAAGCACGTCTTCAAAGTTGGGTAGCTAAAGGGGTTGGTTGTATCATCTTCAGCTGTTGGTGTAATTGCTGCCCTTTTGTTGGCTGCGTTTTAAAATGCCTTGTAGAATTGTAGACATGTTGTCGGGTGTAAAGGCTTTAAGGGAAGGAAAGAAACTGCTGGGGGATGGAAAAAAAAAATAGGATTCTGTGGCCAAGCAGATTCCACAGTGTGTTGCAGGTTTTTACTTTTGATTTTGTTGGACACTTACAGCTGAGAAGAAATCTCCTCATGAGGCAGGCTATGATGCATTTCTCTGTGGTTCAGGTAAAATACTTCTCAAGCACTTCTTGAACATCTTTCTTGGGACTTGGCAATTCATTTCCTGCTCTGTAGCTCTGTTTACTTCATGCTAAGTAATATTTGTTTATATGCAGTCTTGTTCTTAGTAAATTACCTGCACTTTGAGTTTTTTACTTTCCATAGTTCTATTTATTTAGTTACGTTTCTGTGTCCTTGTTCTAAAGTATCACTGTTACTCCTCCTAGTTCTTCTGAAGTCTGCTCATTTGCTACTACGCAGAGTGACAAAGTGAGTGGTGTTTAAATGTTTATCAAAAATCTTGTTACACAGATGAGTCTTACAGAAAACAGTCCTGAGTTTGCTCTGGCTGACTTCTTGTTTTTCAGTCTGACCTTCCTTTTGGATAAGAGAAAGTGGTATTGAAAATGTCACTGTTCTAATTAGATTGTTATTTTATAAATCTGAAAGTAGTAGATTTATGTCAACGCTGACATTTTGAAAATGTAATCAGGGGCCATGAGATGGCTCAGAGGTTGGAAAATGGCATAGTGAATCCCTTATCCTTGAACAAGCTCTCTCAAGTTCAGTTCACTTGGGTAAGGGTCAAATCATTTTCCATTACTTTCCATTTTTGAAATCTGTGTGATTCAGTGACTTCAGCCAGTTAAGTTCCTGTTCAAATCCCTTCCCCCAGCTTGCAGCTTTTTGGTATCTTCTGCAGAAGCCAAGCCTTGATACACCTATTCCCTCACTAGTCTGGGGGCTCTGTGTTCCAGAGACCATGTGTGGCTCTGCAGTATTGGAGAGACAAAACATTGTCCCTTTTTGTTTTCAGATGTGGTGATACGGTGGAGGCCGATCCTTCTTTCTCTCAGTATCTCACTGTGTTAGCCGAGTACCTGAACAAGGTGAATTTCATCCGAGGTGGTGCCTCAAGCATTGTGCGTATGAATTGCAGGTCTGTAACCACTCTGTGGGGTACGTAGGTCAGTAGCCTAGCTGATGGCTTCATTAGAGGACAAAAATCCACCAGTGCCTCGGCCCATCTTGACAGAAGCTGTCTCTGTGCAAGTGACACAAGTGACCTTTCAAAATGGCAAATGAGTTGAAATTCTGCCTTATGAAATAGAATCATAGAACCATTTAGGTTGGAAAAGACCACCAAGACCATCAAGTCCAACCATTAACCTAGCGCTGCCAAGTCTGCCACTAGACCATGTCCGTAAGCACCACATCTATGCATCTTTTAAATACTTCCAGGGATGCTGACTCAACCACTTCCCTGGGCAGCCTGTTCCAGTGCCTCACAATGTTTTCAGTGAAGAAGTTTTTCCTAATATCCAACCTAAACCTTCCCTGGTGCAACTTGAGGCCATTTCCTCTTGTTCCATCACTTCTTGCCTTGGAGAAGAGACTGACCTCCACCTTGCTACAACTACTTTGAGGTAGTTGTGAAGCATTATAAGGTTTCCCTGAGCCTCCTTTTCTGCAAGCTAAATAAGCCCAGCTCCCTCAGCTGCTCCTTGTGAGCCTTGTTCTCTAGATCCTACATCAGCTTTGTTGTGCTTCTTTGGATGTGATCCTCGATGACCTTCTTGTAGTGAGGGACTCAAAACTGAACACAGTACTCAAGGTTTGGCCTCACCAGAGCTGAGTACAGGGGGACAATCACTTCCTTAGCCCTGCTGCCCATGCTACATACAAGCCAGGATGCTGTTGGCCTTTTTGGCTACCTGAGCGCACTGCTGGCTCATGTTCAGATGGCTGTCAACCAATACCCCCAGGTCCCTTCCCACCAGGCAGTTTTCCCACCACAATATATTAATACTGTTATCTTACAGGATGGTATTAATCACTTTACACTGTCCTAACTCTCTGTGCTCTGTAAGAGAGCTTGCTGTTTCTCTGTTTTTTCTGTGACAATAGTGAGTTTGCTTTTACGACTCATGTTAAGAAAAATCCTGGGGCAAAAGAACAATAACCTTGCACCAACAGTTGTGCAGTACGCTGTCCTATTTTTTGTCATGTTTTGCATATTTTCTGATTCTGTTGTCATTCTATATTTCTGTACTATTTCTGAACTCAGATATGTCTCAATATTGCATATTTTCCAGAATTTTTCTGGGGAAGATGTTCCCAGCCAACATCCCCCTCTCTTGGTTGTACGTGTCCAAGGCTGGCCACAGATGAATGAAAGGCAGATTTACCAGGAGTTAAAAGCTCTTTGTCGCTTTGATGTCAGAAGGCTATCAGAGAACCAGTTCATTTTGCTCTCCAATAAATTTAAGCAGTAAGTGACTGGAAAATCCTATCTTTCTGTCCCTTGATCCTCTTTGATCCAAGTTTTCATCCTCCTCTCTCTCTGTTATGACAGCTGTTAGATAAAGAGATTTCTGTCCTGATCTGCGGCATGCTGTAAGCAGCCTGCAAGTCATGGTTAATGACATCTGCTTTCATTACAGTGTCCGGCTTGTTCTACGCGATTATAAACACCACCCTAACCTGCAGATCTCCGTCTATCGCCACTGGAGGCACTCTCCGCATGTGAACTGCTTGTTGCAGTGAGTTACGAAAATCACATGAATGGGGAGGAGGGAGGGAAAGACATCCTGTTCATAGTGCCCAGGCCCTGTCCCATAAGCAGTGTGCTGCTCTTTCTCAGTGTCCTTCTAGAGATCAAGAAGTTGAGGAGGAGGTTCCCATGCTGACTGCTGGTTTGCTGCTTGTGATCTTTCATCCCTGGGCAGCAGGACTTTAAACTTGATCTCAGTTAACCCGAGAACGTTTCCCCACGGAGAGCACAAAACCATGTGCTATCATAACAGACAGGATTACCTTAATGAGCTGCAGTTCTAGCTCCAATAAGCTCGAGGAGAGAGGCGCAGAGTCTCCCAGGTGTGGGAGGGCTGTGGGTTTTTCTGGAGCAGAGTTGAAAGCTCAGTAGCAGGAGAGGATTCCGGATTCAAAATGCATCCCTCTGGAAGGAGAGGCAGCAGTGCTCATGAATGGCGAATTTCTGGCCTGACACAGTTAGAAAAATAATCTCAGTTTTTAATAAGAACAAAATTATGCCTTAAATATAAGTAGCCTTAACAATGTTTTATCATTCTTGTCCTTTAGAGCCTCTGGTATTGTGGCACTGTGGTCTCTGTTGGCCTTTGTACTCGGAGGACCTCCTTTCTGTTCACTGTAAACGACTCTCTCTCAGATGAGACGTGAGGAACACTGATTTTTTTTTAATGTTTATGTTCTGTTTTGTTTCATTTTTCACTTCATTCAATAAAGTATGAAAAAAAAAAAAAGAATAGTGATTTAAATTTATTTCTTGGAAATGAGTTTTTGAAGAGGATGCGTTGGTTTCTGGTTTGTGTTATTTTGTAATCTGTTCAAAGCATAGCCCCCTCCTGAAGAGGTAGAGGTGGTTCTTTTGATGACTAATTTACTTTGATCTTCTTTTGGTTCTTCACAGCTATTCATAACCCCAGTTTGTTCTCAGTGCTTATGTTGCTGCATAAAACACATTTGTGCTGCAGTTCTGGAGGTTATGAAATGAAAGATTATTTTTAACTTCAATTGTAAAGCAGGGGAAATGTCACTATTTACCAAACGAAAAGGGGCAGAGCTGATGGAGAAACCACTCTTGAGGCTCATGAAGGATTATGGGGAATGGAAAATAACTTGCAGTGCTGTGAGTGCTGTGCATTTCAGTGGTAGTGGTGCTGAAGATAGTCGCAGATAAGTGGAATTTGTCAGCTTGCAGTTTGTAGAATATACACAGGGCAGGTGAGTTGTCATATATTTCTGTTTGCTTCTAATGCACAGCACAAGTGCTCCTTTATCCAAAAATATGATGAGACGTGGACTCTGAGAAACTGAGATCAGTTCATATGATATACCTAGAGTATTTGTCAGTCCAGGGACTGCCGTCTTCAGAAATCTTTCTTACAACTGTTCTTCTTAAAAACAATCTACCCATCCATGATTTCCAAATAGTGGTCCCTAGATTTCATCAGTCAGTGTATAATTTAATGGGGCTCACGGTAATGTACCATGTAGAATCTGCCTTTATTTTACTCTAAAATGGGAATTGCTGTAGAGGACCGTAAAGCAACAACACAGCATTGCAGTGTGCGTGAAGATCACGTGCGCTCTGCTGCTAACGGTTAGCTGCGTTGCTGGTCTGTAGGGCATTGTATCTTCAGATGTGGTTCTTGAGTTCTGCACCGCTTGTGGTTTGCACCTCTCATTTCATAAGATAAGTCAGTTATTTTTCTGTGTAGAGGCTGAGTTTTTTTCCTTTTTTTTGTAACCCCTTCAGTGATGGCATTTTCTGTCACAATGTTCCTTTAAATACCCGTGCAAGTAAGGTGTGTTTTTGTCTTCTAGCATCACTACAAACATCACTTGCATCAAGCAGAGCACAGACACTGTATTGTGTAGAGTAGAGAAAGTTTTTAAATTTTTGCTCTCTTTCCCCCATTTTCTTTTCCAAATGACAAACAGACAAAAAATGAATTGGCTCATGGTGGTAGTAGTATGGCAGTAGTTTATCCTCTAAAGAAACATGCTTCTCTTTAGAAGAAAGCAGAGGTCCTTTCACCCCTTTTTCAGGAACAGCCCATAGGTCTGACTGTGCCTTCTCCTTTTCCAAGGCACAGGCATGCCTCACAAAGCCAAATACAGTAGTGAATCAAGACTTGGGTTTCCTTCATTAGATCTGGGATAACTTACAAATAATAGTTGCTCTAGACCTACTAGATAATCCTTTACATTGGTTAAGTTTGCATTCAAACTGTATACGTGAAGAGGAAATAAGAGCAGGTTTCTGATCTTCCTCGGGAGAATTTTCAGACATGAGTTGCCAGTGTGTAATAACCTAGGGTCTATCACTTCTGAGAGCATTTTAAAGATATAAATCAGGTGTGCTATCAGTCAATTCCCATGAAATGGGTTAGCTGGGGGCTAGTCTGACAAATCAGAGCAGCAGCTCTTACCTGTGGGAACAGGTTTACAAATTCTGAGCAGCTTTAGATCAAGACAACATCTCCCTGAACATGCCAATATGGCAATTCTGACCTCAGCTGTTGATTTTGCTCCAGACTAGGGAATTGTTACTAATCCAAGCTGGAAGTATTAAAAGTAGTTCTGGTTACACCCATTCCTACATGCCTTCTGCAAGGAGGGGGAGGTACTTCAGAGTCTTGCGAAACCAGCCCAAGGTGGTGCAACCTGCCTCGTAACTCTAGCTTTGAGGATGTGCATGCCAAAGTTGCTGGGTGGCTCTGAGGGCTGGCAGCTCAGAAATCAAGCCTATGTCCCAAAGTCAGTGACAAAATCACGGCCAAGGAGGAGGAAAGGATTTACTTCTTGGTTTAAGCCAATGTATAATTTTCATATAGAAGAAAGCTTTATATAGCCCTCTGTTTCACAGCAGTGTGAATTAATGTTTCTTAGTAATGTTATGCATTCAATCAAAATACATCATAGCTTGATGCATATTGGAAGGGCAAGGTTACAGATGCCTTGCTGGAAGAATCAAGAGGAACAGCACCGTCCTAAGTGCCGGTGTCACTCACCCTCTTGATGCTACATAGCCCAACAAGCCAGGGTTGCTCTGGCTGTGCTGCAGTGTCATGGCTGAGTCTGAACTTTGTATGCTGATCAAGCAACTGAGGAAATTTCTATATGCCTTTGAGCTTGACAATATGGGAAAGCCCTTCTGTGCAACTGCTCTGTTAACGTGTTTGTGTTGTTCTCCATATAGAGTGCCAGGTCTGACTCTGATGTTCTCATTTTATCTTCCCTTTTCCTGATAGCCCACCATCTCCTGCAGTCTCCATTCTTCAGAAGACTTATTGAGGGGGCAGTGGATCAAATGTTGTGGACGTGCTTGTTCCAGCATCCCTTCTGCTTAACTAAAGGACATGACAGAAGGGAGCGCTCCTTTCTCGTAAGGGAAGCGTTGTGTTGGTCAGGTCCCCTGTAAGGCAGGTGTCCAAAGGAGAAAACAGACCAGCCACTCTGGGGAGAGCACAACTCTGTATCTCTTGGTTTGCCCTGCAATAGCAATAATTACTCCTGAGTAATGCTGAGCCAGCTGTAGGTGCTGTGTGCCCTGTGGTGGGAGGTGGGTTCCAGCGTCTGGCAGCAGAGGTGGCTGCCATCAGAGCCCCCACCAGGGCCAGGCCACATGTCCCCATTGAGCGCTAGCGGAGAGCTGTCCTGGTGAGGATGTCTGAGCCCTACATATTCGATTAAAATGACTGGCTGAGCAGCAAGGGGGGAGGGAGGTTGCTGCCTGCTGCCTCAGAGACCTGGGGATCAGTGGGGCAGAAGGTGAATGAGGGTGGCTGTGGGACGCAGGCCAGGGCAGGCAGAAAGGGGCCTCAGCAAGGATGAAGCCTGGAAGGAGAACATGAGCAGGCAGGGGTGAGAGAAAGAAAGATTTTCTTCTGTAGGGGCTGTGAGTTTGTTTCAAGGCAGGAAGCCATGAAAAGTGATGAAGAATCGTACTGCAGAGAAGCCTGGGGGAGGAGGGAGAGCTTATGCTAAGTGTCTCACAGAGCTCATGCCTGTTTTCTCTTGCTGCAAAACCTGCCTTGTTCTGGCTTGTGGTTTAAACTGGTTTTAACAAAACCAGTGCTCCAGGTGCCCTGTGAGCACTTCCAGGCTCACCTTCGGGTACAGAGCATGGGGCAGCCTAACCCCGAGGGGTACCTGGACAGAGGCTGCTGGCCTTCAGGTAGGGGCACCACACACAGGAGTGCCCCTGGCTGCCGTTCAAGCACCTGCCCTGCAGCTCAGGCAGGGGAACGAGAGACCTGGATTCTCAGCATGGGGGCACTGAAGCATGCCTTCCCATCAGCGTCCTACCAAACAGTCTTCTTGCGGCTCCTCGGCCAGGTGAGCATATGGAGATGAACAGAGCAATGTTTCCCCAGCAGTGCATTTTCAGGGGCAAGATGGAGAATGGGTCCTGTGCACTCCCTCTCCATGTCGGACAGCTGAGGTCCTCTTCTAGACACAAGACCAATCAATGGTGGACTTGCTATTTCTGGAGCATGTATATACAGGTATCATACAGAGACCTGTATAAGGTCCTCTCCAGACAGCTTTTAAAAGAAAATAGCAGCAGCAGCGCTGTAAAAACAAAACAAAACAAACAAACAAACAAACATAACAACCAACCAAAACAAACAAACAAACAAAAAAACCCACCATAATTCCAGTGCTATAAGTTAGGCTTGCTTTTAAAACATCTATGGGATTAAAGTCTACAAAGGGTAATGGTTACTGCACAGGCAAAATGCATGATGTCCCGCAAAACACATCCAGGTTAAAAAAAAAGGGGGGGGGGGGGGGGAAACAAGTTATTTAAAACATGAAAATAAGTTGTTTGACACCATATGAGACATACATAAATTGAGGAAATCCTAAAGTAATTCTAAGTCTGGATCTGGTCCCACCCACTGACACCCTTGAGGTTCATCTGGGTTTTTAAGCAGTGAAAACTGTGGAAGAATAATCAGCAACTCTCATTCTGTACTTTGAACTAATACAGAATATTTTATTTGTTCCGTAAGACTTGGAACAAAGTGATACTAGTGATCAGACGCAGCTGTGGCACGTTCTCTCTAAAAGATGCTGCTAGAAGCTTCTGCTTTGCCTCCAGCTTTCAATTACCAAAGGATGTGCTGGCTATAAAATTTCTCATTATTTAACAAACTGCTTGCAGCCAGCATAACCAAACAGGCTATGTTCATTTGCCCACTGGAACTGATCTGTCCTGTGCATGAAACACACACAACAGACTTGGCTGTTCCTACACAAAGAAGAGGTTTGCAAACCCACAAGCTCCCACAGCCGCCTGCAGTGCTCGAAATTTGCCCCCTCCCCTGGGATGCGGTAGTGGAGCAGCTTGATGTAATTGTTCCATAGGGCCGCTGGGTCATGGGAACTGGTGCCACAGGAGACCTGCTGGGCTCCAGGGGCTGGGCTGGGGCTGGCGGCTGAGCCAGGGGTGCCTGGGGGCTGTCTGCAGCCGGAGGCATCCCCATGGAGGGGGGATGCTCATGCTTCACAGCCTGCGTGTACCATGACTTAGCACGACAGAAGAGCGTGGTGATGGGGGACAGAAAGGCAGCGGGAGCTCTTCCCTAATCCCATAGGCACCTGTCACCATCTTTAAACTCTTAGTCTTTACCTTTGTGCTTCCAGTGGTGTCACTGCTGGAAGAGGCGCCCGGAGGAACAAATCTCTTCTGTCAGTGGCTGCTGGGTCACTGTGCTGAGGGACACCGCACAGAGCAGGAGGCAGGGCTGCTGCAGCGCAAGGCCCTGCTCCATCCCCTTGCTGCAGGCAGTTCCCAGGCAGGACAAACTTGCCTGTGGACTATTTTTATTAATAGTATTTGTGCTGCAGCAATGGTCACAAATTGGTGGCACGCATGCCAGGGCACGTGCCTTGCTGCAGGCAAAGACAAGCATACTGGAGGACTCTGGTCCCATTCCTTCCTCCCAGTTTTGGTTCCCACCAGCTGCCAGGGTCAGCGAGCGCAGGAGAGAGATTGGATTTGCCTCTTCTCAGTGGGGGAGAGGGGCTGGGAGAAGAAGGATTTGGAGAGGAAGGCAGCAACCTGAGGTGATGTGAAGGGGTTAGCTACTGCTGACCTTTGGGGTGAAACTGGGCAGCCTCACCTGCACATCACTTCATCCACGTTGAAGGTCACTGCTTCTCTCAGGTTTTTGCAAGTTCACCCTCTAATTTGCTTCAGGCTAACAGAGCCCCAGCAGCTCAAAGCCCACCCAGCCCTTTTAGCAGAGAGAGGCAAGAGGGCTGGAGCAGTCCAGGAGAGGAGCTGGCAGCCTGCAGCAAAGAATAGTGCTTCTGTCCTGCTGCTCCCCTGCCTTCCCACCCTCCTGCTGGGCACCGTGCTCAGTTTCTGTGGTCCGGCTTTGGAACATGTCTTTCTGGTTTGTGTGTGGGGGTGGCTTTTCCCTATGGTTATCCTCCAGAGCCTTTGCCACCCATACTGGGCTTTGCAACAGCACTTTGGCCCCCCTGAGGCTCAGCTGGGGACCCATCATGCCTCCCCTTCCTTGGGAGGTGCTGCTGGCAGGGTGCACCCACAGCACTGCTCCAGCCCCCGAAAAGAGGTGGAGAGCTTTATGTCTGTTCACACTGAAGACTCACAGTTCTTCCTGGGCAATCTTGCCTAGTGACTCAATGTCTTTATAAATGTCTAAATGACACTGATTCAGGAGTCCCACATTTCAAAATGCTTGTGAGTCTGACGGGCACAGCAAAGATAAGGAATATCATCATGGTGACAATAGTGGTAATGGAAAGCCTCACATGTGGCCTCTGCTGTGGAGACCTCTTTTGGACAGTGATGAACAAGATCAGACTAGAGAGAACCACAGTGTGTGTGTGTGTAAAATTAGGAAATTTATGTTGGAAGTGGAGATAATGATTGCAATGCTTATTCCAGAGCCCTGAGAGCAGAGCTTGTGAGTCCTTCACTTGGTGGAACGCCTCATCCCGCTGACCGGGCAGGAGAGGCAGTACACACACAGGCTGAGAGAGGCTCAGGCCACCCGTGCTGGCACTGTAAGGAAAACACGATGCTCGGGCACTGCTCTGTACTGATGGCTGTCCAGGGAAAGAGACTGGTGTGCCCACTGGAAAAAACAATGCTCAGCATGGAGATAGCTGAGGAACTTCTCTGAACAGGTGACTGCAGGTCCGTGTCCATCACAAGGCATCTGAAGGGAAAGAGAAAAGCAATGATGAACAGATTTAAGACATATGCATCAAATTTCCTCTTCTTCATCTCAAAGCAAAGAAACCAGAGGATGTTACCATGCCCTCCTAATCCCAACATGGTGCTGGGAAGCACTAAACTGGCAAAGGTTGCCTTCAGAAATAATGCGCTGTCTTCTAAACCATTGGGCTTGATCTCGTTTGGCTTTGCTGGTCATTTGCTAGCAAGGGACAATGGGGTGTTTTACAGTGCCACAGTGTCACTTGAAGCATGAGCTGTTTTCTGCCAGCAGGAGGAGAATGTTCTGCCATCAGTTTGCATTATTGCAGCTGATGGAAACATATCAGCATCTAATCAAGTAATTTTTACCTTCCTAGGTATTATAATTCAGAGTGACTGCAAAGAACTTAATTTCTCATGAGTCCCACGTATTAGGAACAGAATAGATAGAGTCTCTGAATGTTACTTTAATTAAATCACTTCACCAAAGGAGAGACAGGTTTATTGAACACCCTAGAGTCAGAAGCTGATATGCATTTTTGTTCTGCATATTCTATTACAGATATTTTACTGAGTAACTCTCAATTCTCCATTACAGCTGGCTTGCAAAGATCTCATCTCAGATAAGAAAGAAGGAAAGTAAAAATAGTTTCTTGCAGGGAGAAAGTTACTCATTAGAGAGGACTGCTTCAGAGGTTAAAAAAGAAATTCTGAAAATTGTGCAAATGTCTAAACTGACAGTATTCAGCTGCTAGCACAGCAGATATTCTCATTTAAATAGCAGTGCTTGCAAAGAAATAACTAGAAAAAATAAGTGTTATGTGGACCTACTGACCTTACTTTTATGCATGGTATTAATAACCCAGAACCCTGAAGCAATGAAGCATACTTCTTCTCTTGTGGATCCAGCAATTGTGAAAAAGTAGCAAATTATCTATATTATAAGGTGTTTGTTCAGCTAGTAAGTACTATTCATAGAAACCAAACAGATAAAATCATAACTCATCATCAAAGAAAAAAATCACAACAGCTTGCTAAAGTCATGTTTATTTAACCTAAAAGTTTGTAGATTTTTCAGAGCACATGAAGGCATAAATCAGAATGATTTGTGTCCCTCTTTGTTAAAATGGCAATTAATGCATTGTGTTAACACATAAACATACACATATGTAAATACATAACTGTCTCATTTGAGTGTGCATTATTTGCTATCTAGTGTAGTTTGCTCATATTTACATAGATTTGGAAAACCAAAAACAAACAACAAATAAACACTACAATACAAAACAGATCCTACAAACCACCAAACATCTTTTACTGCTTTTATGGTAATAACAGCTGATAATGTTCATTGCTTTGCAGGACTGAGACCTACATTTTCCATGAAAGTTATGAACTTTGTTGTAATTTGTCTCCAAGGGTCTCACTGGGGTGCAACAATATTTCCTCCAGTTCTGGGTGTGCTGATTTCAGGTCTCAATATTAAACAGAAAATAGAATAGACCCATGCAAGCTCATCTTCTTCATAGGCTTGTGCTCACTGAATTCTTTTAATTCCTGTTAAAAGGAAAAGGGAGAAAAGACTTACTTGGAAGAAGGCAATTTCTGCAAGAATTGTTGCACTTTGGTGCTAATTAAAACAACTGAAAATATTTATAAAGGTGAGTGGAACCAAGTCTTGATGAGGAATGAAGAAAATTTGTGTTCATGGAGCTGCTTTGCTTTGCAAATGCCTTTCAATGCCATATGTATCTATACAGAGCAAAAAGAAGCATTGGGGAAGTAAACAAGGCACCTTCCTCCCTCTGGTCACTTCTTTTCTGTTGCCTTGTTGGACTTTCCTTTGCACACACACGGCCTTGCACTGTGTGGTTCTTCCATATTTTCCATTTTAAGTAAGCACTGCTCTGAAATAAGTCAGGCAGACGTCAGAGCATCTCACCTACGCTTGCTCTTCAGGTGGCGTGCTCATAGTCTAACTCACCCAGGCCTCCCCTGGAGCTGATGGAGGGAAACAAGCCCAGGGAGAGCACAGTGCCTGTGCCAGCACCCGGACAAGCTCAGCCTGGGCTCTGCCCACACTCCTGTTGTTTTCTCCTGTGAGATTTGCTTGCCTGACCTGTAGGGCACACACTTCAGTCAGACATAGCTGAGATAATGGTAATGGTAGTGTTACAGGACAAAAGCTGTGAGGGAAGTGAATGTTTTTCCTCTAAAGAAGGTGCTTTGGCCCTGCCTTGTCAGGCTATGAAGAATGCCTGCACATCCCTTTCTCCTGTGTCCTCTGCTGAAGAAATTGAATGGGCTTCTCCTGCTGCTGGTGCCTGTCCAAGAGGCATTACCATGCCCCTGCATCAGCTTTGGAGAAACAGTGGTGATACAGGAGGCTGGGGGCTGGCTGAGAGCATCCTGAGGGCTGCGACACCGTGCTGGAGGCTTTGTTGGTAGTTGTTCTGGACTGGGGCAGCTGGCTGACACCGGACAAGAGCAAGACAGAGAAAATGAGAAAGCATAAGGTGCTTGAAATACAGCACCAGCATCACATGCTGTGACCGTGGTGGAAAAAACTGCATTCACTCAAGTGAGCGGACTGTCCTCCCTGGACCCCAGCCAGGAGAAGGCAGCAGAGGAGAAGCTCTGGAAATTCTGAGTGTCTGAGAGGCTGTTCCATGTCTCCAGGACAGAAAAGACAGGAAAACTCTGCACCAACCCAATGAGAGGATTTCTGCAGAGGGAAAATCTATGTGCATTGAAGAGACAGGTTGTGTGAAAAAATGAAGATCAGGCCAGTGACAAGCTCTGGGATATCAGCATGGCTGCAGAAGGCAGAGGCAAAGATAACAATGGCCCTTTTAAGCAAATCCTAAAAATGCTTGTTTCTTTTGGTCATGAAGCAGAAAGCAAGAAGGCATTTCTGCTCCTGCCTGGACCTGAGATGGGGCTATGTCAAAAGTTCCAGTCAGTGGTATTGCTATATGACATTTATCTCCTTCAGGAGCAGTCGCTGTGGCTCAATATGCCTGCTGAGAGGAAAGTACACAGCACTGTCACCACCAGCTTTCCCAGCATGTCCTGGGTTATCTCCTGTCAGCAGCAGTGAAGCACCACCATCAGTCTGCATTCAGACAGCCCACAGGGAGTTCTTGAAGTAAATAAATACAAACAAAATTTGGCCATCAGCCTTTAAAAATGATGCTATGTAAACTGACCAAAAAAAAAAAAAAAAAAAAAAAAAAAAAAAGATATCTTAAGTCTGAGAAATCTTTATTTTGGTACATTTGATCTCTGAATTTTGAATGAAATAGGAAGAACCCTTTAGACCACTTAAATACTTCTTGTATACTCTGTTAATTAAAAGACTCAGAAAAAAATGAGTATTTGATGGCATTGTTTAAAACAGTGAACAAACCAGTATTACAATTCAAATTACTTTTCTTTTTGTAGGCGAAGTGGCCAGGAGGCATTTTCTATAGCTTATGCTATATGCTTGTAGTGCCCACACCTGCTGTCCCTGCAGAGGCAGGATGTGGGTCTCTCAGAAGCCTCACGTGCCTTTTCAGCTCCCATGAAGAGGAACTGAGGGCAGAAAGGCATACATTTGCTTTTGCAAAAGTTTAAGGCAGCTTCAGTCTCCAGGGAGTGACAGAAGATGGTCCTTTTCTCCCTCAGACAACTCTCCTGCTTGTAAGACATGCAGAATCAAACACGGGACACTGAAGGCTGCGCTGGTCTTACAGGAATGGAAAGTCCTGGACATACTCATGAACCAGCTGAAAATTAAATAAGCAGATCTGTACCAGTGCTACAGATACAGCACTTGAATCTGGAATTCCCAAGAGCAGAGACTTCTCTCTGGAACAGACAAAAAGGAGAATATAACGATTTATTTATTTATTTATTTATTTATTTATTTATTTATTTATTTTCACTAAACCGGAGTGAGGTCACTAATGTGTTGAAGTAATTGGGAACAAGGACCAGAAGGGAGCTCTTATATTTAAAAGTCCAATTTCTTATTATACCAAAAAATCCCATGTTCAAGCCCATCACACTCCCTCCTAAAGGTGGTCAGGATTCTATGCCCATTCTTCTCCCAGCTCGTCCCAAAGCGGTGCTCCTCTGACAGTCAGTTTAGTTTCCAGCCTAGAAGCAATATCACGTTAGAGATGACAGAAGCTTGTCAGCCAGAGTAATGTGTTCTGACACATTTAGATAACATCTGACAAAAGCAAGAGTGTCATTTCCAAGCTGGAAGAAAAAAATGTGCTTTATGGGCAGTCTTTCTCCATTTTACAGAACAAAAGTGTAAGTCAAGATCCGAGAATATTTCAGGCTGGGCCCTGTTCCCAGTCAAGCCGAGGGGCAAGCTTTGCTGGATATTTCAATGCAACCAGGATCAGACAAGCCATCTTCTCACAATTTTGCTTGAGGTTGCCTCGGGAAGAAAAAAGGAGAACTGGCTATGCATATGGATGTCACTGAGTAAATGGATCCTGAGAGTTCAGATGCGTGACACAACATTTCCCTGGTCACTGCCAGGAGGCAAGCACCTGATTTTGGTCAGTACTGAGGAAAATTCTCTCATAATCACCTCAGAAACTATTCCTTGTCAGAGTTTACCCAATGCACCCACTACAGAAAACATTAATGGAGCCTGCCCGCTGTGTTTGGAAAGCAAGAAGCTGTTCTGTTCTCAGGCCCTCCTGGCTCTCCAGGAGGTTGTGGTTTTGCTGAGGACTGCTCGGTGGTGGAACCTCACTGCACCTGAGCAGGGCTAGAGGAACACCAACAGCCTTTGCTGTGCTGACTGCTGCAGTAATTATTATGTTGAAGATACACCTTGAAAATAATTTATTTTCTCTTGAGTAATGCCAGCACTGTGTTTTTTTTTTTTTCTCCTCCCCCTCCCCCCCATCATTCTCATATATATATATGTGTGTGTGTATATATATATGTATATATTCCATTTCCTTCATTCTTCCCTTTTTATTTTCACAGTCTTTCAAGCCTTGTCTAGCAATTCAAGTGGTCAGAAGAAGGAAGTTAACATTTGGAAAGAACTGCAGCACATGGGTTTTGAGAGAAATGACAGAGCAAAAAGTCAAGAAAGAGATAAAATAGAGAAGAAGAAGGAGAAGAAGGACAAGAAGAAGAATGAGGAGGAGAAGGAGAAGGAGAAGGAGAAGGAGAAGAAGAAAAGAAGAAGCAGAAGAAGGAAGCAGAAGAAGAAGCAGAAGCAGCAGTAGCTGTGAACATAGGAGTAAAATGGTGGACAAAGGAGACACAACTGTCATTTTAGCACTGCTTACTCTGCCCATTTTGCCTGGTGTAATCAACACAGGGCTGAAAGTTTGAAGCCAATGCAATGGCAGAAATACTATTTTAGGGTCTGTTTGTTTTCAAATCATCTGTCAAAGGGAAGATTTGGCAGCCCAGGCCTTTGCATAGCCCCAGGAGGGCATCTCTGGCTTCTACATCTATCAGCTTGTGAAGTTATCCAAGAGTAGAAAGGACTAGGGCAGAGGCTCAAAAAGGAAATGGTTTCCCTCTTTGCCCCAGAAGTGTTTCCAAATCCTCATCTGAGAAACAGCTTGGCTTTGGCATATGAGAAAAAAATGACCCTAGAAGGGAGGGGCCACCTGTGCCTGTTCCAGGAGAATTTTGACTCTTATGCAACATTTTCTATGGAAAGAAAGGCTTTTCAAAACACAAACACACAATTTGCCTTGTGGTGCTACAACATGCATGTCTGAGAGTGATACAAGAGGCTGATCTGCTTGTGATACATGAATGTTTTTGAGATGTGTGAGTAACAAGTGAAAAAAAGAGTACTGTCACTCAAAGCTGGTGCAGGTTACTTGTAGTTGAGAGTGCTCTTGGCTCTGAATTAGGGCAGGGCATGTGCCTCCTTTATTTTAATGTTGCATTAAAATACAGGCTTGTTCTTTGAAGCCAGGAGGTATAATTAGGCTTACACAATCACATGTTTCCACTGGGGAAGTCTGTTTCACCACTGACACAATGGGCTGAATGCTTGAAAAGCCTGGCCTTGTTTTGCCTGGCACAACATGTCTTCAGGAAACCTGCATCTGTAATTTAACCATCATCAAGAGGAAAATTTACGTTTGGAGGTATGGGACAGACAGTGCCACCCTCTCAGATGTTTCTTCCCAGCTGATGAAAATGTGAAGACTGAAACATTAAAGTCTTGACTGAACAAAGTACCTGAACACATGTGAATTTAGGCAATGCAATTTAAGCCATGCGTTTACACCATAGTGAACTCAGCTTGCCTTTCAGAAGAGTTAGTGGTTTGAACACCATACAAAGTCATTGCATTCAGAGGCTCCACCTTGATCCCACACTCAGGTATGATTACCAGCTTCTCAAGTAGCTAAGAAGATGCAAGAACCCCCTGTAAAACTAGTTAGCTGGGATCACCAAGCTGGTGAGGAAGCATCATGTAGCCTGGGGCTCATTCCCTGTTGGATTAGCAAATTCTGTCCTGCAGTTTATCTTTGCCAAAAACACATTAATAGATACACATGGAGACTATCACAGGTGACAGGAAAAACACATGCATGTTTACATGTGATTACAGCACTCTCCTGTATCACCTCCTCTGTCACAGGGCAGCCATCAAAACAGAGGACATTGTCCAGTAGACATGGGCTCTGAGGACTTGAGCCACAGGAGAGATGAGCCCCACTGCCTTGTCCTCCCGGCACAGGGCCGTGTGTGGCTCTCAAGGCAGCTGGCCAGAGTTCCCTGTCACACACACAGACCATCTCACCAGCTCTCTGTGGTGGGGAGAGGGTCAGTGAGCATCTGTGCTTCCCACTGTGCCTCACCACCACCGCACAGGGTGGCTGCTGTAGCACCAGCTTCAGATATTCACCCATCTGCACAGTCCCTTGATGAGGAGGCCCTGTTTAGCTGTGTGACTGACACCTCGTTATCTCCTTCAGTCAATCAATATTTGAAGGAGCACCAAGGAAGTATCTTAGATCAGACTCTGATCTCTTTGTACCGCGGCAGAACAGTCCGCGTGACAGCATAGGTGGAGAAAACTCAGTTGTTATGGGTATTAAGTGTGCCTTGAGTCATGCTTGCAAACTCTGTTCCTAAATGGGAACGTATATTCCTATCAGTGGGAACATGACTGCATGTATACCGCAACAAAGTATTAAATGATTATGCCAGGGCCTGGGAGAAAGAAATATAGGTCAGTGAGACAGAGAAACAGACACGATGATAGAGAGTTGCCAGCCTTCTAGATTTTTAACCAAAGTGCCTTGCAACCAGTAAAAACTGCAGCTTCCTTTCTGGGGCTATACCCTGTAATTTTTACTGGGACAGTGTTGGTGAGGGGGCTGGTGGCAATCCGGATGTTTCTGAGCTACCCTGGCTCTCAGCTGCACGGCCAGCTCAGCTCTGCTCTGTCGCACTGTGGGCTGCACACAGAGAAATTGGTGCTCACCTGGGGAACACCCCGAGCCCCTTCCTGCAGCTGGCCCCATTGTGGTCGGTGGCATGTATTGCATGGCCAAGAGCCAAGCAAAAAATTCTGGCATCATTCTCAGGGAAAGAACATTGTGTGTCCTTGACATAAAAAGATAAAGGGAAAGCATGCCAAGGAATTAAAAGTGTATTCCTAGTACCTGTGTTCAGCAGGAAACAAAGGCAACATCAGTACTTGGAGCATATACTTCTGAGGAAAATAAGTTTTATTAACAAAAGATTCAGATTTTCAAATAGTTCAAGTGAGTCTCATCACTTTTTAGTTGCTGGGAATCCCTATTACAGGGAGGGAGAATACTGTGGTGTCTTTAGCCTCTCCACCTCAGAGGAAAAATGTACCTGAGGTTTTAATGCAGAAAGAAGTGACTTTTTTAAAAATGCAGAACTTCAATATCTTTATTTCCAGCTTCAACTGAGTTTGTTGATGTCCATTACTTAACATATTTTGTGTCATCTCAACTCTGCAGAGCAAATTCTGTTACCAAACTAATCTATGAATAGAAGAGGACAAGTCAATCCTGTTTCTGGAAGTAAGCTGATGACACAGCCGACTGATGCTCATGCTGAAGCTTTGACAAGATGTGCCACCACATCACTGTGGGAGCCAGAAATTCTGAGCCTGGAGTCCTATAAGGGAGAAAGTTGGAAAAGGTGGAAAAATAAGCAAAAACCCAAGACCACTTGATTTTATTGTAATAGAATCAAACTTCGTTATTACATTACTGAGGTTGAAGTAGTAGGTGAATTCCTTGCATTTTTTATATTTATATAACTGTGCTAGTGAAACACCTCACAAACTTGAAGGTATCCTCCCAGTGCTCCCATATTACTACCATTTTGTAGAGGAGGAATTTTGATAAAGAAGTCTGACACAGAGTCAACACAGGTCCCATGGTGTCTACCCTCAGAACTATTGTTTTGTACACTTGCATTGCTTTATAAATATCATTTTGCAAAAATTATAATGGCTTTTTGATATTTTAGGATTCTAGATCCACTCTAAGTACATACCCATGTTAGAAGAGAGAGTTGGTTCAGTGTTTTGATTTAGTAACCTTCTGGCTTTATGTAGTAAACCTTCTGCATGAACTTGTTTTACTGGATCACCTTGAAAATACTAAATGAGTCTATATTTTGTCTTTGAAAAGAGGTCAGTATTAGAAGCAGCTTAAAAATAATAGAAAAAAATACTAAGATAAAAATGTTTGGCTACTTAAGCCTTTCTCCTTTTCAAAAGTTCAAGATTTTGTGAAAAATTCTGAAGTAGGAAGAAGTATTTTACTTCTGAAATGATGTTTTGATGCATTGTGCTCCAGTTCATCTCTGTTAGTCAAGCTCTCAACCAGGAAGAGAAAAGAGAGCTGTATTACAAAGCCCCATTCCACAGTGAATTGTGCAGAATTCCATCTGGTAAAGAAGAAATGAGACATAAGAAAACTGGGTTACATTTTTCCTGCAATATAACCATAATAATGAAATGTTGATTTTAAAGTATTGTGATTGGGAAATTATTCCATGGACTTTTAGACTACTTTCACAGTTGAGATAGAAATTGCTTTATTAAATCCCAGCATCGTATAACAAAAGCTCTTCCAGTCATGTCACTTCTAAGGACCAGTTTCTTGCAGCTTATTACCTAATTAATGTCCATACACAGCAGTAACATTTGCAAGCATGCCATTAGATGACTTGCAAAGATGTTGCCCTGAGGAATCACAGAGCTATCCTAGTTGAGTCTAAATGGTGTTCTGAAAAGTCTGTCAGCGATTCCTATTTCATCTGCATTGATTTTTGAAGTGCTGACACCTCAATACAGCAGTTACCATCTCTTTGTATAATTTTTCAGTACAAGAGCTATTTCTCTTGTGAGTAGGAGCTGAGTTCAGGGACATAGGTGGACCACCAGACTTCAGCTGAAAAATCAGGGGTGTTCAGCGAATCCAGACAAAGGCACTGAATATTCACAGTAACAGGTATCAAAGGTTTTACCTAACCACCTATTCCTGAAATGCAGAGAGCAAATAAAGAATAATGGCTAATTCTGTGGTAGGTTGGAAATACATGTATGTGTTGACTATGTGATACAAGATAAAAATAAAAAGAAGGGTAGATTAGTACAATCAGGAGTAAAGATTATTTCAGGACACTCCTTATTGCTAGGATAGGCACTTCTCTTAACTCAGTCTGATCAGCACCTCCGTTTCAAGAAAGCTGCAAACATCTTTAGATGGGAACGTCCAAAAACAATGCAGGTTGAATGACAGAGCACCAGGGTACCGAGGCATTTGTTCAATATTTTGACCAGTAATACAAAATGGCTTTGTCTATATAAGGTCACTGGGCATGACCATCTTGTCTCAACCTAAACAAAGTAGAAGCTCAGTTTATTGGCTGCTTGGCACTCAGACTACTTCTTCAACCTTTTATCATGGAAAGCTCTGACTCATCTCTCATGTGTCTCAGATATTTTCTAATCCTGTAACTTCTGCTTTGCACAACTGAAGCTGTAAGTGGTCTAAGCTGCCCATACTAGTTACTCATATGCCAAGCTATTACTAGCTTTCTTATAGCATTGTCTCCCCCGAGGTTATCACAAAGTGTTTCCTGTAACACCTTACGCTACATAGCAGTGGTGGCCCTCAGGCTTGGCAGCTGGGACTGTCAGCAGGCAGGTGCAGTGTATTTTCCCTTCTCATGTATCATGATGCTGGACTTGGTGTTAGCATTTGGGTCACCAGTGACTGGTCAATTTTAGCAAAATTGTGACTGTTGATTTTAGCAAAGGCATGACTTCTGCTGTGGACAGACTCCAGTGTCCCCACAACAAGAGCTGCCACCGCTATGTACTTTAGCACTGAAGGGCAGGTCTACAGAGAGGCTTGTGCAGCCTTCGAAACCCAGGCCTGCTGCAAGGAGACTCCTCACATTCAGTGTGTCTGAAGATAGGAGCTATCTGGATAAGCAAGGTTTTGTGAAAGGATCATGTGGATTTCTTGTGAAGAGGGAAACAGGGAACAAACTGTTGTTGAGGCTTTGCAGGGGACTGACTGATAGTGACCAGAGATTCAGACAGGCAAAGAGCAACCAACAGTGGATTAGAGTACAGAAGGGAGTGAGCCTGGTTTGAGAAAAAAGGAGACAGCTCTTTTTTACGTTATTAAGGCCAGAGAGAAAAGCAGAAGAGATGCTCAGGCTTCCTCTCTGTGTGACTTGCTGGGAGTCTGGTGGAGAGCAGGAACATATTTCCACTCACAAAGAACTCTTCTTCTAAACCAACAGATCAGAAATATGTCACAAAGATTCTTTGAGAGGTAAATCATTGAGGGTTTTAGTAGAGATACGCCTTGCTTTCTTTGTCCAATAATACCTTTTTTTATAACTTTTAGAATTGTGTTTCATATTTTTTCTTTCCCCTTCTAAAAAATATAGGATGGGCAATAGGAAACCTTGTTCATTTACATTAGTTTCTTTCAAGCTCACAGCACCACTAAGAGCTCCTCACTTTTTTCTACTCTCCTGCATCTCCTTACCCTTCTCTGATGTGGGAAACTGCCTGCTATTTTCCTCTGCCTGCTTCCTCACCAGCACTGACGGGATGCAGAGGCACAAGCTCAGATCCCGAACATCATGTGTGATGCACCCAAGGTGATGAATTCGACCAGCTGGTATCACACGAATGTGACCATCCAGCTTCCAAATCCCACCTGGCTGATTTCACCCCTGGTTGTGGGGTTGCACAAGTGGTGTCAGCCTGGAGCTGTCCTGCCCTGCTGGCAGAAGTGTGCCCAGGCAGCACTCAGCTAAAACAGGGACTGTGGAGCTGGAGCTCTGCTTCTCCTGCACATGGCATCAGAACGTGAATGCTGAGCCCTAGCATGCTGCCCTGTGCTGTGCTGCTGGAAAAACAAACAAACAAATAAACAAACAAGAAGGTTCAGCTCAAGTCTGGAGCAGGACTATCTCCTGATCCTTCCATGTTCAGGGGAAAGTCAGTCACTGAAGTTAAATATTCAAGCTAAACACTTCCACTAGCCTGCCACCAGTCTAGGCAATGCTGTCATGAGCCAAATATCACACTTATTTTCCAGAGATTCACAGAGCTCCGCACATCATTTTCAGGCCTGTCTATCCCTAGTTCTCTCTCTGCTCTGAAGACTTGCTCAGGAGAAGACGAAGAAGTTGCTGCCACACTTTGAAGGCTGGACAAGACTGTCTGACAGTGCCTATTGACTGAATGACCATCATGAAAAAATGCACCACCTGAAGATACTGGCAAAGCTCATCCCTTAGGGTTTTTTTACATGGTTCATGTAAGTATGTAATTAGGAAATCTGACTCCAATGTATACAGAGGATCCGTTATATACTGGCACCTGTGTCAGCCCAACAAAACCCTCTGATTTATTTACTGCTCCTAATTTTGTCCTAGGTTGTTGTCATTATTACTATTATTATTATTATTATTATTATTATTATTAATGAAGAATTTCAAGTTCTTTTCAGTTTGCCTTCTGCTTCCAGTAACTGAAGACACAAGAACATGAAAAATATTCAAAGGCTCAAAGCAAATCAATTAAAAGGCAACACTGCCAGCTATGTACTTACAGGATAGTTGAAAGTGTACATTCAATTTATATTTATGGCAAGGCTGCTCTGTGCCACCACGTCAGTGTCTAATAGCAAAATTTTGGGATAAATTATCATTCATGCCATATCTTGCTCTATAATCATTTTAGACTGAAATGTGTAGAATACCTGTATTGGCAATCATGACTTCATTGTTGATACTCATTTCTAGTTCCAAGATCCATTGGGGTTCCAGGCCTTGTTATTACAACCCCCTTCTTCAGTATCTGAATAGTTAAACTGGTTCAGAAGTAACCACTCCATCTCTTGGCAGCACCTGATGCGAATGCTCCATCAGTTAGCAGGCGCAGGGTCCCCCTGCCCTATTCAATATTCCTGTTGCTCCTGAGGTCAGCAGGGCAGGTTGGGTTCGTAATCTATTCCCCTCCAGATTAGGTTTCACACCACTTCCCTGGCCATGTTGATGATGACTGTCGGTGCCCTGGTTACCAGTCGTGAAGGAATTGTATATTTACTGTGTGGTATGAAAGAGTTACCAGAAACCACCGGCCCCCGTGGAGACACGGAGGCAAGGGCATTCCTGGTTTTGGAATGTGTTTGCACAGCAGACTGAATAGGCTACGAACACAGGTAGCTGCTCACTCTCGAAATACTAACACATTCCTACAATGATCATTCTCATCGCTCACATACGTCTCATTTTATGGGTTGGGAACGAGTTATTTTTTTTTTCTTTTCTGGAGGCACCTTGAAATTTTTGGTCCTATAGCTGCTGAATGTAAGGTAGATTGCAACTTAAGCCAACCAAAAGCAATTAGTAGTTGCTTTCACTTCACTCTGTTTCTTTCCTAACTTTATTTTGACCCTCCCGTTGGGGTCATTTATTTCTCATGTTAGTTAGTAGCTTTTCCCATTTGGGGATTTGGTAGTTTTAGTGAAACATCTAAAGGAGAAGACCAAGAAAACTCTCTCCTTTTTTGGCTAAGAATGTTTGTTCTGCTAATATCTGAATATAAAAACAACCTAATACTTGGGGCAAAAGCAGGGGACATCCTCAAGGGACTTTTATCTGCTCCTAGGCTTGTTTGAACTTTTCGGGGAGACTGTTTAAATCTCAAGAACAGACTTTAGCTTCATATTTCTTTTTTATTTTTTTATTTTTTATTTTTTTATTTTAGAATAATCTCAGGGTATGATTTTTACCAAGAGGAATGTATATACGAGACTAACTCAAAGGACTAGTCTATTTTCTTTTCTCTGTGGATTGGTTTTCCTTCCTTCCTTCCTTCCTTCCTTCCTTCCTTCCTTCCTTCCTTCCTTCCTTCCTTCCGTCCTTCCTTCCTTCCTTCCTTCCTTCCTTCCTTCCTTCCTTCCTTCCTTCCCTCCCTCCCTCCCTCCCTCCCTCCTTCCCTCCTTCCCTCCTTCCCTCCTTCCTTTGCATTTTTCCTCTTTCCCTCTCTCACCCTCAGCCTCTCCCCCTCCCTCTCTCTTTCTCATTTTATCTCACTTTCTTGCCTTCTTATATTAAAAAGCAATATAAAACAAATACATAAATCAACTTGTATTGTTTTAGATGGCATTTGGTGAAGTTTTAAACTGATATATTTCTTTCAGATTTTATTATCCCCAAATAGATTTCCTGCTCACTTCGTGTTTGTTTATTTAAACTGTGCCTCTTGGTATTGTAGGAGCTCAGGACAACTTTCCATGTACTGCCATTCAGTTCCCACAACAGTTAACTCCCAGGCTCTCAGACAGATGACTTGCCAGATACTGAGTGATGCCATTTGAAGCACAGCCTCAGATGAAGAGCCTGGGGCCCTTTGCTTGGCATGCCTCAGTCGTTTTGAGCAATGGGAGAAGTGTACACTTATTTTTGAGGGAGTCATGGTCAAAGTGATTATTTGCTCTCCCTCTCACCAAAGGCAAATGGTTGGAGAAGATAACTCTCAGCTTCTTCAAGGACGTTCTTCAACACCTTCAGGGAAATCTGAACTCACCATGGATGTATCTGGAAGGACAAGATTCTTTAAATGCTCATCTATGAATGCTTTCATGTGGGAATGACCTTAGTAAGTCCAGAATTTTTTCCTCTTCATTTTACTCTTCAGAGGCAAAGACTTGGGTCTTTTCATATTGTTTTTTTCCTTTTCTATTTCCTTTAACCTTTGAAGTAGATAGACTCTCCTCTCCTTTTCTCCTATGAAGTTTTGCTACATTTCCAGCAACACAGCTTTTGAGCACCCTCCCTCTGTAGCGTTTCCAGAGCACTGCTTTTGGGACTCTTCCCACTCATTCCAGTCACTGCACTTACCTTCATTCACATTCACTTCTCTACCACATTTCCAGCTATGTTGTTTGTTCCCTCCGACTGAGTATCAGACGGTGGCACAGTCAACATACAGGTGAGATCATCATTACCATTTTTGTGCGGGTTTAAATGCCGGCAAGCCCTGATGCTCCCCAGGTTATTTACTGAACAGTCTTTTTTAGGGTGTGATATTTTTTCTTAAGAAGCTGCAAGTGAACACAGGAAAGCCACGGCTCTCGAGTGAAAAATTATGATTGGGGTTAACAGCTCTGTTTAAATAATAACTGCAAAAGTTAACCCCAGTAAAACTTCTATCATTTGATGTTCCTGATTGCTTGAGGATATAGGTAAATTCCCAGCATGGCGTGTTAACAACCAGGGCTGCATATATGGATGAACTAAGGCAGCCAGACAAGCTTATTGCCAGTAATTAGTCCCTGTTAACATCACTGAATCAGCAAGTGCCCCGAACCTGACTGGGGCAGGTAGGACGTTAACAGGGAAGCAGGCGTGACATATTCCTACGTACCAATGAAAGTAGTCTGAAGCCAGTGCTGCTTATTCTCTCTTACGGGGTAAAAGGAGACATATAAAAGGAAAACTTCACCCAAAACTGCTGTTATAAACATGATAACAATGCCAGGGAACCTGAACAACTACTTCACCTTGTGATGGGTTGGATTTGTGATGTTTGCAGGATATTTGCACTTTTGTTAAGTGGATCAGTGTGTTTAAACATGGTTAAATTTTGTTGTAGTGAGTTGGATTCGATGATCCTTGTGGGTCCCTTCCAACTTGGGATATTCTATGACTCTGTGGTTGCATACTTTTGACAATTAAAGCTGGTCAAATACAACTGTCTCAAAACAGTGGCATTTTGTATACCCTCTACCTCCACACCTGGAGAGAATAGAGTGATGAGTAACTGCATATTAATTTTACTTAATTAAAACCTTCCTGGGAAAGGTATTAGTATAAATTTTTCCATACACAAAATTTTGTGGTACATGAAAATGTATGAGCCAAATTCACTTGAAATACATATGTATAACTTCAAATCAATGCCATTACCATCAAAGAGAGCTTAATAGTCCTGTCTGGGAACAATCTAGCACTGTACTAAGAAACACCAATAAAACCTCTGACCACTACAACAAGAAACTTCACAATGTAATAGAGAGGTTGCTTGTCTAAGAGCTCTTCAAGGGCATCTCTTTAGCTGTGGTTTAGCATCCACATGCTGAACCTCACAGAGAAGAAATCTCAGTATTTCTCCTAGAATGATGGGCTTAGCAATCTTTCATACTTGCTGAGAATAGTTCCAGCTGGGTTTCATCTAGCATTCGTATATCAAAGATGGTTTTCCTTTTGCTAAGATTGTCAGATATGACCAGAAAACCAGGGTCCACAAGGTAGAAAGAAAGAGGGGAGGGGAAGAGCACACAATATTCACAGTATATTTTTATACATATTTGCAGAAGGAAGAGCTGTGCTATCCAAACTTGAGCTTTCCCCATGGATGAGTCAAACATAACGTTTCATCCCAGCGAAGGCACAGAGAACATCTCAATGCACAGAAACATTTCTACACAGGAAAGGGTCTGGGAGATATTGACCCCACTTTGGGTAATTATGATCATCTCCTTCCTGGGTTTTTGTGAAAATGGAATTGTCCTCTGGTGCCTCTGCTTCCAGATCAAAAGAAACCCATTCACTGCGTACATCACACACCTGTCCATTGCTGACATCTCCTTACTGTTTTGTACATTTATTCTGTCAATTGAGTACATTGCTGGTTTTGGATTCGCATACGGTTTTTACTACTATGTAACCACCACACTGTCTATTGTCTTCCTTCTTGGATATAATACTGGTCTCTATCTCCTGACAGCCATCAGTATTGAGAGGTGTCTGTCTATTGTTTACCCCATCTGGTACCGATGCCACCGGTCACAGCACCAGTCAGCAATTGTGTGCGCAATTCTGTGGACTCTGTCTTTTCTGATGACAATAGCTGAATATTTAACATGCAAAGATGATTCAACAAAGGAACAGTTTGATGATGCCAACCATTGCCAAGCAATGCTCATCTTCACATGGATCCTGACTTTCATGATCTTCATTCCTCTAATGATTCTGTCCAGCCTGATCTTGGTTATCAGGATTCATCGTAACTCCCTGAGACCTCACTCGTCGAAGCTCTACATCATCATTGTGGCCACAGTCATTGTCTTTCTCATTTTTGCCATGCCCATGAGGCTGTTGTATCTTCTGAACTACCACCACTGGTCGTCTTTGCTCAGCCAGCAGAACCACGTCACCATTGTTCTCTCCACCGTTAACAGTAGCATCAACCCTCTTGTTTACTTCTTTGTAGGAAGCAGCAAGAAGAAGAGGTTCAAGGAGAGTCTCAAAGTGGTTCTTAGCAGAGCACTCGCGGATGGATTGCGGCCGAGAAGCCAGGAAGTTGGCATGAGTTTGGATATAGCTGAAACGATTTTCTGAGGCTTAGGGGGGAAGTTCTGGGGGCAAGTAATTAGACTTGGAAGATTTAATAAACCACTGCAAAACTAAGAGCATTTTTCTTCCATAGAGTGTAAAAGGAAGTAGTGAAATGGTACTGTTATCTTTGGTGATTGAGTAATGGAAAAATATGGACTAGAATAAAGATAACTTTTATTTGTATTTTCTTAATTATTCAAACACATGCTACATCCTGATGTGACTATGTCAATCAAGAATACCACAGTGGAAAAGAGACAGGCCAACAGAGAATATAAAAAAGGACACAAATATGTTATAAATAGTGTGACATTTATAAAAGCACTGAGCACCCATAAATGCTATTGAAGTCATCAGGGCCTGTGTGTATTCACATTTTTAAAAGTCAAACCCACTAAACACAGGATTTACGTTACATACTGGGATCTATTACAGCTGTTTCCAGCTTGTTCAAGTTCACAAAAGAGCTGCTCCCCATGGGGAGCAGAGGAAGAAATCCACATATGGTCCCCATACATACCCACAGACATATAGTGTAGCTTTGGCCTAGCAAGACATGCGAGTATATGCTAATGATCAAGTTCTTCTGTGGTTAAGGGGCTACTTCAGAGTCTGCTTTCAAAGTATATACTGCATAATTTCCAGTGGTACCATCATCCTCTGGTTCCTTGGACAGTTTGGTACCTGACACAAAGGAGTAGCAGGCAACATATGGATGTTGTCAGCTCACACAGGGCTTTTGCCCTAATTGTGAAGGGAGGGGCTGGCTTATCCCAAAAGGCCAGTGTTCCTGTAGGTTTGGTTATTCAAGGGGTCTATGAGAAAGTCATCCCAACACTTGCTGTCCCTGCCATGTCTTCAGTATTTAGCAGTCCCCTGGAGAATATATGTTCCACTTGTGATCTCAGTTTTATAATAATCAGCTTTGCATAGGAAGAAAAAAAGAGAGGTGCCTCAAGCAATGTATGACTGGGGCTATACCTCAGCAAAACTATTCCAGCTGACTGCCTCCTGTGTGGCAGGGTACCTGGGCTGGTATGTTGTTAAGTGTAATTCCTAGGGCTGCTTGCCCACTTAAAGCCAAACTGCAGAAAGCAGAGGAAGACAACAGCAAGGAAAGGACGGGGCTAGGTCACATTTATCAAACCGGCACGGAGAAAGGGGAGTTTTGGCAGCCAGAGAGCTGTGGCACTTTCAGAGATGTCTGGGAGACGCATTTGCCTCTAGCCCCCACGGGGCTCCAAATCCAGCAGGAACGGAGAGCTCCTGCCACGGGCAGCGGCAGCATCTTCAGCCTCCCGCCAAGTTTCCATTGGCACACTTAATAGCTGACTGGGGAAAGAAAAATACAACCTACCCTTCCTTTGTTGAAAGATTGCCAGCCCTGGAATAAGGAAGATGGTAGGTTAAGGCCTAGGATTGGATGGGAATTAACATAGAGAAGAGCTCTCAGAAGGATAAATATTTCTTCTACGCACATTCCCCTTTTTCCTTACGTTAAAGTGTTGCAGTGTGTCACTGCAGAAAAGACGCGGGGAAAGGAAAAGGTTACCTCTATTCTCTCTTCAGCTCCCTCACTCCTTTAAACGCTCCCCTGTGGCAGACCCTCTGCTTGTCCAAGTTCTTCTTTCTGAGGCTGTAGTCCCAGGCTTGCCACCTCTATAGATTTAGGTAGATGGGTGCAGGCTGCTCCTCTCCTTGGTTACTGATCTAACGAACTGCTGGAATGACACATCAGCAGAGCAGCTTCCCATTGCCAGTGGTGGGTGCAGGACATGGCAAGTAGGTCTGTGGACACCCTGGGGAGCAGTGGAAATGAGTGTGTGTGGTGTTCACATACGTGTAGCAGTGTGTGCGTGCACCTGCTGCGGGATGGGTCTGCTGTCCACACGTAACCCAGAGCTCTCATTGTGATTCAGGTGAGAAAAGACATGTTACCTTGTTTAACCATACCTTGTTTATGACTGGTCTGGCTTAAAGATCACTATGCATGCAGCTAGGTCGGTAGATCTGAAAGGGCAATATTATACTACAGGACAAAATGGGTGCTCGTAAGCTGCACAAGGTGCTCTGGGGTGTCTGACTTCCTACCCCTTTTCACCTGTGTATGTCCATGCCCTCAAACATTTCAGAATTTGGACAAATGTCCACAGATCAGCTTACAGGGCAGACAAAATTAACATTCATCATGAGATGAACATCCAGAAGTATGAATAAGAGTGAAGAGCTAGCAGTTGAAAAATGATTAATGTTTCCCAGTCCACAGATGAAAATATCTTAGGGATGTTCTTTCTTCTTTATCACAGCGACTGATGACTCTTGCCCATGCAGACAGGCTGCAGTACAAGGGAAACTGATAAGCACATTATTCCACCACTAAAAAATCAACAGGGAAAATGTGACATGTCATTTGTTGCACAACAAGAAAGTGATTCTCCACCAGTCTGACTTTTCAAAAATTATTTGCATGTGTGGGAGTGGGTGAAATAACCCTGTGCTGGTCAGGCAGTGTTAATAAACACTTTGCAGTGGTGCAGAACAGGAAAGTTTGTCTTGTGGGTGAAGTCCTCTCCATGGAGTCCAGAGATATAGGTTCTAGTTGAATGCATTCTGGGCATCTAATCTTTCTCTCCCTCACATTCCTGCCTGTAAAATATGGATTACAAAATTTTCTTTCTGGTGTTGTGCTTTCATATTTACACTGTAAATGCTTCGGAACAGGAGCCATCTCTTGGCTCTGTCTTGTAATCCAGGGCAATGAGGACTTGCATATTGCTGTGAAGACAAGTCAAGGAATAGTTCAAGGAAGAAACACCCAGTTTATTAATTACTACTTTATTAAAACACTTATTAAAAGTGTAGTTAGGAATACAGAGAGGAAAGTCACCTTCCTTGGCACTGCACAGCGTGTTTTGCTGTTACAGTTCCCCCTGGGTGTGGAGGATGACATGGGACAGGTTGCTCTGGACTCAAGTCCAGAATATATTTCCTCTGTATCTCACTGACTTTGTGAATGATCCTAGTGACAGAAAGGGCAGAGCAGTGAGGAAGAGCATACTGCCCAGTTTACTTCTTACCTGGAGCTTATTCCAGAAAATCCTCTTAGGGAAGCTGAATTACATCCCAGTTGTACTGATTGCTGATGTAGAGAAAACTCCCCCCTTGCTCCCTTTCCTAGCACGAGAATAATCTACAAGAGCACAGCATTTCCTGTTATAATGCCTCAAGTCACTTTCTGGGGGGGAGGATGGGAGGGATGGTTAAACTACAGGGTCATCCAAAATATCCTAGATAGATCTCCATTTTGGTCCCAGGTGATTTTGTCCTCCAGCAGCTTGTGATGCTCAGCATGGTATGCACCTGGGAGAGGTTTCTTCCTAAGTCTGCCCACTCGGTTAATCTCAGGGTGAGGGTGATCCACGTACGGGGTCTTGTGAGCAGAGAAGTTCAGTACAGAGGTTCCCATATGGCTCCTTGAATCACAACATTGGACACTTGATCAGGCTGTACCCAGAGAGGCTGTTTGAATCCATAGTTGGTTTTCAGTCTGCTGCATTCTGCATTTCTTTCCTTGCACTGCTTTCTTGACCTGCAAATACTCGCAGCCTGTTTTCTGTTGTGCCAGACCTGGACTGTGTACTCTGGTCCTCGTGGTGGGGTGTGCACCCCTTTGGCATCCCCAGGGGGCTAGGGGGGAGACCCAGCTGTGTGCCCACATCTCCTCTCTCAGCACCGCCAAGTTTGCTGCAGGAAAGACAGCTGCTGGCTGGTGCTTTCAGTCACTCCTCCAGTTCAAGCAGTGGCCTGCTGAGGTTGCAGTGGTGATACTGGTCAGTAGAGGGTATTCTTGGATGGTACCTATGTCAAGGGAAAGCAGCAAATCAGCATGGGATTGTGTGCATGTGTCTGTGTGCATGCCCGTGTATGTATGTGCCATAATGTGTGTGGTTTGATGCTCCTCTTCCTAGCTGCACATAGAAATCATTTATTAAAATCCACTACTCAGAACTTCTTGCTACCTGTGCAACAGGAAGGCCTGTTTGGTTTTCATTCAGTTGCCTGGTTGCTTCTGTGATGTCCTCACGGAATTATTTTTGCTATTCCAGTTGACTCAGCAGCCTAAAAGATGAAGCACTATGATCCGCATTCAAAGCAAAGCACTGCAGTTGCAAAACTGAATTCAGAGAAGAGGTACAAAGATGAGGTAGCCTGTGTGGTTGTAATACTTTGGCCTTTCATATAATCTCTCAGTTTTTAACTATACTATAACACTTTTTCCCCCCCCAAACTGGAGTCATGCGTTATCAAACATACAGACTGGACCTGATAGCAAATACATAGGAAATACAGAATCCTTGCTTCAGTCTTTTCAGAAACAGGGAATGTAGGAAAGGAGAAGGGAGGGAGTGTGGCAGTGTCCATCTGGCCTCAAATCCTGTCTCCAGCAGTGGTCACAAGCAGCTGTGCACAGAGAAGAAATATAAATCATCATGCTTTCTTCTCATCCTCTCCAAGCGTTCAACAGTTTTCATCTCAGACCTCATAGTCTAGAAGTCTTTGTATTTTGCAACACTCAATGGATTTCTCTTGAACAATTCACTCTACTGAAAGCCACATGAGCTTTCGATATCTTCAACATCCCATTTGACAGCCTAACTAAATGCTTTCTGAAAGATATGCTCCTTTTGGTTGTTTTGAGCTGCCACTTCCGTCAGTGTCCATAGTTCCTGCACAGCCCTCAGACTGCTCCTGCAGCCTCAGATTTGTGTGCCATACTGAGGTATACACAAACCACTTCCCAGCAGTGAGCCAACGGTGGTGAGGCTGCTGCCTTCGCTTGTGTCAGTAGAAGGCGCAGTCTGGAATTCACTGTACCGAGGAAGGAAAGACCCAAACAAGGGGTTCACTGACTTCACAGGTATGCTCTATGAAATAATCTGATGGCACAAAGCCTCGTCGCTTTGCTGCTCTAATGTCTATCACAAGAAATTCATTTTCCTCAAGGAACTGGAAGTAAAATAGCAAAGGGAGCTTTGAAATATAGACAATGGTAATAAAGGAATCTCTAGCTACCTGAAGTCTGAATCAGTAGGCTGACTTGCTGAACTATGGCTCTGGAAATCATTCTTGTTGATTTTGTATCAATGGCTTACTGAGTAACCCTAAAAAAAAAAAAAAGTCATTTAAATCATATTGTCCTAGCTTGCCAATCTGCAAAAAGAACAGTAGCACGAACCCTTTAATAAAACCTGATTTGAAACTGGTTAAAAGCTTTGCACACTCTCTCTTTTTTTTTTTTTTTTTTTTTTTTCATTGATGTATTTTTTCTTGGAACCAATGGGTCATCGCCATTGTCCTAGCACATGAAGAAGCTGGTGGTGCAAAGATGTGGAATCCAGTTTGACCCTTTCATCCAAGAGAGAGATCTGTTTTGCCACAGAGGGTTAGTGGGTAGGGAAGAGAGAGAAGTGATTTATTCTGGAATATGAATTATTTTAAATTAGGTATTTATTTACCACATTAAGTATTTACTTTATGCCAAATACAGACCAAATTGCCAAATATGAAATATGGATATTCTAGCAAATAAATATTAATGATAAATGGTAAGAGATGGTTAAGATAAAGAATAATTTTATCAAAATATTTATAGAAGCAAGTATTTTTATATATAAGGTGTCTACAACGAGACAAAAAACCTCTAACAGCCATGAGCAGAAAATGGACTGAACACTCTGGAGTCACTGTTCTATCCCAGAAGAAAAAAAAAAATTGCTTATATGCATCAGAGGAGGATGTTTTATGCTGCATGTTGTCTTTGGTCTATCTGGATTTATTTTTTTGGCTGAAAGAGTAACATATGTCTTTCAGATAGAATTTTTTTTTTTTTTTTTTTTCTTTTTCCCATTAGCACAAATCTTCCTGAGCACAGCACTGGCCTGTGCTTCTTAGCAGCTTTCAGACTGTGAAATGTTTATCTGTATTTTTCCCAGTCTGGGTATGACACTTCCTCGCAGAGGAGCGTTCAGCTGTTGTGTGTTCCACCCTGGGGGTTTTCCCTACTTTAATCACTACAGCAGAAGGCTTGAAGCCTACAGCACCATTCTTTAAAGCCCTTGAGTAGTTACAAGCAAAATACATGCCATGCAACTCTCAGCTTTCTATCCATCCTGAGTTTCCTACTGTATACTTCAGTCATACTTTCCCCAGTTTGATTGTACCATAAGGCTTGTCAAATTCTGCTGAGCATTGATGCCTCTCACCCCATCTACTCAGAGCGACTACAGCCATTGCTTTCCTCAACTTGGCCAGATGGACTGAACAAGAGCTTTCCATACCACTGCCCATCATCCAACACAGTGTAAGTCCCCTCATTACTTTGTATGGAGCAGCAAGAAGAAAAGCGCAGAAAAGCCCTCCAAGCAGTTTTGCTGAAGGCTTCACAGACCACCTAGTGATAGTTACGTCAGAAAGCATAACAACGCTTGTTTCAGAGCACATGCTGTACGGTGCAAGTGCACATCACAGCACTGTGAAGATGACTGTAAATATACAGAAAGATGATTTTTCTCTCTTGTGTGGCACAAGCCATCTATCCTGTTTTGGGAGACATCATACACAGTATTTCCTAATGTTACTTTATTTCAGCTGCTAAGGAAATAACTGTCTGGAAATACCAATGTTTAGCACTGGTAAATTTTCCACCCACAATTTTTTGTTCACTTCAGTAAGGTGGATCTGTAAGATTTCCTTCCCCAGGATAACATTTGTCGTATCTTTAGGTTTCATGTCAATAAACGAGAAAATGCTAAAAACTGCTCAAGACTGTTGTCATGTGTTGTCATCACATACAGATGCAATGCATATTTTTTACCATGTTCACTATAATATTTACATATGTTCTGGTTCTTTTCCTCTTGGATCAGTTTCTGACTGAAAAATAGTTAAGGAAAATGTCATTACTTCCACTGACTTAGGTGGACACATTACAGATTCAAAACTGCACTTACTCTGGATGTGTCCTTTCTGTCTTGTGATCTACAGGCGCAATCTATTATTATAAACTTTAATTGAACCATTTAAACAATATTGTTATTTGGCGTTAATCCTGTAATGGCTTGATTGTGCCTTCATACATACATTGCTATTGATATCTGTTTTCTTCTACATTGTTTACTTCAGATACTTGTGAATATAAAGCATACAGAGAAATGTAGTACCAATTATTAAACAATGGAATGGTGCTTTTCTTCTAAATGAGTTTACATGCAAGCTTATTTCTTATTCTTCTGTTTCAGATGCCTTAAAATATTTTATGTACAAATATAAAGGAAATAAAATGCACGTCTGTAAGACATTTAATATAGGCATGGGCATATTTATGAATGTGGCTATGAAAATGAACTTGTATATATGGGCATAATATACAAATATGTGCTAGCAAGACAGGGTGAAGAAAAATCAACTGAATAAATTATACCACATATTTTAGTCCTCCACAAATAGCACATTATGCAAGCAATGTCTTGCTTCTTTCCCCTGAGAGGAACATGAAGAAAGAAAATTTAGGTTGAGCTGTCATCCTTTAAAAAAAATTGATTCCGTTGTTTCCCTGCTGTGTATGAAATCTGTTAATTCTTGAGTGTTTTGATGGAGGTGGCATTTTCATTTCAGCATCCTTCAATTACAAGTAAAAAAAGTCACACCACACAGGGCCAGGAAAAATGAAGAAAAAAGAAATTTATCAGCTACCTCGTGACAATCAAGATGGAGCAGATGACAGCTTATTGTCATACATAGTACAAATGAATTACGTGAAATAGCTCCTGAATTAGAGAAAGAAAAGTTGCTTATTATCTCCGTCACTGTCTCAGGACAAAAATACAACACCATGGGGTAGTATGTCTTCCAGGTGTAAGAAGCTTCATTTATTCACTTCAGCTCCAAAACAGATACCTGTAGGTTTTGCCACGGCAAGTGGTCTTTATAAACCTACTGGCTAACATTGCTCATAGCAGAGGAATCACAACTGGTTTCAGGCATGTCAGATGCGATTTCCAGCTACTGCAGATGAGGGAGCAGGTCACCTTTTTCCATTATCACATCTTTCTGTGCTGAGCTGCAACTTACATGGAGAAAAATATATTATAGATGAGGTTCCACATGCAGGAAAGAGGTTCATCTCCAGAAGTGAAAAAAGTGCATGGAAAAATCATGTCACTGGAGAGCAGAACATGATAAATGATCACGTTTGAAAAGGGATGGTGATATATTCGGAGTGCATGATTAATGACAACCGGTAGGAAAAGGACGAGTCGCGGAGATTGCTGAGAAATCTAAGTCAGAAGGGACATAGAGGAAAATAATTCTGAAATAGCAAATGCACGTGGGGATGTTTTTCTTCCCCGAGACTACCTTGAAAGTGGAGGCTGTTTGCTACTGCCACATTTATATCTGCTCATCTGCAAGACTGTGCTCTGAGAACAGAGTGAGTTCAGCAAGAGCAGAGGAGTGCTGCACGCCTGTCTGGTACTGGCACAGGTCACAGAACCAAAGGTGGTGGTTAGCTCCAACACGACTGTCCACAAGAGACCACAGAGACCAAAGCCTGTGGGAGAAGAATAGGCCAAAGTGTGAAGGGCTCCACTCATGTCAAAGTGCCCTGAAGTTAAATCACTGGGCTGGGCAATAATGTATAAAACACTGAGCAGTCTTTCACTCTGCATTTATTGCTTTTGTAAGGTGCTTTGAGGTTAAATCATTGATGTTAGTTTTCTTGTAGATGCTCCAAATGGAAGAGAATTAGCAGAGAAATCATATCATGCTCCTTTGATATCTAAGACTCGAGTGAGTGAAATTACTTTGACTACCAGTGAAGGAAAGTACCATCGGTTAACTCTGGTGAAGTGGTTTGTATTTTACAGTTCTTGCCCTACTTGGTGCAAGTCCCCTGAGTAACCTAGGCCCTAGCTGATAATTCAGATCCTTTGTCATTAAGAAATACCAAGTTCTGACCCAAGCACTGTCAAGAGCCATAGTCCTCAGAAGCTAGACCAAGGATGTGAAGAAAAGAGATGGAGGAATACAGAAGTGCTGATGCAGACTTGCTCAGGCAGTGACTCAAGAATGGCCCTGACGGGCTGTCTTCCAAGGCGCAGTACAAAACAGAGCTCACGCTGAGTACACCATGTAAGAACTTTCCCAGCACAACAAAGATTTTAGATAAAGTCAACGTGTTTAGACCAAAGTTGATATTCTTTCACAGTTTCATTGAACAATATCAGCTAGATTAGGAAATGTCATTAATTATCTCTGTAACTTCATTGGGAAGCCTAAACCTATGTCTGCAAAACAAGGTCATCAAATGCTGTTTTCCTTCTCTCAAGCAATCTTATTTGAAATGCTATAAAGGAGGCTAACTCATCATAACAAATTAGAGGGAAACTCTCATCAAGGGCTTGTCTTTGGAAAATACTAAAGAGAAAGGACCAGAGAAGAGCAGAAGCAGAACAGAAAAGGAAGGAAAAGGAGTAGAAAGAATTTGATGGGCAGTGAAAGATCTAGTGAGAAGCAAAATAGAGCAAGGACATATTGACAGTGGGTATAACATTAGAAAGACAAAAGTTTAGGTGTAGAGAGCAAGAGAAATGGAAAAAAAGAGATGAGCAGTGCCACTGTGCTTTCTGTAGAACAGCATTGCTCTGTGCAGGAGTCTTAGGAATAGTTTTAACAAAGTATAAAAATAATTATTTTATTATTCAGACTGCTGGAAATAAACTGTCCAAATCTCACTGGAGAAAGAACTTCCCAGAATCAAAAGTAAAAACAGCTCTGGATTCTCAAAGAGTTTTTGTTCCTTCTAACTGAAAAGACGTAGAGATCAGATACAAGTCTTAAGGGGAACTGAGACGATAGGAGTAGAAGCAAGCTGCCTCTGAGACAGCCTGTTCCTCGCAGCCGATACTGGCCACATGATGCAAGAGTGTGAATCAGGAGAATGTGAAATGACTCCAACATCTGAGACCAGGCAAGATGCAAGGAAGAATCCTAGAGTACCTGTTTATTCATCTCTGATTCATTAAACCCTGCCTACTGAAAATCATCCGCAACTACAAAGTTTCTGTAAGAGTTTCCGATCTTTGGGATATACTGCAACTTAACTATCAGTCATCATGCTGAGCCACTCCCGAGGAAAAGGTAAGATTATGAGATTACATTCCAGAATATTTTAACACTGCCCCAGAGCACCCAACTAGCTGAGATGCCAACGTCATTAAACATGGCTGGTAAATATTTAAATTGTTATTTACAAAAGTTATTCAGAATGAAACAGTCCTGCCATGCTGTATTGGCAAAACATAGTTTAGGGTATATAAATGACTGACACACAGCTCCCGCAAATGCTTCTGTACGCACTTAGCTTTAAGCATGGGAGAAATTCCATAGATCTTGAGAACTGCTGGAATCCCTGGACTATAAAAGTTAAGGAAAATATATAGAAAATGGAAAAGGTTGCAGGCTTAGAATCTGCATGTGAGATTTCTCACCCCTGAATAATCTTTTACTCTTAAAATTTATTTTAAAGAGTTTTGTATAAATTTGTATTTACAATGTATATTTCAGTGTTTATGCAGCTCCACAGCCACCCTTGCTGTGTGGCAACTTCGATTCATTACTAGGTTGAGGTTGATGAATGTATATGTATTAGTACTGCAAATTAGAGAACATTTTTTTTTCCCTTTCTAGCTAGGGGTTGATGGATGCATATGTACTAGTATGGTTCTTTTTTTTTTTTTTTTTTTTTTCTTTGGAGAAAAAAAAAGGAAGAACTGGGACTTTCTTCTGCCTTTTCAACTTCTTACCTCCATGCTGCGTAGCTTTTCACATGCTTTTCTCTGCATGCAAAGACACTGCTCTGAAATCTCCGAGCTTTGTGCAAATATAGGGGTCAGCGCATACAAAGCAGTATGCAGAATGAAGAATGCAACTTGCTTGTAACCTTCTTCTTTCCTTTATCAGCAAACAACTTAGAACTAGCTCTTATCAGATAACTGACACGAACTGTTCATGGGCCCCAACACTGCAGACCTTTATTCACGTTCCTAATGTCAGCAAGGTGAGTAGTCACATTGTCTTCAGTGGAGTCACTCTCATGTTTAAACATACAAAAAGATCATTTCAGGAATAAAGCTTGATTAGCACTGTCTTCAGTGAACTTCGTGGTTAATACAGTTTTAATTCAACTTAGAAAAGAGACAGAGTTTACTGGTAAGTCTAATGGATTTGCTCTGTATAGAGTGGGTGATGTCGGTACAGCTAGCAGAGCAATGAAATTAAAAAAAAAAAAATCACTGAAATAATAGACTCAGTATTCCTTTTTGTCTACTTTTTTTTTTTTTTTTTTTTTTTTTTTTTTTTTTTTCTCCTGAGCCTTTGAGGACACGCTGTTAGGCTTGTCCTTGAACTATGTAGGCTAGAATTTCAAAACCAGACAACTGGGATTCTTGGGTAAACAGATTTGTATCTTTAAGGAATCCATTGAAGGCTAAAACAAAACTTCATGGGTTGGCAGGGATCCGTCATACGGTGATACAAAATTGGAATGGATAATGGCACTTAGCCAATCCTTTTCATTCATCCCTCCTCCTCTTTCTCCTCTCTCCTCTTGCTTGTTTGCCCTCGTACAGGATTCATCCTTTCTCTAAGCTGCTACTATTGCTGAGCTGGCAGAAAACTATTATGTTTGTGTTTGTTTATTTATTTTTCCCGCAGGTTATTATTCTGTTGGACTGAACTTCTGAGCTGAATAGCGTTGAACCACCTTGTGCCAGCAGAGAGGAGGGGACCTGGGGCTGAGGCCACGCATGGCAGCGGTGAGCTGTGGGCTAGAGCTGAGCTGTAACTTCTGACTCGCTCTCGGCTAGGGTGGCATTTCTCTGCAGCTCAAAAAGCTGAAGCTGGTGTACCTCCCCTGCAGCGCCAGCCATGCCTTCCTCAGGCTTCCTTTGCTGTCGGTGTTTGTGCCCATCCAGTGTGACGACTTGGGCAGTGGCAGGGCTGAAAACTAACCCGGAGCAGCCCAAAGGGTACGCTGGGTCTCACCCAGGCCAGCATCTTGAGCCTGCTGGCTGCCCTATGGCACACCTGATGCTGCTGGGAAGGAGGGAAGATAAATGTGAAACTGGGGGAAAGGAGGGGCGAGGATCAGATCATGGCAGCTTGGAATCTGGTCTGCCACAGAGGCAGATCTTTAATGTTGTCTTGTTCATTTGGACGATGGGGACAGGACAACAAAAATAGTTAAGTATTCCAGTACTAGGCCTTTAGCATTTCTTTGTGCAAATGACTTTTGGATAGCATTCATGATCAGCAAACAAAATTTATTTAGACTGGTAAGACAGGTATTTGAAGAGTCTAATTTTTATTTTTCTTTTCTTCTTCCTATTTACGCCTCATCCCCCTCTCAAAGGCGCTTTCCTCCTCAACCGCAGTTTCCTAAGAACTAAGAGGTAAGCCCTCCTTTTGAGCCCTAAGCACGCAGCCAGAAGCTGCCAGCTCACCCACCGCAGGAGCCCTGGGCCCACCTCAGCAACCTCGGGGGCCCTGGGGACTTCCCCGCGGTGAGGAGCCGCCTTGTGCAAGCCTCCCCCACCGCGGGGAAGCCAGCCAGCCAGCCACCCAGCCAGCCAGCCAGCCAGCCAGCCAGCCAGCCAGCCAGCCTGCAGCCCGGCTAGCCTTCCCACTCAGCGCCTGGGCGGCAGCCGATACCGACCATTTCCCCCACCGGCCGCTGCCCCTAACGGCCGCCTCAGCCGTTACGACGGCCGGAGGGGGCGGGGCGTGGCGGAGCTCCGCCCCCCTCCGCGGCCGGGCCGAGCCGGGCCGGGCCGGGCCGGGCCGGGCGCGCGTCACGTGGCGCACGCCCCTCCCGCCGCCGTCACGTGCGGGCGGCGGTCACGTGAGGCGCCGCCTGACGTGCCGGGGCCGCCGCGTCGGCAGGGCTCGGAGGGAGCGGAGCGGAGCCCATGGCGCTGCCCGGCCTCGCCCTGCTGCTCCTCGGCCTCCTCCTGCCGCTGCCGCCGGGGGCGAGGGGGCGCGGCGGTGGGACCCCTCCGGTGCTCGGCGAGGCCTACCGGGACCTGTGCAGGTGGGCGGCGGGGGGGCGCCGCCGGTGTGTGTGTGTCCCGGCCCCGTCAGGCGGCGTAAGGCGGAGCTCGGCCTGCGGCGGGATCGGGGCGGTTGGGCACGGGCCTGCCGCCCGCTCGCGGGAGGACGGGTGGCGTAGTCGGCGGGTTTCGTGTTGTTAAGGGGGCCTGCCCCCGGAACCGGCCCGTGCCGTGGTGCCGGGGTGGGACGGAGAGGAGTGTGAAGGGCTTCTGCGGGGTAGTTTAGCCCTGCCAGGCTGCAGGCTCCTCAGGGCCCGTGGAGAGCAGTGCCGGCTCGGGCACGGCTGCGGAAAAGCCAGCAGGTGGGGGGAGAGGCGGCTGGGTGAGCGGGGCTCCTAGCTAGCATCTCGTCCGACAGATACAGTGTGGGGACAAATCTCGGAACGACCCGTCTTTGCAGCGCCTTAGGCAAGGCGTGGATGTGTTTTACGAGAGCTGTTTTCGTGTGCGCTCGCTTCTATGTGGCTTTTATAGGGCTGGTGAGGCTGCTGTAGCCTTACTCTGCTGTGCAAATGCCAAAAGCCAGACAAGGAAGGAAAATGCTGGGGTAAGGGCAGGTGCCATTCCACTTCTAAATAAATAAGAGCGGAGTGGTGCCCAGATGAGGAAGGCCCACTTGCAGTGGGGAAGAAAGATATCAGAACTTCTTCTGTCTGCAGGAACAGGAGCACGAGGCTGCTTAAACTTTGGCTTTCTTTGCTCGCTTCTTGTAGCCTTACTACAGGTATGCTTGGGCAGTCTGGGGAAAGAAGACCAGCTTTACTTTTCTGAAACTTTGTGAAATGTCGTGGCTTGCAGTGCCTGGTTTCGTCATGCTTTTTCTATTGTTCTCGTGTGCTCCTAAAGCTGGCTGTGTGGCCATGTGACTTGCAATTAGCTGTGTTTATCTTCTGTGCTGAGGCGCCTCTAGGATTGCTGCAATATGAACACCTGCAAAAGAATACAGAGGACCTGGTTGGATATACGAAGCTACTAGTGAGAATGAACAGAGCAGTCTGTTTACTCCTTTCAGCATCTGTCCTGAAACCACAGTGTGCTCTTGTGCTGCTGGAAGCCTTAATTTTAGCATTTGGCTTAGCCTCAGAGAAGAGGCATGCCCTGGGCACAGGGAGATGACCTGAAGGTGACCTTGCTCAGCTCTGTTAAGTGCTTTGACACATTTAAATGGGAGAAGTCATAAATAACTCGTTACTGGACTTATTTGCATATGTCCATGGTATGCCTGGGAAGTTGCCGTTGCAATGGCTTAAATGTGACATCTCAGCACATAAGCTTCCTATAGCTCTTGCATGCTTGAGCTTCGTATTGCTTTTCCTTCTCTCACACATTCTGTGATGCGATGTAGTAGATGTGGTTTAGACTGCATCGCAGAAGGTGAAATGTCAAAGTGCATGCAAGGATCGAAAGCTGAAGAGCATGTGGTGTAACCGTAAGGCTATTACGCATGATGTGCCTGTCAGAGAACTTGCCTGGAGACATGTGCCATGTGTGATGATTGGAAAAGGTGACAGGTAAACTAGAGCGGAGCTAAGCATGAGTAGGGATACACGGCAAGTGTTCTCTCAGCTCTTGAAGCATAGTAGCAGGTTTGAATGTTGTGCCATTCAAGCTCTGGTTTTCCTCTAGGGAGAACTTCCTTTGATACACAAACTTGCTCTGTGCATGTTTATGCTAAAATGTTAGCCACATCTGATAGTGATTTCTGTGGGAAGTTCTGCGTCTAAGCTGAGTGCAAATCATCATCCTGGAAACTGTTCCCAAGGCTGTGAGCTTGTGATCGTGCTGGTTGAACCTGCTCACAGAAGCTTTCTGGTTTCAGTCTCACCTCTGCAATGTTTTCATACTGAGGAGGTGTTGGGCACAAGACTTTATGGATGCATAGTGACTTAGGGATCAGCTTTCCAATCCCATTGTTGTAGGTTACTCACCTGTGTGCTGAGCGGTCCGGCTGTCATGCCCCTTCAACAAAGGGAGCTGGCAGCACCTCCCTCGAGAGCAGTGCCTGCCTTTTTCTAGCCATGCTTTGTAGCGATTGGGGCAGAGGGTGTTCCTTCCTAGCAGTCATCTCATGGGGTTTGAGAACCAGGAAACTGAGTGTGGTTATGAAAATGGTGGTGGTAGCTGTCTTGTGCTTCATTGCATTTGAGGTGGTTCGCTACCATTCAAACCCCAAAGCGGCTTGTGGTTTGAGTTAGCTGGTGCATGCGCTGTGCGAGCTGCTAGCCTTCTTTCTGCAAGCTGTTGATTTCAACACCAGAGCTGCTCATTCACAAGGCAAACTAAGCTCACTGATGCTCCTATCCCTTTTCATGCTACTTTTTTGCTTCTTTGCTTTGTCAAAAAATGCAAAGCACTTTATCAAACTTAGGATTTGCTAGGAATATTTTAACTTTCTTTAAGACACTGAAGCAAGGACATAAAGCTAGGTAGCTGGAAAGACTGACCTGCGGGCAAGTCTAATCCAAGTATGTGTTTGGACACTGCTTGCACAACTGCTGTCAGCCATGGCCTGGATTGGTGCTGCCTCCAGCAGGGGATCCTCCCTGCCTGCTGCTGCTGCCTCCTGTGCCCAGACAGTTGCTTCAGTGAGCCGGGCCTGGGGTTGGCTCCTCTCCTCTCTGTGCACTTGAGCATGCACCTGTTGTTTGTGCTGAGGTAATTCAGAGGCAGAGCAGTTCTTGGATCCAGCTTGTGTTGCAAGCAGAGGTTGGAAATAAGCAACAGGGAAGGGGAAGGAAAAGAAGAGGGGAACTTCCTCTGAAAGGTGGAGGTGGATCTGTTACAGGCCTGTAACTGTGAGATAAAACCAACTGTGGGCTATCTGGAAGCAGGTGCTGTTGTGTAATTTCAGCAGAAGTAGCTATTTCACAACTTCTGTCAAGGCGGATACTTCTGAACCACCTTCAGTCCCAGCTCTTGAACGGCACCAGAAGTGGCTGCCTGGGTGATGTGAGGCATGAGTGTGCAGCTTTGCTCCTCTCATGTGGGGTCTGCAGGAGCTGGGGACGCCTCATGGGGTGGTGGCACTGGAGGCTTTTCTGCCTCTTCTTGTGGCAGAGCACAAGCCAAGTTTGCAGCCTGTCTGGATGTGGTGTTTTGGAAATGATGATATTTTTTCTCCTTAGGCTGTGCTTGCTTCTTTGGCGCTAGTTGCAGCCCAGAGCAGGCAGCGAGGTTAATGCTTGTGTACCCTCCACCCCTATAACCAAGTCTATTGCTTGTTAGAGCTGCTGTTGTAACAGCTCCTTTAGAACAAATTTGGAATATCCTAAGCAGTTCAGATGGCAGCTCTTTGCTAGCTGGATGACCTTGGCTGGACCAGGTAAGGGACCAGGTGGGATGAATAACTGCTGGCAGGAGGTGCCTGCTGAGCAGCTGGAGGAAGGCAGTTCACGTGGCTCAGCTGCAGCCGGGATGGCAGTGATTGCAGACCGTTTCCCTGATGGCAGAGATCGGTTTGTAAGCATTGGAAAGTAGAGCACATGCCATGGGGTTGCAGTGAGGTCCTGTCCCTGGGCATTTATTTAATGTCAGGAGCTTTACTTGCGAAATAAATAATTCTTTCGCTGTGGATGTGCATTTTGCAGCTCTTAGGTGAGAACAGCTGCATAGACTACATCCAACCTGTTGTTAAGCTCTGGTGTGTTCTTTCAAAGAAAAGTCCCTTCGGCTTCCCTGAAAGTAACTGTGCTCTGAAACCAGGGAGGTAGGCTTTCGTTTTTGTGTGCCATTGGTGTGGTTTGGAACACGATGAACCAAGAAATCCCATGTTTACCTGTCCTGGATTGTTTAGAAAAATTCCTCGGACTTCCTTGTTTAGGGGTCTGTGAAAGGCCAGAGAGAGACTGACTTCAGTGGCTGTTTTGTTACTGTTCTGTAAGCGTTCTCATCTTGTTTCTGTTCTGCTTCTGGCACGTGAGTGAGCGGACTTAAAGGTGTTGATGTCCTTTGTTTCATAACAAGGAACTGGGAAAGCAAGAAACTAATCTCTAATATAATGATAATCCTGTTGTACGAAGGACTTGGATTCTTGTTCAGTTCACAAACAAGTTTTAGTTTCCAAATTCTATATGGGTGTTGAAGAACACTCCAGCTTGATTAAAAAAAAAATAAATAAAAAAATTCTTTGCCTCTCTTGCAATCTGCTGAAACAAGTCAAAAAGAGCACTGGAACCTTTGGGAGTTTTTCAGCTGAATGTTAACTTTCCAGGGCTTCCTTTTAAAGTTGTGTTTTGATTGAAACACATTTTCTGCTGGAGAGAAAATGACTTTAGTTTTAATTTCTGTTTTCAGAGCCCTTGAAGTCAGGTTCTTCCAACTTATTCTGTGTGATTGCCTTATCAGGCTTTCTTCCCTTCCTGGTTTTTCTCTGCTGTAACTTAATTGGCATTGTTTTCATGCACAGAGATTGTCCACTTCTGAGCCACTTTCTTGCATTTCTGGACTAATCATTATGATTGTAAAATGTCAGCTCTGTACCTGGGAGGAAAGAACAATGGCAAGTATTTGTTTAGGACTGAGACATGATTCTTGAATCAGATCCTTGATCTGATTAAAAAATAGTTTCACTAGTGTTTCAGGAATGACTCAGTAGCTGGTATGTTGGGGTTTTTCTGAGCTTTCTCTTTCTGTAATAAGATGTTCTTCAGTTTGCAGAGGGAGCTCTTGTATTTGTCCCCCACTTGTTCCCACCACTAGCAGATTGAAATTCAGGCTGCTGTAGCACAAGGAAGCCAAGAGCCCTGTACTCAGCAATTAAATGGAAAATTGCATGGTATTTTACTGCTGGCTCTTCGATTAGAGATGAGATTCACTGGGTTTCAGAGGAGCTCTTAGAGGTTTCAAAAACTAGAATACAGGAGCTGAGCTGCTGTTGCCCCATCCTTACCTAAGAATTGGGATTCTGAAGTGGAACAAGACTGGGTTCTCCTCCTGGGGGGCCTGGGGTATGGCAGTGCCAAGTGATGTAGCACCTGCAAGTCGAGATGGAGGCAGCTGAACCTGGGGGGTGAAGCTTCTGGTTGACTTCTCTCGATAGCTGGGAGTGGGGAGCTGAGCTTCCTTGACAGACTTGGTACTAATCTGTAGATGAAGGCAAATGCTTTTTTGGGTCAGATTCATTAAACCTTAGGTGAATTGTAAATATCAGGAATACCTAGTAAGTTGCTGTGTTGTCTTTGGTTTTCTGATGTCCCGGGTCTGCATGAAATCCTACTGAAGTTGCAGTTTCAGATGGAGGGAAAGCTAGGGAATCATTGCAGAAATCAGTTTAATCCAGAGGATGTGCGCTCCTGCCAGAGCTAGAAGAGCTCAGAGCCAAGCCAATGGTGAATGTTTATTGAGCTGGGCCTCTTTAACAGAGCTTGGACAGTGCTCCCTGCTAGTAGGCCAGCCTGTCTGGAGAGCTCCTGACCAAAACCAGCTGACCCGGGCATGGCTCCAAAGTGAGCAATGCAGTGTCATGTAGCTCATCACATCCGCACCGTCATCTCAGTGCTTCTGATGAGGGAAACTAGGCCTTATTCAGCCTCAGAAATGCAGTATGATTTTTTTTTGTTTGTTTTGCTTTCTTGCTCTGATTTATTCCCCATTGTGTTATCTAGAGCTTCATGCTCCTTTATCAGATTTTGCTCAGCTGGTTTTCTGATATGGCTGTAGCTAGCTGTCACGAACCTTTTTTGTCCCTCATGGATAGTTCTGCTTGCTTTTCAGTTTCTGACATTATCCTTCAGAAATTGTCCCTGGCATACTGAGTTGTATATAAAAATGCATAGAGTTGCAGCTAGGTCCAAGGAAGCATTGTTTGCATCTTTGCCTGAATGCTGTAATAATCTCAGACCCAAATTTTCACTTGAAGCCAGATGGATTTGCTGCTGGTGTTCAGGAGATGCCCTGCTACTCCAGTCCGCTTACAGTTGTGAATTTTATGCTGTTGTTGGGTATTGCAGAATGGTAGTGGTGTGCAGCTGGCCTACGGTATTTGACAAATTGGTCAGGCTCTCAAGGAGTAAGGTTTACCACCTGTGATGTACCTGTTCAGAGTACCCTTGTCAGGGATTTGAGGGAGGGTGGTTGGTTGGGTACTGCAAGAAATGGGGGAAATGGATGCTTCTCTAGTAGCTGAATCTGTTTTGTTCTTGGCCCTGACACAGTAACCACTATTTCTGATACAGAACACAATCAAGAAACTTGGTGTGCCTAACTTTGCAACTTGGTTGTTTCAGGGACTGGTGTCTAGAGGATGGCAGCACAGACAATGTAGATACTAACCGAGGTGCTTTTTTCTTTTCAGTTACACATGGGAAGCAATTGATGCAGACAGACATGTACTTTATAAAATAAACCTCTGTTTTGGTGTTGAAGAGTGTGGAAGGACAAGTGCGGTCTGTGCATATGACATCAATAAGCAGAATTATACATCAGTAGGTAAGTAAACAAGTGTCTTTCCAAGTAGTCCAGAGTCATGTTAATGGACAGTCTCATAACTATTTTTCTCCAAACTTCTTTGTATTAGCAAAGATTTTTCTTAGAACAGTTTAGCACTTCATTCTGTTGTAAATTTGAGAAAATGTGATTTCAGATGATTACTTGACAGGACAGTGAAATTTGTCTCCTCATCTAGTTAACAATAATCTGCACCAAGAAACTATGCAGCACTATCCCAAGTAGAAACAAGTGTGTCTACCTGTGGCAGGATGTATCCTATCCAGTGTGCATCCTCATTTGAAGCTTGATACCAGACATAGGAAAAGCTTGAGTTAGAGATTTAAACTATACCACAGCCTAGCCTGATGTTAACTCTTTCACCAGGGCTAGGTGACACTCTGTAACACAGTCTTGTACTGCTTAGCTTCTGGGATATCTTTAAGTTGTTACACAAAGGAAGTTAATTATGCACAATCTTGTTTTCAGTTTGATGTGTCAAATCTGGTGGCTGCTTCAGTAGTTCTGAGGCATCCTTGATATCCTAAGGAGTGGTGGACTTGAGGGGGCTGATCTAAGTATGAAACTGGTATATTCCTGGCCACATGCTTTGCATGTTTTCTTTGGTTGGAAGCAGCTCGTGGTCTAAACTGTACTTGAGTACTGATTTGCATGGATGCTTTTCACTTTTGTGGTTCCTTCTTTACCTCAACAACTGAAACAATAGCATACAGTAAAGAGGTTTTCTCATAGTTGACTGCTACTTAAAACGGAATGATATGCTAGCTTTCTGAAGGCTAGTATATTTTCATATTGACTCTTAGTTGCTGCAGATCAGAATTTGGCTGTGTTTGTCCAACTCAACTTTGGTGAGGGCAGGACCTGTATAATCTGTGACTGTAATCAAACTGTGCGAGGGAAGCCCTGTGGCCTGGGTTAACTGTGTCAGTGGGACATCCAGTGTTGTGTTGAGATCCCAGAGGCCTCTCCTAGAAAATGCTTTTCAGCTTTATTGATTGACCTTAGCAATTTTCAGGGTGTAGGCAGAATGCGTAATTCTTGAATGTCAGGGGATGGAAATGACACCATACCTTTTTAATTTGGTGTGATACCTAGTGACTTGTGTTCAACTTAGTTGGACTGCTGTTACAATTAAAAGCAGAAATATTGCTGTAACTGTGTTAACCCGAGTGGTGAAACATTCCTTTTTCAGCTGCAATAGAAGGACTGGACACAAAATGAAAGCTACCACCTAAATGCCCCCTTTTTCTTGGGTGAGCGATCAGATATCTTCCCTTATTGCCTTTCCCCTTACAAGCAGCCTAAAAGATGAAGGAATTAATGCGTAAAAAGTGTTGTGGATAGTGCCATTAATACTGGTCTAGTACAACCATGTAAAATGAAGTTTATCTGATACTAATTCTGGCCTGTAGTAGCTGGCTTGCAGTGTTACTTTGAGAGAATGCATCTCTAAAGTCATGAAGAAGTGTGACTGGAGAGAGAGCTTGTAGGGGAAGGTTGCTGCAGAACTGGTACTCTGGAAGGACATTCACGGGAAGCTGACAGTGTGAGGGGGTGGCTTATAAGACTACTCTCAACCCTGCTTGCAGTGTGCTACTGAAGGGTTTCTTTCTAAGATCTTAGCAAGTTCCTAAAATAGCTTTAAACACGCATGAGAGAGGAGAGGGAGCATGCATACTGTCCTGGGTTAAACATGATGTACTGGCTTTGCTTGTTTTTTTTTTTTCTTGAACATTGCTTTAACTGAGGAAGCTCTAGTTGACCAACGAGGCCTTGTGAACAATGTAATTAATGTGCTCTCAGAACCGAGAGAAAGCTAATGCTTACAGAGGGCTAAGTTAGGTCATCAAAGGCTGCTGCTGTAAGTTTTTGGCTAAACTGAGGCTTGAAACTGTACATGTTTATACAGAGTTTTTAATAACTTGTGCATATTGTTACTATACGCACCTCTTTTGACTAGAAAGTTACACTGGCTTCCTTCCTACTAAATCTCTTCTAAGTGAAGAAGAGAAGACACTGTGACAGCATCTTCTAAGCAATGATGTGATGAGTAGAAATCCTGTTCTCAGAGTGGTATGCATCTCTTATGTTTAAGAGGGCTGCGTGACACTCTTGTCAGCATCAGTGCTCGTTGTCTTAACCTGAAGACCATGTTTTAGTAAATGTCAAGAAATATGAAAGGCAGGAATCTCAGACAGCCTCCAGGTGTCTGAAAGCTGGCACTGAACTGAGTGGTGGTAACATGCATCACTGTGACAGGTTCTCAGCCTGGCACAAATTCCCATGCACATGTGTATGTGCAGGTTCAGTCTATGCTGCCCTTCTTCTGGGCTGACAAGTCGCCAATCTTAGCTTCCCTTGAGAAGGCAGGTGGTTATTGAATTCTGGATATACAGAGGGGTGCAGTGAATGGCTGCTTAGGTTTTAGCATCTTAATGTGGCTTCCTGTAACAGAGTTAGCGTCATGTGAACATGTACAGCACCCATGCACAGTCCTTGCACTACTTAGGGCGAGCTGTCAAGGTCATGTTCTGCCTGTCACCGTTTCAGCTTTACCTGCCAGCTTGGTGGCTATGGCAGCTTCCTCCTGCTACAGTTCAAAGCAGTTAATGTGCGGGACAGGACTGAAGAACAGTGCTGGGAAACCTGATGGAAAGATGCCAAAGAATGTATATTATTAGGGAAAGCCCTGGCAACTGGTATCAGTGGTTAGAAAGGTATTGCTGCAGAACATTGCCTAGAGTATGTTTTTGAGCTTCTTGTACCCTCTTCCTGCCTAGTTCATTTACTTCTGCTGCTTTTGCTCTCAGAACTGTATTACCCCATATTGGGTGCAGTGTAGTTTTTTCTGCCCTGATTGAGGAGTTAACAGGCAGGGAAATGTGGCTGGGCACACGTGTGACCTAGACGCAAAGCTGCTATCTGCAGTGATAAGAGATTTAACTTTAGTGCAGATATCAAAAAAAATATAAGGAGGGAAGCCAGTCAATACTGGCATTTTATAGTGTTCTCTGCAGTTCAGCCCAAACTTACTGCAGCACTAAAATTTGCCTAGTAAAAATGGGCAGCGTGGAGGACTTTGCTTAATGCTAACCAAATGGGTTTGAACAGAAACATTCCTAAGCTTGAGCTGGCGCTCATCATGGCTTGAAATGTGCTTCACCCTTTCCCTTCCTGTCAGGTGTTGGAGAAAGAGGGACGTGCAGTGAAGTATTGCTGACCCCAGCCTTCCTGCAGCACACAAGCTGTGCTAAAGGGGATGAGAGCTGTAGGAGGATGTGCAGGGATGTAGCGGTTTTGTTGGGTTTAGCATAAGATAATGCCAGTACTGCAGATGCACCCAGGCATTGATGGAGTTCCCATTAAGTACACTCTGACACAATCTGTATAAAAGACAGGCTGAGAAGCTGATAAATTGAAGCTGGTGGGAGGAAGGAGTGAGTTGTGGTACTTGAAGCTAGCTCGTAATGGTGTTTGCTTACAGAACCTTGAGGAAGTAGACGTGTGATTAGAGAGATTAAATACTGTCTTAACTTGGATCTGGACTTTAGATCACGAGAACTGCAAGGGAAGTCTTCAGTTGTGCTCTGTTCAGACTGTTTTCAGGTGGACTGGTATGTCTTGTGCTGCTCGGTACTTGAACTTAGAGCCTTTATGTTGAGCTTCCATGAAAGCACAGTACTATAATCCCCCTTCTCTTTTTCCAAACATTAGGTGATCTAAATTTGCAAAAAGCTTCTAAAACTCTTCTGGAACTCAACACTACAGCTAAGTGCTCGCAGAAAGACAGTCAGCACCAAATTCAAAGCAACATTAACTTCTTGTGTGGGAAAACACTGGTAAGTCTAAATCACTTATTCTTCAATGGATAAACCGTGTACTTTTAACTTGCTTTTCAGGGAGACTTGCTGTACTAGTGGATGTAGTAATTAACAAGCTTCTTAGCTTAAGGAAGAGCCAGTTACATTTTAGTACCACATTAAGGACGTGATCCAAAGTGGCATTCAAAATTCAATCAAGTTAGAAAATAATTGCAGATCTGCTGTTTAGGTCTGATCACAGGCTCTTCTGGGTCTTTAATGTTTTCAGTGGTATCTTCATGTTTTTCTGTAGTATTTTAATAGCATAATAAGGAAGAATCAGTCAACTGGGTGCTGTAACTGAAAGCTATCGTTTCAATACGGCTGTGTCTGAGCTGTGGACCTAGAATGGCTGTTTAATAAAACAGTACTGAAGAACAAGGCTGATCTCTTGTGCCAGTCAGCAAAGCTGACATCAGTAAACTTCAGATTTTGTCTGTGCATAGTTGAGATTAGAGTGATTGTACATCTACCTGGGCTTCTGAAAATGCAGTTATTTGTGGGTATCTGCCTAAAGCTTGAATGGAGATACCTGAAAAGTGTGTGCATGCAGTTCATATCCATGCGCTTTTGGAGTTGCACCTTCCAAATATTTAACTGATACCACAGCTTGGTATTCTGTACAGACTGATCAATTTGTGTTTGTGTATCAGAGATAAAAACGTATCAGGGCTGCTGTTGGCACAGATTACAGCATTGCGCACCCTCTTTTGGAAGCGTAGCCAATGCAAACAAGGTGCCAGTGCAGCACAGAGGTTTAAAGGCTACCTGTGTGCTGTTTTAGCAGATGATTCTGTAAACAAAATTCAAAACACTTCCTCAACTCTAGCTGTATCACCAGACTATAACCACCTTCAAACCTCTTCTAGTTAGTGTAGTTGTAACACCTATTTTCATGTGACCCAGCAAAAAGATTTTGTAATAGTGTCTGGAACAACTTGTCTCCAGCTATTTTTGCAGGGTTAAACAGGGGAGGGTATCTGTTTAAATAGGCTAAAGTGATGAGCTGTGGTGATGAAGAGACAGTGTGGAAAAAATATCATTTTCCTTTTATAAGCAGAAGCACTCATTTGAGCATCCAGCCCTCAACTATGTAGAAGCCTTGTCCTGAAATAGATGCAAATGTGTGACATGAGCCTATAAAAAAAATAAGTAGCTGACTTCAGAGGTATCCTTTCTGTATACCTGAAGAACTTGCTAATCATCCTTCTTTATGGGATAGGGAAAGGGTAAATGATGCGTTGTCTTGCTGTTCATCTCTTTATGCACACACATTGGTGTTTTCATTTTTAGTAACTAGATGTGCCTGGTATTCCTGCCAATGTCAGTTGGCACAAGAGAGTGCTTCTAAAAGATGTAATACAATTTTTGCATATTAGGATTTTCATATGTTAATTAGAGAGCTTGCATATACAGAGTGAGAAGGATTTGGCACCCTGCATCTTCCTGAGTTTACCAACAAATCTGCTTAAAAAAAAAGGCACAAACAACAGTCATGCTATTTATGTGCTATTAAGAAACTGTATGACTTTGGTCTGATGTTCTGTATTCTTTTTTTAATCTCTTAAATTAACTTATTTCTGTCCGTAGATACAAAGTAAAACTGAAGTTCGTTCTTAAAATGACCTTTTCTCCTTTAAATAGGGTACCCCTGAATTTGTAACAGCAACAGAGTGTGTGCACTATTTTGAGTGGAGGACATTTGTTGCTTGCAAGAAAGACTTGTTTAAACCTGTGAAAGAGGTAATCTATGTACTATACATACAGAAGTTTCTTTTTACGGATCTGGTGATCTTACTCTTCCAACCCTCCTACCCCAAACAAATTCCAACAACTTCCATAGGCCAGACTTCTGCACAGACATAAAACAGCTATTGGACGCTGGTGGAGCTGAGAATTTTTGGTAGTTCTTCAACCCTTTGAGATCTGTGTGGTTTATAGTAAAACTCCTGTAAGAGCTGGAGCAGAACACATGAAGTTCTGGTGCCTTCTTTTATCCAATGTGTCTAGCTTTAAGTCTGTCTGAAAGTACTTGAGCTTCCAGAAGTAAAAGCCTTTTCCATGTATTGAATTGGTTTTATAAATGCTTGTTTTTTAACTTCTCCCTACTTCATTGGCCTGCATTGTATGTATTTTCTTTTTCTTTTAGGTGCCTTGCTATGTATTTGATGAAGATTTGAAGAAACATGACTTAAATCCTCTCATCAAAGTTTCAGGACACTACTTGGTGGATGATTCTGATGATGATGATTCCTTGTTTATAAACATCTGCAGGGACTTAGGTGTGGACACAAGCTTGTATTGTCTGTTGAGTATAAATTTCTAGCAGTATGATTTTCTAGCGCCCCAGTAGAGGTTGTCCCATGACTGAAGACTGGTGGTTTAGGATTTTCACTATGGTTTCAACTATTTCTGATGATTCAAAGGCTGCTTTTTGTGAAGCCAAATTTTGTTCTCTAACTATTGAGCTGTTTGAAGATATTTGCCTTCTGAAAGGGCAAAGACTGTTAGAGAAGTTTACTTAAGCTCTTTCACTCAATCTAGTCTTTTAGCTGTTTATGTTTACTGCCAGATAGGACCAAGATAGTTCATAGCACATGTTTTAATAAATGTTAATAAACTCTGAATACATTCATTTGTGCTCTGAATTTATTGCTTGCTTTGGGCTCCCATTCAGGCTGTTGCTTTGTTACAAGTCTATCTGAAAATGAATTTGAAAGTGTTTAGGTGCTTTTATAAGTAATGGTGCATAGTTATCACTGTGATGTCAGTTGGGAGCCGTATAGATAAAGAATTAAAATAGCAAAATCACTTCTTTGAATGTTATTGAAACTACTAGTTCAGTTCTATACCTGCAGTGACTTTTTGAAGCTGTGCAGTTATATTTTGTGTGCCCATGTTTAGAGGACAACTAAACTAAAAACTTAAAAAAAAAAAAAAAAAGTCTGAAGCTTTTTGTTGACAGCTTTGGATAAGATAAGAATCAAATGAGGAAAAATGCCTTTCCTGACAGTAGGTGTTACTTGTCCCTTGATACTATTTCATTGCTGGGGGGGGGGGAAATAGTTAAAATAATTCTAGAAATCCTTGAGCCACATATATATCCAACTGCTGTACTAGCTACCAGAAACTAATTTCAGCAAGGAAAAAATGGGACAGCGTGAGCTTCCCCTTGTACATAAGTACTTCAGGTTTTGTTTGCCAGTTACACGTTCTTTGTTACCCATTCTAAAGCTATTTTTAGAAAAGGGTGAAGCAATGAATAGTGAGTCCACAGGTGAAATCACAAAGTACTCCATGCAGAGCTGGGCTTAAAAATTGATTTTTGTTTTCTATATTCTTTAACAGGAAGCTCAGGTGGAGAGGCCAGTAACTGCCCTGCTGGCAGTGCGGCTTGTTTGATACACGAAGGTCATGCATATGATGTCGGCCGTCCAAAGGAACAGCTGAAGCGTCATGACAAAGACAGGTACTTCATTTTTCTGGTGGTACTTCTGTGAATGCTTCCCAGTCATCTAGGCTAGATAAAGCAGTCGTATTAACTTCTAGAAGACTTGTGTTGCTATCAGCACAAGTTCAATTTTGAAGCATTGGCAGAGATGATTTTTTTCAAATAGTGGAAGGGTAGAATCTTTTTGCAGACATCCCATTGTACTGCCATAACACAACAAACTTTATTCTTCCTTGTCAGAGGCTCTTCTTTACAGAATTGCAAATTTCTCAGTGCTGGGGTAATTAGTGTTCTCTGCCTCCAAGCAAAAGAATGAATTTTAATTCTATCTGTCTAATGTCTCAGGGCTTGAAAGGTAAATATGTTGGCTCTGTTTTGACTCGCTTTGTTTGGCTCACTCTACTGCCCAGGAGTACTTTCAATTGAGAATGGAGCCAGATGAGGAAGGAGACATTTCTTCTCAGAAAGAGTGGTCAGGCATTGGAATGGGCTGCCCAGGGAGTAGTGGTGTCACCGTCCCTGGGGGCCTTTAAGGAAAGGTTGGATGTGGTGCTTAGGGACATGGTTTAGTGGGTGACATTGGTAGGAGGATGGTTGGACCAGATGATCTTGGATTTTTTTTCTAACCTTAATGATTCTGTGATTCCGTGGCTGTCTTCATAGTTACTTAGTAAACTGTAAAATGAAAGAAATAAAGGCATACATAAAAAGTAACTTCCAGGAGTGGGACTACTTTGGTGTATTCTGTAAAAGAGAGGTGTCCTTCCAGCAATATGCTTCTGCACGGTGCATCATGTCTTAAGTGTATTTTTGGTTTCTTGTTTTCTCTTTCTAGGCTGGTACTGATTTATGAGAAACTATATGATGATGAGGAAAAGCCAGACTTCTGCCTAGGCCATAATCCAGCAGTGACAATCACTTTTCTTTGCCCATCAAAGAGAGGAGAACAGGTAACTTAGCTGTTTTAGTGTGTGTGCGCTAAATGGTCGGTCTTCTAACTTCTGTGTGCATTGTCTTTCACTTTTATTAACAACTGAAGGGAACAGAAAAATTCTGCTGTTTTGTGGCTTGTCAAGAGTATGACGTACTGAAAATAAATACTATTCAAAAACTCTTCTTAAATAAAACAAGGACTTGAATAAATTTTTCCCAGGGTTATATTCTTCTGTTAGTTTGGTGAATTTAGTTATCCTTTTGTAGGCTAAACATCTTTGTCTGAATGGGACTCTTAGAACAGTGTTCGTCCTTGGCACAGAACTCTCCTTTGGCTGATGAAGGTTTTTTTCACCAGTCAGGCTTGGGCATGCTTGTAGTTTTGTCTGTTACTTGTTTCTTGTTCTGGCCTTCCTCAGGGGGGAAAAAAAAAAAAAGCAAGTGTTGCTTCTTGGCAAAAGTTTGTCACCTGCTAAGCAGGCTAATGAACTCCTGAACTCCTTTAACCTTAAAGTCTGAACTGTTAAGCAGCAGATGGATTTTTGCAGGACACTGTTTGAGTCAACTTCAATGCAGTACGGTAATTACTGTTTGTGATGCCAGGTAATTTCAGCAACCTGCACTCCTTAAATTGGACCAGTGTGGAAATTGCTAGTGCTCTACAGCTTCGTATTGCAATGTTTTTGATTGTGGGCTGGCAAAGGAGGAACTCTTGTCAGGCTAAGTTTGATTTAATGTTTTGTCCCTCTTATGACCTAGATAGGTACCATACATCATTCTCATGACTGAAGAAGCAGACCATAGGGTGTCCTCTACTGTCACTTTGTAATACATCAGCATAACTATTCATGCTATAGTATGAATGGTATTGCTAATGTTACCTGTGCCTGTGACTTCCTGATATTTACCTGAGTATCTGCCTGTTTTAGTTCTGTGAATCAATGAGCTTCTAAACATTTCACTTCAAGAGGTACAAAAATATTTCTCTACGGAAAAAATATCTGATGAAAGTGTTAACTAAAGAACTGTCAATTACTGCCTCTTATCCTGATTTGGACTGAGGGAAGTTAAAGTTGCTAAAATGTCCAGTGCTAAGAGGCTGCTTTGCCTTCAGAGAATACTTGATCTGTTCCCCTCTTTGAGGAATCCCCAGAGGCAAACACGATCCAAGCTGTGCTCAGCAATTTGACCTCCATATTCTCTTCTTTTGCCAACATGTAAAATAAGAGCTTTTTTTAATGTACTTTACTTCTAATCCTCTGCTAATGGCTGATGCTTTACCTCTCTTTAGACTTCTAGTAGTTTGCCACATAATCAGTAAGAGCTGTTTTACTCAGTTCTCAATACATGAATAGCCAGAGATGGTGTTTGCAGATCATAAGCAATTTATTACAGATGAAGCTGCTCATTACTGACCTGAAATGAATATGACACCATTAATTGATGGATTCCATCTCAAGTACATATCTAGACTTGTAATTTTAATTCTGATCATTTTTGTATCAGAGTGCAGGTCCCAGACTCACAGCAAAAACAAATTGCCGATATGAAATTGAGTGGGTTACTGAGTATGCCTGTCACAGGGATTACCTGGAGAGTAAGAGCTGTCTTCTGACTAATGAGCAGCATGATATCTCCATTGACTTGAGACCACTTACTCAACTTCCAGGTAAGGTCACTATTTTTCTTTTGAGTCTGTGGTGCTACTAATCAGTTTTGTTTCCATGTTTGAAGACTGGGAATAATATCCTATCTAGATATATGGGTCACACATGACAAGTAGATTTTGGTAGATTCTGTTTATATCTGTTCTGCTATAACACTTTTTTTTATTTATTCAGATTATGTCACACCGTATTTAGCCAAAGATGACAAAGATGAGTATTACTATTACTTGAATGTATGTGGGAAAACCAGTGCGGGTAACTGCAAGGACAGCACGGGATACACTTCTTCTTGCCAAGTAAAATCTTTGAACAACCAGCAAAAAGTGGCAGGAAGATTTGAGAACCAGACCCTAAGGTAGGGGTGTGTGTGTGTGTGTGTGTATATGTGTGTGTATATATATATATATATATATATATATATAAATAAAATATTTCAAGTTGTGCTAAGTTGTCTGAATGATGATTGTTCTTTGTTTCCTACTTTGACACCCTTATTTGTCTTGTAAGCAATATTAGATACAAAATGCAAGCATTCTTGCTTGGTGTTGTATAGGAAGACATTAACAGTATGCCAAGATGGCATTAGCAAACAGCAGCAGATGGGATTGGTCGGGGCCAATGCCGACACAGGAAGGCAACTCTCACTAGCTTCGTCAGAACTGCAGACTGCTGTACTGCCTCTTGCCCTTCTCAAGTTTTGCATGCAGTGTGGCGTGAGGGCTAGATGTTTTAGCTGTCCTCTCAATCTCAACCTCATTCACAAGAACGTGCGTTAATCGTATCCAAGATTACTTGAGTCCAGGAATTAGTGTGTGTTTAAGAACCTGAGGGTTCCCATACTGGGACAGTGGCGAAGAGGTTCTTCACCTAGGTACGGTCTTTCATTCTGTCTGTATGCATATCACAGACTTGTAAGACAGTTGTCCAGTGAGTATGACTTCTTCCACCTGCAAGAATAGCCATGAAATAAATTAATATGAAGAAATGTTCCATTAAGGCTGGAATGACTTGATAGCATTTTTGAAACTGTATGCATTCATGGAAAGGAAACATACCTATGGATGGAAGCCTTTGTTGCAGTAGAAATATTGGTATTAATGTCGAACAAGCAGCTGTCTTCCCTCTTCAGTGAGATGATTAATTAAAAAAACAAGTCCTCTGTTATGAGGAGAACACTGCGTTATTGCCTGATCACATTTCTATCTAAAACTGACTTTTCACTCAGATATTCTGATGGGGATCTCACTTTAATTTATCCGAATGGGGATGCATGTAGTTCCGGCTTTGAGAGAATGACAGTCATAAACTTTGAGTGCAATGAAACAGCAGGTGAGTATAATCAGCTGTGGTGACACCGCTCAGAGTTTGACTTCTGTTTGCTTGTAGACCTTAGGCTCAAATGAATGCATGCTTTGAACCACATTTAACACAAGAAATAAATATTGCTAGAGTAAGCACTAATTTCTGTGGCTTGCAGGATTGTTTTGTACTCTGTAGTAGCACTGCTATGTTAAATTAGCACTGGTGGTAAAGAATATTGAGGCATGAAAAGACCTATTTTTCTTAGTCAACAGTTTAAAAACAAAGTAAATCCTTTTGCTGCACAGGACTTGTAGTTTTTCTGTCTTTCTTGCTCATTGCATTGAGTTCTCAATTATCTCTTGCTTTTCTCTCTTCCTACTGGAAGCCTAACCTCTGTGTATTCATCTTCAATATTAAGGTAATGATGGTAGAGGGACTCCAGTGTTCACTGGCGAAGTGGACTGCACCTATTTTTTCACTTGGGATACAAAATATGCGTGTGTTAAAGAGAGAGAAGATCTCCTTTGCAGAGTTTCTGATAAGAGAAAACACTATGATTTGTCACCTCTGATCCGCAGTTCAGGTATGGCAGTGAAAGCTCACTTTCAGTTACTTTTGTTCTGAAACTTCTGTTCTGAATTTACGTGCCATTTCTAGTGTCATTGCAATTCTGTAGCTGAACATAATACAGCTGTCACTTTCCTTGGTATTTTTCTGGGGATACTGGCACCCAGTTCCATCCTCTCAAAATAAATAATTGCATTAGGAAAGTGGTCCTATCTGTGACTGTCTTGGTTATTGTCATCTTAAGTGGCTTTAAGTGTGGATTGTTTTTCTGTGATAAATGGTGTTTTGAAATGGAGAGGCTGGAATGATTAAGCTAGCTGACTTGTTCTTAGTGACTGTCTGTATTTCAGATTTAGCCCAGAACTGGGAAGCTGTTGACAGTAGCCTGTCAGAGGCAGGAAGGAAACATTATTACATCAATGTCTGCCATAAAGTGCTGAAGAGAGGAGGAGCTTCCAGCTGCCCAGATACTGCTGCTATTTGCTCTGTAGGTGAGTCTTTTTAAATCTCTGAAGGCTTTGCATTTCTTTTTTTTGTAAATGCAAAAGGGCTGCACTGGGTGCCTTCTGTTATTAGAGGAAACGGAAGTTAGGAGCGTAATTCCCTTGTGCTGCCAAAGACCTCAAAGACATGAGTCTACATATCAGTAGACTTTCCTAACGGCTGGATGGTATTACACTTTCCTCCATAGCTTGTAGAACGGTCTAGGGAGGTAGAAAACCAACTTGTGATGGCATGCTTTCTTACGATTTTCCATTTGGGTAGTTAATATTCTCTTCATAGAGTAAACTTTCTAGGGGAAAAAATGATGCCTTTACTCTTCTTGCAGATAAACATAACAACAGCAGGAATCTCGGAACATTTGTTTCTTCGCCTAAAAAGGTTGGAGAAAATATTCAACTTATCTATTCAAATGGAGACAGCTGCGGTGTTAACAAAAACATCAAAACTGTCATCACTCTTGTATGCAGACCAGGTAAGAATATTCACACCTTTTTCTTTAATCCAGTTCAAAAATTGAGATTATTTAATATTCCCAGGCATGAGTGCTAAGTCTTAGTATATGCCTTTGTCTTTTATTTTCTTGTATGCAAAAGCTGAAGGACTGTTTGCTAGGATGGTAGCAATATAACTGCAGGTATTTATCTATGTTCATGTTTTATACAAGTATTCTTTGAATATTCAAGACCATTGAATAATCTGGTAAAATGAGATTTTTTTTCAAACAAGGTGAAATTAAGTTTAAGTGACTAAAGCCTTGAGAATACCTGGAAACTCTAGAAAAAGCACTTTATACATCTAGGTTGTCTTGATATAAAAGACTGGCTCTTAACCATGTTCATTTACTTTAAAGTTTTTCAATAAATTTTCTCTGAACTGCTTGTATTTTACAGTAAGCAGGAACACTTGCAGAAGCTGTTAATTTTCATCTTCCTATAATAGCCCACTAGTACAACTTCTTCCGGAAATAGAAATTTTGGATTCTTGCACTTCAGAATGAGGAAGCTAAACCATCTTTATGTTGGCTGTTCAGATCAGGTCATGCACTAGTTCTGATAAAGCTGTTGCTTTATAGCCAAGCTCCAGGCTTGCGTATCAAAAGCAACATTTTTGGAGTGTGAGAGAGTACTTAGGAACAAACTAAGCAGTACATCTTCACCCCTTGGCTAGATTTGGGGAGAAGGATGCAAAGAACTAGCGTAAAGAATTGTTGATTGTGGTCCTTATTTTCAGATGAGAGGTACTTTATTAGTTCTGTTCTGCTGTTGGGGAGGAGTTGGTATTGTGGGCTTAGATTAATAGTTTTGGCAGCCTGACTGTACTATGTGTTGTTTAACACATTGCTCTTTCAATACCAGGTGATCTAGAAAGTGCTCCAATCTTGATGTCTGAGGGTGTATGTTCATATGCTTTTGACTGGTACACTGCTGCTGCATGTGTCCTGTCTAAAACGGAAGGAGATAACTGTCAAGTCGCTGATGCTCAGGCAGGTATGTATTTATGTTGGCCAAACTGAAGGGTCTTCAAGGATAGGACTTGTGCTGTGGCATTGAGCATTAAGTCCTCTTTCTTTGCAAAACCAAAGCGAACTTGTTGCAAGTCTAAGCACCTTAAACACTGGAGCACAGAGCTTTAAAGTATATGCACATGTTAAAATGAGAGCAGTGTGAGCTTAATGCTCTTCCTAGTGTACGTGTGCTTGGGGAAATAGGTGTAACTTGTACTTGACTGTAGTAAATTCTTCTATAGGAAAGCATATGCTTCCAGTATGTCTAAATTTCCATGTTTCTGGAACAACTGCGTGGAAGGGGAGATGTGTTTAGGGGAACATGTCTGTATAACAACTAGCTGCGTGGCCAGTAGAATCAAGATCTGAGAGATGGTGGGAAAAACTGGGACTGAAACTTACGCTGAATTAAATTGTATTCCTTCCCTGTTAGGCTTCTCTTTTGATTTATCACCACTGTCCAAGAAAAATGGGTACTACATAGTTAATACTTCAGAATATTTGTTCTACATAAACATCTGTGGCAGTGTGCCAGCTGAATTGTGTCACACACAATCAGCAGCGTGCCAAGTAACACAGAGGTAAGTTGCTGGTTCTGTTGCTTGTAATAGATCTCCTGTTGTGATGTTATCTAACAGTGACCAATTTGCATGTAAAGTAATTACTGCCTCCAGTAGATCCAGGTAACTTGCATGTGAAATAAGTGTCAGCGTAGTAACTATGCTGCCAGTTGTTTCAAGCAGAGTGTATGTGATCTTGCTTGCAATTAGGTTTTGAGATTGTGTCCATTGCTCCACCTTCAGACATATGGTTTGATTTTTTTTTTTTGGGGGCGGTTATGTGTGCAGCCAGTTGGACTTGACGATCTCTGTGGGTTCCTTCCAACTCAGGATACTTTTTCTGTGAGTGTTCCCAGAGGGGTTTTAAGCTGTGTATTAACTACTCCAGCTGTATTAAGCCAACCTGCACCTTCAAACCCAAATCAGCTGGGTTTGAAGAGTGTTTGCTGTAAAGAAGCACTACTGCCTAGGTCAGCCAAGGTCCTAAGGCTGAGCAGTAGTGCTTTATGTGAGGTAGAGCCAAGAACTTGGGTGTTGCAGCATGTTTCTACCACTAAAAATGCAGGCGCAATCACAATGTGCAAAACTACTCTGTGAGCAGCATTGTTCCGTCTTCTACCAGCCATGTCTAAGGTGTAGTATCTGTGCAACACTTCACATGGGATCTTGACTTTTCTGTCACTGTTGCAGAGAATGGAGTATTAGTATTTTAGGTACCTAAATAAGATATAACTTCCTTTCCTTCCCAAAGAAGGACATGTGTTAGCGGGTTGGCTTTGGCAGTGCTTTTCATCCTAGTTTTTGACTTTGTCTAGTCAATCTTGCTGAATCCTTCTGTCTTATTACAGAGTATTCTATAAGCATACCTGGGTGCCTACTGTTTGGTTGACTTTAAGATAACTACGTCTGAATTGTGCACAGTCTCAGAGCCTGTTTTTCTTTTCTAGTAAGAAGCAGTTTTGGAGTCTTGGACTGCCGAATTCCAAACTATCATATTACGATGGTCTCATTCAGTTGACATATAAAAATGGTGCAGCATATAATGATGAGAAGAAAACACAGCGATCTACTCTCATAACTTTCCTGTGTGACCGTCAGGCTGGAGTAGGTCAGCCTGAATACCAGGTAAGAAGTTGCATATGGAGAAAGGAATTATCTACATTTGTAAATCGTGAAAATAATCACTGCTAGGCTGGCACAGCAGAGATTCATGGACAGAAATAACCATATCTATAAAGCAGACTGCTCAACAAAACAGGTATTTTTCTTGGTGTATCAGTCTTTACTCATCTTGCCTACTGAACAGTAAACTGTTGACGTGCTTTGGGAACGCTTCACTGTTCTCTAGTTTCTGGGCTATATTACCAGTGATTTTGATCCTCTTGTGTTTTGAATTGGCAAAAAGCCATGCTTGTCAGCCAGAGATGTAACAAGTGCTAGTACTGTGCCTTGTAACACAGCAGACAGCAGTTATGTTGCTATGGTTGTGTTTTTGCTAGTGTTTTTGGTGTTACAGCAGGGAAATAAAGGCAAGATCAATGTGAAAATGGACCTGTACCAATCAGTCTGAGAAAGTGCATCCCAAAACCCAGGGAGAATAAACTTAACATATAAAGGAGTAGTGTTGTTTCACACAGTAGTCTGTATGAAAGCCTCCCTTGACCTATTCTGCTGTTTTTTTTTTTTAGGTAGAAGATAACTATACCTACAACTTCAGGTGGTACACTGAGTATGCCTGTCCTGAACTGCCCTTGGAATGTATTGTGACTGATCCCAACACCATGGACCAATATGACTTGTCGAGGTAAAGTAACACAGTCTTTGTGTGAACTTGGCTATTCTAGTTTAGTGTTCTAGCTGATTGTTTAGCACTGGATCACACTGGTTTCATGCATAAAAGGCACTAGAAAAGTCATCTCTTCTGACAGTCTTAACTGCAAGTATCTTGAAATGGAGATATTTCAATCTGGTATATTGACTCACCTCCTAAGATATAAGTTGATATTTTGGATTGGCTCTGCTTAACTTACTTTAACTGTTTTTTACTTTCCTAGGAGTAATTTTTTGTGACACTTAAAAATGAGGGGAAAAAGTTACATGAAATGCAAACTGAAATGCCTTGCAGTTTCTTTCTTGAAACTAACAAAGCTAGAGGCAATCTATGAATAACATGTAAATGCCAGCATGAACTTTTTCCTCCCACTCAGTTTAGCAAAATCTGAGAAGGGAAGTGGAAACTGGTATGCCATGGATAATTCAAGACCAAGTGAGCGCAAAAAGTACTACATAAATGTCTGTCGGCCACTGCTTGCTGTTCCAGGATGTGACCGACGAGCATCTGTGTGTCAGATGGAATACCGACATGATCATGTGAGTAGTGTTTTTTGTCCCAACTCAGAGCTGATTTGCCCAAGTGATTGTGTTAAAGGGGAATATAAGACAAGCGTGTGAGTTCTGGCCCCTTTGTGCAGCATACAATGGTATCCTGCACATCCTTAATGTTGGCATAGTCACTACAGTACGGCAGACTTCTACCAGCCTCTTGAAACACTGAAGCTTTAATTTTTACAAGGTTCCCACTCTCAACTGCTGCTAGTGTTTTTTAACGTTTGCTAAGCATGACAGATAAGTAAGGTCAGCTCTAAGAATGACTAGAGCCTTTTACGTACTGTTTTAAAGAGCTGCACAAATTAAATTGTACTTACTGCACATGAGGTGTAGGCCTCCCTAAACTCCTGAGCTCTGTAGCTGGTGAGATGGGGATGATTTTTGAGGCACTCTAGGCACCTTATTATAAAGTAAAACTTTCTGGTGCTTAAATGTGTATCTTAAATATTTCTCCCCCATTCTATATAGAGGGATCTCTAGACTTCTCAGTTGCATTCAAAACTCAAGATAATCTTCTGTGTACAAGGTTATTGTAGTAGGTACTATCTTCTTGGGTGTTTCTGTAACAGTGCACTTGAGTTTAAAATTGCTGACAGTTTTCTTTATTTCTAGGATTCTTACTATGAAGCCACCTCTATAAGCAATCTTGGTGTTGCCAGCAAAGAATTAGTAGTTGAAAGACCTCATCACATTCTTCTAACCTATTCAAATGGCTCTGTGTGCATCAATGCTGATGGAAAGATGACAACTTACACCACCACCATCCACTTTGTCTGTTCCAGGGGCACTCTAGTAAGGACAAATGATCATTCAGTTGTTATATCATAGGAGGCTTTCCGTCAAGGGTTTCATGATAACAGAGACTTCTTGGAGACTTAACTTTGTTTTTACACCTCTATTTTAAATTAAATGCCAGAGAAATGTGTATCTGAGCTTGAGTATTTTATTATAAGTAAGAAATAGTTAACAACTAATAACCCTAGTGGAAATTGATGTGTCAGGCTAGTTTAATTGGGATGAAAAAGCATGTGAGGAGTTGACTGAAGGCTAGAGTTACACATACAGACATTGCAGATCCTCTTAAGAGGAAGAACACTGTAAAGTGCATCTTCAGGCTGAGGTTTTGCATCTCTGTAGCTTGATTCTAGATGAGTTCTTGATTCTATAAAACTTTGGCTGAAGTTTAGACTGGGGGGGACACCACTGAAGCCTCTATAAACTTTTTCATGCTGGCTTGTGAATCTGCAAGTCTTATTCCCCTCACTTGCTCTTCTCCCCAAGAGATAGGGTAAAAATCTGGGACATGGTACAATTATGAACTGCTTTGTTTTTGCCTGAAAGCACTGAAATGAATTTTGAGTAATTATTATTCCAGATGCCTTGGCTAACAGTGTTTTGTGGTACTTGATTTTTTTAGTGTACTGTACCTTATACCCCAAACTCTCAAACTTAGACTGAAGAAATGTGTGATTATACGTGTCTGGGTTCAGTTTTGAACTGCATTTGAATATTTGTGTATCAGAGTCAGTTCTCCTGACTTTCAAAATAAAAAGGAGTGAGGAAATTGGGTTGGGAATTGTGTGCTTTTATAGTGAAATCTTTTAGAACATCACAATTTTAAAGCAGAATATCAAACATGGGAAGGTGTTGGCTGTTACATTTTCCTTGATTCTGGTCTCTTCTCTGCAATCTGTTTCCAGAGTAGCAGCCCACGGTTTATATCTATTCAGGAATGTGTAGTCACGTTCTTATGGGAAACTGAAGCTGCTTGTCCAATTAAGGAAACAAAAGATGATTCTCAGGTGAGAAAGGGTGAGACAAATGTGTTCGTGGTCTTCACATGCTATTTTTCTAGTATTCCTGGTTTCTGCATTTTAATGAATCTTAAAGGAAACTAACTAGAGTGAAGTATGAAGTTGATCATGATAGAGTTGAGTGCTATCTTACTGCTTTCTTCTTGTGTCTGTCGTCTTGATCTGTTCATGAAATACGTAACTTTTGGCCAAAGCGGTACAGTGTGCACTCAAGGAAGAATGGCTTGCTGTGGCATTGGATGTTTCACTCCCTTATGGGTTTGCTAGTAAAGTTGAATGTATATGTAAGAACTCTCGTTGTCCTTGTTTGTGTACAGATCATCAAATGAGGTTCACTTTACAATGGGCTACTCAGTTGTTTCTTGTTTACAGGTCTTAAAGTGATCGCATTAGAGTAGAAGTATCCTTCAATTAAAATCTTTGCTCTTAGCTAACCTGATAGGTGATATCTATTAAACTACACTTCATTTTGATATGTGATTGATGTCAATGGACAACTGTGCAGAATTGAAGTGTTGCTACTGCTGGAGTTGTACTCTGGTTGTCCAAATTAAGTTGCTGCATCCTAGATAGGATAGGTAGATAAGCAAATCACTACTTTGACTCTTTAAGAAAGCTAGAAGTAGAACTTAACACCAGAATTGCTGAGTGAGGGAATAATTCTGTTGTAATTTTTCTCTTGTAGACCTGCTCTGTACGAGATCCAAACAGTGGCTTCTTGTTCAATTTGCAACCGTTAGCTTCAGGAAAAGGCTATATGGCAACAGGAATTGGGAAGAAATTCTTGGTAAGGATTCTGACTGTACAATCGGTGCTTATACTGCTGTTGTATTTCTTCTGGTCAAGCTTCGTGAAATGGAACTCTTGTACAGTTTTTTATGAAATTTGAGTTGACAAAAAAGTATTGTACTTGAGAGAAGAATAGAAGGTAACTTGCTTCATCATTTCAAATGGTCTTAAAAACATCGACATTGTTTTATAGCAGAGCTAAGTAGTAGTCTCACTGTAGTGGCACCACTAGGCCATGCATGGCTAATTATGGACTCTGTTATATAATACTAGTTTATCTACTAGCGTTAAAAATGCATGGTGTAAGCCTGGAAATGGATTTAATCTATCCATATCAGTGCTCTTAATTTGGCTTGCGTATCTCATTAGTTCTAGGCTATCTGCAGATAGTATCATAGGGTTTTTTTGGTTGTTAAAATATATACTTCCAGTGGGGAGAACCTGTGGGCCCTGTAAACTGAAGAGTGAAGATGCTGTTGCTGTGTAGTTGGTTGTCTTGCAGCCTGGAAGTGAAAGGCATCTTGTGATGTTTGAAATCAGGCTTTAACAAATAAAACTCACTGATACAAAAATAAGTAAATAAGTATTTTTTTTTTGATGTGGTTATTGCTGTGTACACTCATGTTTTTAAAACTTCTAGCTAAACATTTGTGGGCCTATGCCAGATTGTGGTGAAATCAATGGAAAACAAGCAGCTGGATGTGAAGCAGAAAATTTGACATCAGTGAGGATGGTGGAATTGGACAAAACTCTTTATCTGTCTGGTGAGGGATTTCTAACTCTTACCTATAGAGGTCCTCTTCAGGTGGCATCAGGTGAGTTCAAGAAGTTGTGACAGTATATTAATGTTCTGTGAATGGTCTTCATTCTCTGCTTTGTTCATGTAGTAAAACCACCTGGGTTTGATGCTAATCACTTAAACAGGCTAGTGCATATTAAAACTTTAGGAAGAAACCAAATCATGCAAATGATAATGGTTCAGTTTTCTGTGTTGGTTGTCTGTACAAATTGCTGTGGTGGTTTCTCATTTTCTCATATTTTCATAGCCATGATGATTTTTCATTGTATAACGTGTACCAAAACAAGTGATTGAGCCATTGTGCATTTCACTGTTGGAGCTTCTACCTTTTTACTTACTGTAGGTTACAATGAAGACAAATACTCCCCTCCACTTAATTCTTCTAATCATGGGCTGTAGAAAGGAAAACTAAACAATGTATACAACTTAATGTGTGCTGCTTAAAAAGTATCAGTACTTATTTTCCCGTTATTACACAACCTAAATAAAACCCCACCTTTTGTATGATGCAATTTAGAGATTGCTGGTATAACTGATTTGATGTCTCATGTTTTTTTTTGTTTCTTCACATACGTCAGACATGGGGAGCACAGTTCAGTGAATGTAATTCTGCTCTTTGAAATGTGCTAATGCTATCTGGTCTCCCATTTGGAAAGAGTTGCTTGAGACTGCTAGGCACTTTAGCGTAGGTCTCTAAAGAAGGGCTTATATTTTTATTGTTCAAAAGGCATATAAACAGAATGTAGTATTTGCCTAAACAGAAGTGGTTAGAAAATGTTCAAGTTGAGTGTTAGCTTGAACTTCAACTTAAATATTTTTGAGTGAACCAGCAGCAGATAACTATTTGTTTTACAGGGACATCAGACACTTTCACGGTGACTTTCATTTGTAATGATTCTTATCCTGGAGAGCTTAAGTTTGTGCGTGAAGAGATAAACAGCGTACTGAACATCCATGATACTTTTTTTGAGTTTCACACAGCTCTGGCCTGTGCTCCTGCTCCTGTAGATTGTCAGGTTACAGGTAAGTACCTGGGATTCAGTTGGGCTTTGTCCAACAACTTTTGGAAGGATTAACTGAACACCATAAGCTTCTATGGAGTAGGGTTTTGAGATAACTTAAGGATGCCTGGTCTGAAGAAGTTTGTGAGGCCTGAGGTCTTCAGAAATATTGTAGAGAGGGAGAGGAAATGGGTTGTTTAAAATAGGTTTAACTTACAAAAACGTGTGAGAAACTATTACGGAAAGTAAGTGCCACTTCAGTCTAACTCTGAAAAAAGTGGGATAAATTTGTATTGCCTGTAGGAAAAATTAACCTCTGTATTGTGGAATAGTTGCTTGTGGTAGCTAAGCAGATTATCAAGATAATTGGGTTTTAATTTAGTATAGCTCTACCTCTATGTGAACATTAGACATCCATTGAGAAGAGATAATGTGATTCTGAAAAATACCTTGAATTATGTGTATTCATCAGTGAAATATATTTGAAACCTGGTACTATACTGCAACTGTCTAGCAGGTCTTTAAGTTTACTCTATGTACCACATTTCTTCCAGATGCTGCTGGCAATGAATATGACTTAAGTGACTTGAGCAAAGAGAGTGAACCATGGGTTGCTATAGATACTTCCAAGAATGCAAAGAAGCGAACATTTTTCTTGAATGTTTGCAAACCTTTGCCCTCTGTGCCTGGATGCCCTGGTAAGCCAAATGGAAAGCATTTCTTAACTTCTGATTTCTGGTGCCAGACCTTGCATGCAGAATGACAATCATTATTTTAATACCATTTCTTCAATCCTGCCTGTTCAGTTGCTGAACTTGACATACCTCACAGGGGTATAATCATAGAATCATTAAGGTTGGAAAAGACCTCCAAGATAATCTTGTCCAACTGTACCACTACTACCAATGGCACCCACTAAACCATGTCCCTAAGCACCAGGTCCAACCTTTCCTTGAACACCCCCCCAGGGACGGTGATTCCACAACCTCCATGGACAGCCTGTTCCAATATCTAAGATAATAAAGTATTGCAGATATTCTCAAACTGAGAGCAGTCTTAATGCTAATCAGGACTCTTGCATTGAGATGTGTGGAAAAGCACTTGGAAAACTGTTGAGGGGCAGTATTTAAAAGTATCTGGACTTTTCTTAAAAAGGCAAGTTAAATGTTAATGCTTCTTAACTGAATAAAGTCTGAATGAGAAACGTATGCCATGCATGTCTTACTGCCTTTCTAGCTGGTTTGACTTAAACTTGTTGCTCTAGCCTTCTGAGTTTATATGGACAGGTTAATACAGTTTTAAAGATTTCAGTCAATGTAGAACAGTAACTTGTTCTCTTCCTCCAAGCCTCTGGGCACACAGTGTCCCCACATTTATGAAAATGCATCTGCTGTGTTGTGCTTCGGGAGTTTGAACTGTGCTGAATGCTCAAAGCTCTCTTACAGCTATTTCATTACATTGTTAACTAGTTATCTTTATTGTAAGACAAAGCTTTGAACTGAAATATGTTTGTCTGATGTTTTCCTGTAGGTGGAGCCATAGGATCCTGTGTGAAATACGCTGATAAAAGCAAGAACCTTGGTGTCATTCAGATAAATCCACAGGCTGCTACTGATGGGTCACTAAGCATTATTTACTTGAATGGTGATACATGCAAAGATAAGCAACGTTATTCTACACGTATAATCTTTCAGTGTGATCAGACAATGGTAATTTTCTGTGCGAATAGCAATTAATACAGACTTAAGAGCTTTGACTTACATCATAAACAGTTTCCCTTTTTTGGAATAGACTGATTCATTTAGAACAGCAGTATCTTGTACGTAGGCATTTCACTTGTCTTTCCTTTCAACTGCTTTCCTGAGCTTTTTCAACACAACAGTGGACTGTATTGCAGACAGCTTTGTTCAAAATGGGTACAGAAATTTGATAAGAGATCTTAGACTGTGCAGCCCTATTAAAAAGGGATTCTTCATGTATGTTTTGGGACTTGCAATGTAGTTTCTAGTAAGTCTCCTTCAAATGGCTTTTTTTTTCCCCATAGGGTTCACCAGTGTTTGAGCAAGAAAATGACTGTGAGTTTGTATTTGTTTGGAGAACCTTGGCAGCCTGCCCTGTTCACAAAGCAGAAGGCAAGTGTAGTTAAGCTTTCAAGTATCAAACAAATCTGTACAAGAAGTGAATACCTAGTGGAGCTACATTTTTTTTCTTGCCCTACAAATCTTTCTGTAAAAGATGCTGGCTTGTAGATGGAAGTCTATACAGAGACTTAGTCCAGCAAAGATTCCCAATCTAACAGGAAAAGTACTAGTTAGGACAACAGTCAAATGCACTTTTCTATCTAGGAAAAGAAGATACAGTAATACTACTTTCTGGTCAAATCATGGTGCTACTTTGTTAAATCAGAATGAAACTTGTTAGAGTCTTGCAAATATTGGTAAGTGTTAGATTTGATGGAAATGTGGTTGATCCTATGCCTGTCAAATATTTTTTGTCCCCCACCGAAAACTAGAAATTATATTCTGAACTTGACTCTTAGTAGACAATGGTGGAAACACCAGAGGGGGAGAATATCAGTTCACAGTTGACTTCAGGACATCCAAGAAGGAATTGCAGGTTCTAGTTCTGATACCTCAGTTGGTAGGAAGCTGAGTGTGCAGGTATCTGCTCTTAAGAGCGTTGTTTTGCAGCTTGTAGATAAGACCTTGTGAATGCAGATAATACCTTGTGAAGTATCAGACTTCCTGTAAAGTATCTGTTGCATCTGTACCCAACCAAGTTGGCACTGTCAATCATTTTGTGGTACAAGAAGAATGCTTATCAAGCTGCTGCTCTGTAGCACATAAGTACAGTGCAGGATGCTGTTGACGAGAGTTGTGGTTTTGAAGAGAGAAACTGATACCTTGTCATTCATCTTGGTATCAACTTGTTAGGGGTTTGAGGAAAGCATAGTCATCGTGGTATGATCTGAATTTTTTAAAATCTTCAAAGTATTGAGACAAGCATCACTTCAAAACTAAGGGCTTAATCACCAGTAATGGCACAGGTGCTTTTCAGCTGATTAAACCCATGAAACTAGACATTCCTCAGACCTTTTCTGCATAGACTCTGTATGGCTTTAAGCCGTAGCTAACAATTCCTATATCAGTTTTAACCTAACTCAGCAAACTTGATAACTGTTAAAGGAAGATGCAAGACTGACATCTAGGACAGCTTTTGCTACAGCCTTGTGACCTCACTGTTCTTTCCAGATAATTGAACAAGTGCTGGACTTAGTGTCTCTGGTTCTGTCCTTAACCTTCAGCCGTGCTGAAGGAAGAGCCTGTGAGGTCAGGTTGAGGTAGCTTTTGAAGTACGGTGTAGATCTTACATCTTTGTTAGTTTTTTTTAATTGTATTTGTGCATTAGTTTTATCATCCTAGGTCTTAGTGACTTCTCAAGACAACCTGATTAGCTGGATTTAATAGTGTCATTCCCCTGAAGTGCCAGCTACTTAGTTTTTGTGACCTTAGTTGTGCCAGGAGGCCTTAGTTGTCTAAGTGTATTTGGTATGGCTCATAGATATGATTGTATTTTAATTCTTAACTTTCCTTTAAAGGAGAGAATTGCCAGGTTAAAGATCCGAGGTATGGTCATGTTTATAATTTGAAGCCACTTTCCAATAAAGACATAAAAGTGAGTACAGAGGAGTATGACTACTACTTCAGAGTTTGTGGAGAAATAACAGAACATTGCAAACCAGAGGCTCGGGGCGTGTCATCGTGTCAAGTAAAGAAGATGGACAGTACTTTCAGAAAAGTAGCAGGTATAGCACTTGATCAGAAGGAACTTAGTGGGAAGAGCAGCAAGAGCTATTAATTTATCACATTGCAGTTTTTGTTACACCCTGGTTAATCTCATGTTTTATGAGATAAAGTACCCTACCAGTGGTACTTCATGCGTAAATAAAATCTATGTATATAGTTATCTTGCCACACGATTGGGAATGAGCTCAACACTACTACACTGAAACAGTATTCACTAAATAACTAAGTCATGTGTTTTAGAGGAAGGTCTAAGTCTTTCAATCAGTGCTTATTTTATTGTGCCTGTTATTGCCATGTAACCTTGTTTCCACATGCACGACTGCAGTTTTGTGTATTTACTGGATTAACTGTTTAATTTTCTCAACTCTTTGGTTTTAGGCCTGCTTACAGAGAAACTGACTTTTAAAAATGGTTTAATAATGATTAATTACACTAGCGGAGAAAAATGTCATAAAATATATGAACGATCAACTGCCATATTATTCTATTGTGACAAGACTACATCAGAGGTTAGTTGCAAAGCACAATTTCCATGTATATACTGTCCTCCAGATTTGTTATCTTAATATGTGGCAGGGTAAGGTCAAGAACATGAATTAGCCTCCTTCAGGGACTGCTTAAATCACTTGTAGGTTAGGCAGGAGACATAAAGCTCCCATGAGGTTTAAAAACAACCCTATTTATGGAAGATACCTTCCTTGTGCCCTAGGAAAATGAGAGCATACTGTTCATTTAAGAGATGTCTGCTACTAGCAGAGCCCTTGGAGAGGCTGGGAAACTTGCACAGAAATAAGAGCAATCCCTTAGTGAGAAATAAAAGCTAGGCTAATCAAAATCTGTAGAAAATCATGTAGTATATGTGGGCAGATCAAAATAAGTTGGTTACTTGCAATTTTTAATAGTTCTCACTGTTCTTGTGCCTACCTTCCTGTTCATAAAGAATGGTGCCTAGGTTTACCTTTGGCTCTTCTCCTTCCCCATGTCACGGAGGATGGCAGTAGCTTCTAACAGTTGCTCTTTAATTAAAAGTATGCGTGTGGATAAACTTGGGTTTGAGAGAAGCCATGCTTTGAGCTTTTCAGGCCATATTGTTCAGATCAGAGGCACAGTATGTCTCTAAGATACTATGCAAATATAAGTTGCTGGATCTTCTTGAAGAAAGACTGAGACCTTTTGATAGTTTCTGTATTTAAATTGGAGAAAGTAAATTCCTTTTTTTCCTTTCAGCCTGTATTTTTGAAGGAAACTCCAGATTGCACCTACATGTTTGAATGGCATACGCAGTATGCCTGCCCACCTGTTAAATCCACTGAGTGTTCCTACAAGTAAGTTGATTCCAGAAATGTAAGATGGGGCTGTGTGATGGCAGAAATGAGTACAGCCTTACTGCAACTCTGCAATGCTGCCTCTTTAGTTATTGTAATAGTACTTGATAAGTGTGGTCAAATATGGACAATTGCCTGTGAGTTTTAACATGTGGCATCAGGATAAGTTTCTACCCTAAGATGAAACAACCTGCTGGAATGCTGCATTTGTGCTTGCCATGCATTAAACTTGTGTATTTCAATGAAATCAGAATTACTCTTGCATTGACCGTAGGCTGTGTACACAGCCAGTTGCTGTGGGTTAGCTGATGTAATGACTTCTCTGTACTGAATTTGAAGTTTTTGGGGACCAATGAGTCTGGTGCAGAGTTCTTTTCTAGCAAGAGGCTCTGATAGTAGAGTTATTAAGATGAAGCTTATTGTAAATAACAGTTTTGAAGTTACTGGAATTACCTTTTTAAACACTAAATTTAAATTCTTTACCTTACAGGGATGATGAAGGAAACTTCTATGACTTTTCATCTCTGACACGGCATAGAGAGAATTGGGAGGCAATTGCTTTATCTGCCTCTACACAGAAATACTATATTAATGTCTGCAAGTCCTTAGTACCATACGGTGCTGCACGTAAGAGCTAAATAAAAATATATTCTCGCTATAGATGGAGGAGGCAAATGGTAGGACAGTACTGCTGGCTCTTCAGAGTAAAAGATAATAAAAGCAAATTATGTGGAGACAGTGGTGTCACTTTGGCATGAGAGGGTAGGCTAGTTTTTGGGCCTAATTTCCATGTGTTTGATGTATGAGATCTGCTTGCAGCTCATATCTTGATCTTTTCAGCACTCCAACTCTTCTGTTCTTACACAAAGTCTTCCAGAACTCCTGGAGATTAAAATAACCCAGAGTAGGATGTTAATTTCAGACTTCTTTTTTTCTCTGGCATTTTCTGAGCCTGGTTCTCCATGGTGGAGTGGAAGGCCAGGCAGGCATCAGGCTCTAGCCTTGCACTGAGTAGTAGTCTGCTTCCCCAGTGCTAGCTGCCACTGCTTTCCTGTGTGAAGTGAGGTGGTTGCTGCTACTTCTGAATGGGGAGAAGGTGAGTGGTTATGAGTATAACTGGGCATTCGTTTGGAGGTAGATCAGCCATGACATAAATGAAAATGGAATTTATTCCAGGCAAGGCTGCCTTAGCAACTTTTGGAGTAATAATGCAGTATATTCATCTGTACAGGTTCCTGTCCTTCTGATGCTGCTGCCTCCATTGTGGATGATGCGAAATGCATAAGCCTTGGAGAAGTGGCTGATGGACCCCGGTGGGAAAATGGCATTTCTGTTCTGAAATACATTAATGGGGATCAGTGTCCAGATAAAATTCGCAAGAAAACAACAATATTGCGCCTCAAATGTGATGAAAGCAGAATAGTAAGTGGGCTTCTCCTGGCAGGGCTTTGCATTTTCATGAGGTAGTACCACTGCATCTATGTGAAAGACAGTTGGACAGTTCTTAACTATTCTCTAGTCTTCTGCAGCTGGTTGGGAGGCAGCCCTGTGAGCCTTATGAATAGACTATGAAGTAGTACTTGACCTGTAGATGATGAGGAATTCTTAAGAGGTCATCTAGTACAGTCTAATAGTTTTTCTCATCCTTAATACCTTCAAGTTGTCTGTCTGTACATTGAAGGTGAGCGTATTGTGGGGTAGGAAACATAGGGCAGTGCCAGTGGGCAGTGCTTGGTTGCAACTCTGTGTGCCTAGCCATTAAATACTCACTTGAGGCATTTCACCATAATGTTTTGGATCTTCTGTTGCGTGGCTAGACTGCCTTTAGCTCTACTCTCATCAGTTTTATTGCTACTGATAATGATTTTGCTCTGTCCTGTGTATATGAGATAGCTGTGGTTAAATGCTGTAGCATTGGGTTTATTCACCACTCCAGAATGGGTTAATTCTTAGGACTGGTATTTGACATGAAGCTCAGCTAGAGGCTTCAAGAATAAGTCTGTGACATGAAATCTTACAATATCACTTGAATTACAAGTTAACTGCTAGTGTTTTGTGTTTAGGAGTCAAAACCAGAACTTATAATGGCCATTGAAGATTGTGAATATAGCTTCTTATGGTTCACTGCTGCTGCGTGTCCTCTTAAAAGCAATGTGCAAAATGACTGCCGGGTAACAAATCCTGCAACAGGTAAGGAGAAAGCCCAAAACTTTGTGGGTGGAAGAGACTTCTGGAAGTAACATTACTGTTTGTTCTCAAGAGATTTATTAGAAAAGGGTAGTGACTAACAAGTTTATTGGTGGTGGGTAGAAATATCTTGTACTACAATGTCCTTTGGAAAAGGTCTGTAGAAAGTTTGCTATATATGTGTTGTGAGACAAGTTTTGCCTCCAATTTTTGGTGTGAATTGTAACTGTCTTCTAACCTAGTGGGCAAGCAGGTGCTAGTTGACCTTCCAACTAAAGGAAGTTGCTGAAAGCTTTTACTACAAGGAAACGTGACTTTGAATCTGCAAAAAGATTAAATTACACCCTGTTTTGTTTACAGGTCACCTCTTTGATTTGACATCACTGAAGCGAGAGTCTGGCTATATAATCAGTGACTCACACAACAGAAGAATTGAGTTGAATGTTTGTGCTGAAGCTAAAAGTTCATGTGTTAATGGAGCTGGTAAGCATTTCATCCATATTGTTACTGTATTTGCTGACTATGGTGTACCTAGAAAAAAACAAACTACTTATGCCCAGGTTTGTGGTAAATTGCAAGTGGCAAGTTTTACTGAAAAGATGGAAGGACTGAAGAGAAGAATTGCTTTGGAAGAGATACAAAAACTGCTCTAAGAAATAAAATGATGTGGTTCTACCAAATTCCATTTTAAACCTTAAATGGGTTTACTTCCAGTCTGTGCCTTTATGTCTGGAAGGGTGGGTGTAGTTTCGTTGATGATGGCAAGACTGTAGATGCTGATGCTAAATCTCTTGGCTGTTGTGAAAAGAAAGAGGATATTAGCTTTCAGCTAGAATGAATTGAGAGCACTTACTCCTCTGTGGTAATTGCTGTGTTGATGTAACGCATCTCCATTCAGCCTTGTCCATGCTTCAAAATCTTGCCAGACCCCTTTCTAGTTTTCTGTTTTTTGGGTGCTTCTGAAGTATCACCAGCAGTTAACTTGTATTTTAAGATTGTTACAGGGAGGCACCTTAATGAAATTTTGCATAGTCAAGGTGATATTTTTGTGAATATCATGGATTTTCAGAAAAGTAATCAAGAGCTGGGCTCAAATGCTTATAGTTATACAATGTTCTATTGGTTAATAAGTTATTAAAGAGTATTTGGTTTGTTTCAGTGCAGCTCAGCTCAGTTTAATGGTAACTCCAGGTAATGTGAAAAAGCCTTTCCTATGGAAATTAGAATAAGGCTAGAATCTTAAGTTCCCTGCTGATCAGTAAGGTAGATGTGTAGTGCAGGTTTGAAAGGCAGTTACATCAGACTTCATCTGCTTTGTTCACTTTTTTACTGTAGCTGTCTGCATCACTGGTGGTCCAAAACCAATTAATGCTGGAAAATTAAGTAAAACTTTAACTTACGAAGATCAGGTGTTGAAGCTGGTTTATGAAGATGGAGATCCTTGTACTGTAGACCCTGAACTGAAGCATAAAAGCTATTTTAGCTTTGTGTGCAAGTCTGATGCTGGAGATGACAGCCAGCCTGTTTTTCTGTCTTTCGATGAGCAGACATGCACTAGTTACTTCTCTTGGCATACGTCCTTGGCTTGTGAGGAAGAGGTAAGAATTACTTCCATGGAAAACACTTCTGCAGGCGGGGTTAAAAATTCTAAATTTCTGGGGGGTGTTATGCATAATAATAGTGTATGCTTTAAATCCCTTGAGAGAAAGGTCTCTTCCTCTAGTGCAGAAGTGAGGTTCATATAGAAATTCTGAAAAACTTTATTGGTATGTTCAGCAGGGATGAACAGTAGCTGGCAAACTTGTGAACATGATGAGTATGTTAAAACTTGAACTCATTAGATCAACCTCTCTGGAATATACTTAGCTGCTTTCTGTACAAAAAAGCCATAGGCAGCTTCTTGGGAAGTCATAGTTAAGATCCTGCAACAGAACAGGCCAATAAATCAGGCTGAGTTGAGGATGGATGGTATTGCTGTGCTTGGGGCTAGTCTTTTTCTGTGCAAGTGACTAAAGGCTAGTTGAGCCTGATCAGTTCTGTTAAGTGCAACAAAAGTTGTGAGAAACAAAGATTTTTCTCACACTATCTGATAAACAGTGAACAAGGGATCTGCCCTTGCTTTGTAACACAAATTGTGATAACTTGATTTGGTCAACTCTGGATGAACTGGTGTTCCAGACAATACCTTGAGCTATTCTTGCTGTAGCTAGTTTTAGCTAGTTAAATTGTTTCTGATAGCAGGTGTACAGAATGAAAGCCAGTAATAGGAATAGAGGGTTAAATGGTTTGTGTTCCCTGAGCCATAGGGTGAATTAAGGTCTCTTTAACACCTGGGCATTGAATTTTATCAATGTTTGATCCTTCTTGTTACTTTGAATACTTCCTAGTGTGACCATTCTCTAACAAGTTGTTCCTTCCTCCCATGACCACCTCAGTTTTACTATGGTTCTCACTTCCATTTAGAGAAATGCTTTTCCAGCTCTTTTCACTGATGGAAAATGTCACGTTGTAGGAGTTGCGCAGCACACAGCTGTGGTTTCCTCTCCAGTAATATGTACAATATGTGCTCAGATTAAAAAAAACAATAATGCATAAACAATTGTTTTCTAAACTATTAAGTTTGATCAGTTATCACTTGTGTGTTTCTGATCACTTTTCAGTGTATCCACAGTACCCCAGTTTGTTTCAGAGTGGCAATGGCTACCTATCAATAATGATCTCTTGTGCTGAAATGAAATGAAGACAGTGAAACTAACAAAACTACTAATATTAGAACATGAATAAACTCCCCAGATTTCAAGTGTCAGTAAGCTTATGCACTTAAATGCATTTCCTCAGACCCTGTTTCAAGCACTGCTCAAGCCTCGAGCTTGCTGTGCAATAACTTTACATTGTTACAACCAAGCTTTTTTTATTGGAAGTGGTCATTGTCTTACCCACAACATTGAATAGGAAGGAACTGTAGGATCCACCAATCTGATGACTGTAGTGATGATGCGTATTGGAGGCTGCATTCCAGAGCTTTGTTCTGATGTTATATTCATATGGAATCAATTCTATAAATGTTTAAGAACTTGACTTTTTTTCATTATTTAGCTTGTAGGTGCTTAGTATCTATAACTAAGCAAAAGTAATAAATGCTGCTTTACTTAAAAAAAACTTTGAACTTATAAACATAGCTACATTTTTCTCTGTGAAGGAGAGGATGATTATCAGTAAGTTAAAACAAACAAAATAATAAAAATAATGTGTTCTCATAGGTGAGGTGCTCAGTATTGAATGGCAGTTCTGTTATTGACCTGTCCCCTTTGATACACCGCACTGGATATTACGAGGCATTTGTGGATGAAGATGTAACAGATGTTTCTCCAGACTTCTACATAAATATTTGTGAGCCTCTCAACCCTATCAAAGATGTTAATTGTCCACCTGGAGCAGCTGTTTGTATGGTTCCTGTTAATGGACCACCAATAGTAAGTATTATGCCTGAAATCATGGGAACGTGCGTTTCCTTGCAAGTTTATAACAGTATCCCTGACTAGAGACCTGATTTGAACTATAGGCTCGACAGTGGGATAAATAAATGGACCACAGAATTAAAATCTACTCTGCAAAATTCATTTTGTTTGCTTTCCCTACGAAGCAGTGTTTATCCTGAGCTCCAGTGATTTTTGGGTGTAGAGAGATTCCATGCCCTGATGAGTATGAACAATTACTACAGAGAATTTGTGTATTGCTTCATGACAAGCACTGAGCCTGGGAAGCAGAATGTCTCTTAGTCTGCTGTTCAGTGGTGCAGAAACTGTGCACTTGATTCTATGATAGCCTGCTTGCAATATGAAGGAGGATGTGTCCTAGCATGCTCTGAAACATGTTTAATATTTTTAAGAACTTGACAGCTGCACAGTCTTAACAAGACTGCGACAGTTTATTGGGCAACTTGTCAGTGTTATATTTCCTTAAGAGATTTTGGAGGCTCTTACATCTGGGGTCTTGTGTGCATCTTCTACAGCTCGCAAACAAAAAGTTGCGATGGTTTTTCATGAACTTCGACACTGATCTAGGGAACTTACTCCATTGCTGATACTATGCAATTTTCAACTGTTGGTATTTTTGGCACAATGATTTTTAAAAAAGAATCCACCCTTAAGATGCAGAATCTTCCTGGCTTTTGTCAAGCTTAGGCAAAGGGTGTTGTGAGCTGTGCAACTTGCTTTAAGATTGAAATCTAGTTAACTGTTCTGTGAGTAAAGAATGCAGTTTTCAGAAGTGCATAGGAATTGTGCTCCTATGTCAACTAAACAGATGAATCTCTGAACTGATCTAAATCTGAGTTGATCTGAAATCTAGATGTGTCCCTTTTCTTACTACATGTTTTTGCTTGTGTAGGATATTGGTCGTGTTACTGAACCTCCCAAGCTAAAAGAGGCAGTAAATGAAGTTTACATCACATACACCAGCACTACTCCTTGTCAGATAAACAACAAATTGAACTATACTTCTCTTATTGTATTTCACTGCAGCCAAGGAACTGGTCTGGTAAGACATCTATTAAATTAATGTTGATATTGGAGTGCAATGAGAAGTGGGGAGTAACAAGCATTAGCTTTGCTTAGAGCTAAATCAGTGATTTGTTTCTAGCACATGAGGATGGTCTTGTTTCATCTAGTGCAGCAAGGAATACGCCTAGTATTTGCGTTCTAAAGTAGGCAAAATTTCGTAGAGCATGAACTCCAGGCGTGAAAGTATCAAGTTCCGATGGTTTCAAGGATCAGATTCCACTGAAGTAATGTACTGATAACTTATTGCTGGCATTAAGCTTAATGTTTTATTGTACTTTGTCTGGGTCCAAAAGATTGAACTCGTACCATAAGCTAAAACAAAAACCAGTGTAACTGTTTTTAAAGCTATTCTGAAATATTTCGACTGTGATGTAACCACTTCTGTAATCATATACAACTTTCAAAATTTGCATTCAGATGCTATATTTTGATTTTTCATTGACACCTGAACAATTGAAGCTGCCTGGTGGTATGAATTTAACATTCCCTGAAAACAGCAAAGAAGCACTTGGGTATATATGACACACTAGATCTTGGTAAAGATGCTTAGTAGGACTGTTTTCCATACATTTTCCATCAAGATGGGAGATGAACTGAAATCCTAGGTGGCTCTGAGTATTACACATGCCATACTACTACTTTCATTTAAAATAGGATGACAAAGGAACCAGCATTCTGTCCATAACGTTAACTTTGTTAATTTTCTTAATGTTTTTTTGTTGTTGTTGTGGAGTAACACAGAAAACTCCCACTTTTTTTTCCTGCTTGCAGCCAAGGTGAACATCAAAATCTCAACCCTAATTATAATAAGAAAACTTGCCTACTTAATTACTATTTGTTTTCTGTAGGTAGGTAGAAAGTTCTTCACCTAGAGCTTTTATGGTACTCATTGTAATATTAAGGTATGGAATTTGTCCTACAGTCAGTAAAACCTAGTCAGTAATAATTGAGGTTAACTGCTGGAGGGAAAAGAATAATGCAGAAAAGAACATTTTCCACGGTTAAACCTAATCTTCTTTTGCTGTGGTCTTTGGTAACAGGGCAAGCCAAAGATGATACGGAAACTTGACTGCAGTTTTGTGTTTGAGTGGGAAACTCCAGTTGTGTGCCCTGATCAAGTGAAAAGTTTGGGCTGCTCTGTGACTGATGAACAATTACACTATACTTTTAACCTGACCAGTCTTTCTGGAAGATCATTTGAGGTAAAGTCTTCTCAGAAGGTTCTTCTAAACTTCCTGGAGTGTGAGACTGAAATGTGTGCTGCAGCTGTGGTCAGTGTCAGTGGTGGTTGTCTTTTTGACAGAGGGAGTAACATTAGAGCGTTGCCTTTCAATGCTTTTGAGGGGGAAGTTCATGAATCTACTGTTGGAAAGGGAGAACTTTTCACTGAAAGGAATCTTGATTTGGCCTTGAACATGAAGACATATCTTCTGAGCATGCTGTATCCTTGGCCCCATGGGTATACTTACCTGCAGCTTTGCTGCATAAATGAAGGCCAAACTTGCATAATTAGTTATCTGCATTACGCAACGACTGCATGAGACTTAGTTTCTAAAGCCCTCTGCTTGTTCTCTATAAGTATTGACTTGCAGGCTTCCAGAGGAAGCCGTAGAATCATATAATCATTTATGTTGGAAAAGACCTAATCACCTAGTCCAGCCTTTAAAGCCTTGTTTCTGACGTTTCTGGGTGTACACACAGGTACTTTCTGGATCCCAAAGTTACCATGTTAGTGTATGCAGTAAAGCAGCAGATGGATACCAGGGAAAATGCAAAGATGGAGCAGTGTGTCTGACATCTGAAAGTGGTGTGTCATCCTTTGGAAGCCTAAAGGAAATGAAAATGGACTATAGCCGCCAGGATGAAACAGTCATCTTGCAGTATACAGGAGGTGATTGGTGCCCTCCAGGTGAGATTGCAGAAGACCCTCTTTATATAAGGAGTTGTCAGCTTTCTTACCCTTAAATCTCAGTTTTGTCCCTAAAGGAGGGAAGTAATATGTATTTTGCATACCACAGTAGAAACATGGTTTTCAGTCATGTGCACCGTACTAATCTGCAACAACGCTTCTCTTTTGGAAGAGAGCAATTTTTCTGTAGGGGTGATCATAGCTAATTGTATGCTACATCTGAGTTTTCTAATTGGGTTTTGACTCGATGTTTCAGTATTTGTTGTCTGCCTCTGCACATGACTCTTCTTGAATGGTGTTGATGTGCAGGCTTTGGATATGGTCCTGGATGTGGATATGCCTGCTATTCCACTGCACGTTGTTCAGAGAGCATACCTTTCTTTCTCAGTGACTGAAAAGGGAGAGCTCTGCGTGTTCCCCTTCAAGTACAAAGGGAAGATCTATGAGCAATGTATTAAGGAAGAAAAGAAGAGGCCGTGGTGTGCTACAACTGCAGACTACCAGGGAGATGGAAAGTGGGGATATTGTGTTAATGGTAAGAACTTTTTATATCTAATATACAAGGGTCTGAGTTAACAGTGTGAGTTAGCTGTTATTGGGCTGGGCAGAAGACCTCTGATGTAATGCAGTGAAATGAAAGCGGTGGGAGTGGGCAAGGTAAGGAATCTGTGGAACAAACCTAATTTTACATGAGTAAGTTAAAAGAGAAAGTTCATGCCTTTAGATATCACAGTGATTCAAAACCACAAGTTCAAGTGCTGACTACCTTCATGGACATCCCTCATTTTGGAGGGAGGAGTTGCACAACTTCCTGAAAAAATAGCATTGAAAGTTAACCTGGAGAAGGAAGTTGCTAGGTAAAATATTTATGCTGCTTCTCTCTCTGAAACAATACCTGATTAAAATTTCCCATGCCTCTGAATTGCTACACTAAAACCCATATATGTCTGGAAGCCTCTTGCAAAATAATTTTCTTCCAACCTCCTTTCTTACAGCAACTGCAAGAAGGGCGTCTACCATTATTTTCATATGTGATGAAAATGCTGGCAGTGGGAGTCCATACATTATGAGTGAGATGCTGGGATGTGCTGTGACATTTGAATGGAAGACACAGGCTGTTTGTCCTCCAAAGAAGATGGAGTGCAAGTTTGTTGAGAAACACAAAACTTACGACTTGAGAATGCTGTCTTCTCTGACAGGCTCATGGATCTTCTTCCACAAAGGAAACTCGTGAGTCATGAACAGGGAGCAGCCTGCTGCTCAGTGTAACTGAAGTTATAATGTGGCATAGTACTTCTGTTCAGGTCCATGTTCAGGGTTGTTTAAATTTCTGACAACATCTTAAAGCTTGTCATCTTAAAGTTGTATGTAGACCTTAAAAAAAAAAGGGGCACAAAGGGACCCATTTTATCTGAACAGGATGAATAATTATGTTCTTCGTCATCACCCTTTCCCTTTATTGGTATCTATTTAAAGAATGAGTAAATCTCAAACAAAAGTTTTTTTAAAGGCTTTCTGCTTAAATTATTTTAATTTTGTAGTTTAAATGCCTTTTTCTAATTCTTACTTATGTTGATAAAAAAATCTTAATGTTTTGTTTGTTCTCTCTTGACTCAAGCACATAACATCTTGTCTAAAGTTCAAGAAGGTCTTTACGTCCATAAAGACGGGGCAGAAAAAAATTGCCAGTATCAACCTAAAAGAAAATGTAAATGTCAGGAAGTCATCAACCTTTCCAGTCTGACCCACCAGGTTAACAAAGAAGTGAACTGGTCAGGATAGGAGCATCTAATTCAAAAATTAGCATCTAATTCTAAAATTACAGTAAACTGTGGATTAACAAAACCCTATGTAAAATGTAAAGCTTCTAGTTCTTTCGCTCTTATCAAACTTAACTGGTGTAACTCCAAAGAGGCTTAAATTGAGAGCGCTATAAGTTCTATAGCTGAGAGAAAACTTGGGTGTTCCTTGTCTTGGTTCAAATTTCTAGTTTTGACTCGAGTGAACTAATCTGCTAATCAGTTTCTCTGTACAGTCGTTTACTGTAACATGATAACTAAGAGTAACCTGCTAAGTGTTAACATGTGTTTTGTTCCTTCAGCTAGCTTGAGTATTTGATCTTTCAATGTGGCTAGCTCCTTGTAAAGAATTTACAAAGCTTATATTTCTTCTTGACAGTTCAGCCTGAAGAAGTTTTTTTCTGCCATGTTTTTTGTTTAGGTACTATTTGAATCTCTGTCAGAGGGTACATGAAGGACCCACAGGCTGCCCTGAAAGAGCCAGTATTTGTAGGAAAAGCAACAATGGAGATGTTGAAGTTCTTGGGCTTGTTCATACACAGAAGCTGAATGTTACAGGTATAATTAACTTTTGTTCCTGTAGGGAGCTGAGAGAACTAAATCTTACAACCTAGCTGTAATGGCTCCTAAAGGATTCTACTCAACTTTGAGATACTTTTGCCAATGCGTCTTCATTCTCTTTTCTGTTTAAAGAGAACAACACAAAATTAAAAGTAGTGTTTAGGCCATGAGAAAAAATTAAAGTAAATAAGCAGTGTTGTAATTAAAGCTGTAACAGGTGAATTGTCTGTCTGAACATCAGGAAACACTTTCTGTGAGGATGACTGAATACTAGCACAGGTTGCATGGAGGCTGTGGAGTCTCCCTCCTTGGAGATCTTTCAAAGCAGTCTGGACATAGTCTTGAGGAAGTGACTCTAGGTGGCCCTGTTAAACTAAACGGGGATTGGTAAGATGACCTCCAGAGGTACCTTCCAACCTCTGATGGTGGGAGAGGAGTATTATTTTTGGTTCATCCTGTTTTGAAAAACTTGTCCTATGTCTCTTAATGCTCCAATTAAAGCAGCATGTGAGAGATGACTAAGTGGCCTCTCTCCTAAGAAAAGGAGTAAAAATCCCAACTTTATTCAAGTTTTCAATTTAAAGAATCTTTTAAAAAATGCTGTTAAGTTAGTGAAAATGAGAAGTCTTCCAACCAGCTACAAAAAAAATGGATGCATTGCATTTGTTAATTGCCTGAGTTTGTTTATAAGCTGTTTACTTGCTCTTAAGATGTCAAAAAGGACATGTTAAATATAAGAGTGAGTCATACCCATACTGGTAACCTGAACATAAGGTACTATGTGAATGCAAAAGTTTTGGAGGAGCAATTTTTAAATGATCATCATTGTGAAAGCCTCAAATCACACAAGTGCTTAACTGGTAAATGGTCTGTGGGGTGGAGGGACCTTTAGGTTAGTCTAACGTAATGAAGTCTGGAGAGTGAACAAAGGAAATTTGTCAGTTGCTTACAAAAACCTTGCATCACTATTTCTCTTCTAGATGGTATAGTGTATATTAGTTATTCCAGTGGGCAGGAATGCAGGAAAAACAAGAAAGTAACAACTGTTATAGAACTGAAATGTGCAAAAACAGTTGGCATGCCTGTGCTGCAGAGGTGAGTAACAAATTACCGTACCACTGACTGATCTTCATGGTTTCTGCTACACCTCTAATAACTAAGTCTCAGGACAGTGACCCTCTATTCTGCTGGACAACCCCTAGAGTAATCTTGGTCTGTATTTGTAATACATGGATCTTCTGAAGCTTCTGTACTCATTCACTTTCATAAATAGCTGTATTCTGTATATCTTAAACTGCCTGGGCAAAAATCTAGGCATTCCACTCCTGAATTATACTGGAATGCTGTTACGTTGTCAGTTGTAGTATAACTGCTCTTCTTAGTAACTTCGCTCCAAATCTACTTAGTAGACAACTCTTACTGTAGATAAGCAATTTAGATGACAAAACATAGGTTATAAAATGTGTTTTTGCTCTATTACTGAACCATACCAAAGCTTTGTTATATCAGTACGGATTGTTTAACTAGATGCTGTCTAGACTGAGTTATATATGCATGATCACAAGTACTAAGGAAGCTTGATGTGTTTTTGCTGTCTGGTTTTGGTTGACTGTATATTGGTTGTAGAATAAAGAAACTGAACAAGAGGTTGTGCCTGAGTCAAAGAACTAGGCAGCAAAATCTGACTAGCTTATGTTTTTTTCCTGGCTAGATCAAGTGCAAAGCATTAAACCTGCCAAGAGCAAACTTGCATGTTAGTTAGCTACAATATTTAAATAAAACTGTGTGATGTACTGTGTGACTTCTAGAACTTTTGAAGCAGGGAGTTAAAGTGAAGTCAGGTGACTGCAGTCTTGTACCTCAGATAAGATCAATATCACTCAAGTAGTTTTTTTCAGTGCTTACTATTCTAGCTTACTCTCTGCATGATGCTTAGGCAGGAGATTCCCATACATGAGCAAATAGCTGTCTTCTCTTACTCAAGATACTAAGTGCTTGTTACTCTTCCCTGGAATAATCAGTTATCTGTTGTTTGGCAGGATTGATGAAGAAAACTGTGTTTACTACATCACTTGGGACACACGTGCAGCTTGTGCTGTGAAGCCACAGGAGGTGGAGGTAGTGAATGGAACAGTTATTAACCCTACAACTGGGAAAAACTTTTCTCTAGGTGATGTTTATTACAAGTAAGTTAAAGACCAAAAACAAACAAAAAAAATACAGATCTATAGAACTCTACTGCAAGAAAAGAGCTTGGTATGAATGTTCCAGTTTGCCTTAACAATTCGTAGCTGTTAAGCAGGAATTTGCTGACAGCCTTGTACCAATGGCTGACTTAAAGGTCTGGTTGCTACTGCTCAAAGCTTTAAGCCCAGCTGTAAGCTGCATGTCGTGGGGTATTCGAGACTAATCTCAAGTCTGCACATACACCATCTTGATGTTAGAATGTTTTATTGTGGGTTGTTGCTCTTTTCCATAAAGTGTAGACACTGGATCATTATCAGAGATCCTGATTTTCATCTACAATACTCCTCGACTCTTTTCAAAACACCTTTCTTCCTGCTCATCAGATCCATATGCAAGCGAGGACCTATGCTTTAGTAACCTTAGAAGCAAAGGAGTACAGCTCTGGAGGAATGTTCAAGCATGACTGAAATCTGGACAGGCAGTGGAAGACCAGCAGTTACAATGATTGTACTAACATTGCGAACAATTCTGCTCCAGAAACTCTTATAACTATATTTAACATAAATTCTAATGTTATGGAAGGAAACCTGTCTATAGTAGTGTTATGGGAAGAGTAAACCCTGCCTGCAGGGCACAATTCAGCAGTGTGCATTGAAGAGCGCAGGACTGGTGTAACTGAGCAACTGCATTTTGAATAGACCTGCTGCACATACATGTTTCTCTATGCTTATAACATTATCAGGTGAAATCAAACAGGCCTGGATGAGGGAGTAGAGGAGGTCAGGATGAAATGAGAAACTTGGTGTAATGTGGGATTAAAGTCAAGTCACATTTGATCAAGCTCAGCCTTCAAGCAGGTGGCTAGAACAAATAACTCTGAGTCTCAGAGCATTTCTACTCTTGCCAGCAGAAAAGGAGGGATATGATTGTAAGTGGTGGTTGGATAGCACTTGGGTAGATCTAGTTGCCCTCCTGGCGAAAGCTTGTTAATTCATGAAAGCTAAGCTAGGCTATTTATCATAGCTACAAAACACTCAATATGGATTTCATGGTCAGTATACTAGCTTGTGTGAGAGCTGCTGAATCATACTTCTGTATTCAATTTATCTTAATCCTTTAGAGGTGTTTAAGTGCTTGTGTACTCACTGAGGACAGTATAACTACAAAAGTTTGGTTTTAGTGCCTTCTTATGAAGGCTTTATGCTAAATATAATGCTCGGTTGTAGTACTCAAGGAGGAGACCTCTGTTCTGTGTCTCTTCTGGATGATGAATCTATCATTCCAACTTGATCTGGAATCTGCTTGAGGTAACAGGTATCACTGTTGCCAGTCTTAAGTCTTGGAAATCACCTAAGTCTGAGTTTAGACTTAGCATAGACCTGCCCTCTGTCTCCTCAGGTTGTACACAGCTTCTGGTGACATACGGACAAATGGAGATAAATATGTATATGAAATTCAGCTTTCTGGTATAACAAACTCAAGTTTCCCAGAGTGCTCTGAAGCTAACATCTGTCAGGTTAAAACTAATGAGCGTCGCTTTCGCAGAATTGGATTGGCTAAAAAGGCTAAATATTACGTTGAGGGTAAGTACTTGCTCACTAGCTGTAATTGCTCAATCTTCTATTTGAATTGTTTCCTTAAAAAACAGTTCTTGTTTCATGACATCTATGCTAAACCATTTCTGTCCAGAGTGGCTCTTCCAAGCTTTAAACTAAAAGAGGATAAATTTAAATTAGATATTTGGGAGAAATTCTTTGTCATGAGGGTGGTGAGGCACTGGAACAGGTTACCTGGAGAAGCTGTGGATGCCCCGTTCCTGGCGGTGTTCAAGGCTGGGTTGGGTGCTGCTTTGAGCAACCTGTTCTAGTGGGAGGTGTCACTGCCCGTGGCATGGGGGTTGGAACTAGGTGTTCTTTAAGGTTCCTTCCAACCATTCTATTATTTTTATAATTTAGACTGCTTCTTTTTATTATGTGAGTGCAGTTGTGAATGTGGCCTTAGCAGTAGATTTTGGGCTTGACACTTGTTGAAAGATTTCAGTGAAAATAATGTAAGACGAGACTAGGTCTCCTGTTTACTTCTGTGCTTGTGCTGTTCCACCTAGCTGCTTTTCCCTGTAAAGAGTTCAGACCACTGTTCCACAGCAACTGGCTGGAATCAGCTATGTGAAAGTATAAGCTCACCTGCAGGTGCTGCAAAATGTAAGCTTTTGCTGCAGAACAAATAGACGTGAGAATGTAGACACAGACACACAACTCTTTAGGGTATAGTTCTCTTGAGTATTTTCAAGGAAGTGCTAAATTATAAGGTTTTCTTCTTGTTCTAGATGATGACTTGGATGTCATATTTTCATCGGATTCCAGATGTGGTAAAGATAAATCAAAGTTTGTCTCCTCAACAATTTTCTTCCACTGCAGTTCACTTGTAAAGGAAGGCATCCCTGAATTTCTTCATGAGACAGCAGATTGTCAGTATTTATTTACCTGGTACACATCTGCTGTATGTCCACTAATGTGAGTAGTTAACTGTTTTCTTAAAGTAACTCTTCTCAACTAAAGGCTCTTTTGTCTTTACTTGACAGAGTAATGGGGTGGGAGGTTGGGGACAGGCTTAAAAAAGTAGACTTATGAGTAAATGTAATTAGTGTCCATGTGTGTAATGTTTGGTGCATGGCAAGCATTTATTTAGCAGTCAGATGGATCTGGATCTAAAAGCTTCGTGTTTGCAGTGGAAATAATGGAGAGGTATGGTAGGATTTATTACTGTTCTTCCCATTAAGTAAAACTTACTGTAGCTGAGAACATGCTGTTTCACATTACTGAGAGGAGTAATGAGTATTTGGATTTTTGTCTTCCTTGCCTTATTGCCTGGAAAAATTGAAAGCCAGAGCAAAAACTGGCTTTTCTATCTGCCCACTTCTTCAGGCTAGAGTGAAAAATCATTATAGGTCATGGAAATAATGAGGTATTTCCGCAGAGAATTGATCTCTTTATTCTACAGAATTGAACTCTTTATTATACAGGTCCGGAAAGGAGTAATGAGGTGACAGGCAGTGGTTTAAAAGCAAAACGATGTGTCTCAGTGCTTACTTGTGTTCTTGGTGCTGTGGGCAGCCTTGCTGCAAAGAATGAAATAATTATAGGACTGTAACTTTCTAGGTGCTAGCTTAAAAGCACAGGCGAACCGTTCTCTCTGTTTTAAGCAGGGGATTATCTGTTAAGGCAGTCTAGTTTGTGTAGTGCCACTGTCAGATGGAAGGTAAATAATTGCTATAACTTCTACAGCTTGCTCAGGTGCAGGTTTAATTGAGTGGATAGCTGCTGCTGTTTAAGATGTGGTGTCTAATCACACACTTCAGTAATCGCATGCTTTAGTCTTGACTGTTATCTCAGTTTTATGCACTGCTTAAAAGCACACCAGAATGTAGGCACAGTACCTGTGTTTGTTTTTTCAGTGACTTATTTATAATAAAATCCCCTAAATTATGTTCTTTATAAATTCTGACAGGCTGGTGTAGTATTTTTAATTTAAGTCTGTTCCTAATCTAGTTTGATGCAATTTGTCAGTAGATCTTAGTCTTCCTTTTCTTCCCAATTTGTTATTAGATCAACCAGTGTTCCAGGAAGCCGTGAGGGCCAATCTGATCAGGAAGCCCAAGTACATAAAGGTCTTTCAAGGAGAAGTCAGGCAGTTGGTGCTGTGCTGAGTGTCCTTCTGGTTGTTCTCACTGCATGCCTGATAATCTTGCTGTTCTACAAAAAAGAAAGAAGGTGAGAAATGATTGGGAGGATTTGTAAAATTTTGGTGGGACAATTTGGCTTCCTCAGTGAAGGGGGAATGGTGAACTTCAGAAACTGAAGTTCTGTTTTCTAGTTGGCAGCATCAAGTGTCAAGCAACAGTTTTCCAAACTCCATTATTGTTTGAAGGTCCACGTAAAGAGGGATGGACTGCACAATTGATTTGGGCTGGTCTCTGTTGTGAGCAACTACTAACTGAGGATAAACTAATGTGACAATATTGTTAGTATTTGTCCTTTTCCTTTCATGATGTCAGGCTGGAACCATAGCAAAGAACAAACGCAAGTCATGCTGCTTCTCTGCTTTCCAGACAAGGTTGCTTTCTTCCCTTAAGACTAAAACACCTCTGGCCTTCATTCACCTTGAAGCTGTGATAAAGGGGGAAGATGTAATATTCAGTCCATGATGCTGTAGTAATTAGAAAGGTTTAGGGTCAAATGTTGCTACACAACAGCTTACAGCTTGCTTGGTAAAATGCTTTGATAGAAATCTGCTGAAATGTGAGGGCTATTGAGGGGAATATAGTCTTCCTAATGCAGTGTTCTCCCTTTTCTTTAGGGAGACTGTAGTAAACAAGATAACAAACTGCTGCAGAAGAACATCAGGTGTTTCCTACAAATACACAAAGGTAATACAGTAGCAAAACCAAAGGTTTTGTTTCTTGTCAAAATTTAATGTGAAGCTCTTCTAATGAATAGATAAAAACCTTTAATCTCCAGTTCCTTCAGTGAATGGAAACGAATGTATGTGGCTTGAGGAAAGCTAGGTAGCTAATTGTCTACATTTATATTGTAAGATGGGAACCTTTCCCATTTTAGAACAGAGTTGAGGAAATAGTCCATATAGTCCATAAATAGCCAAATAACAAATCTTCTGGAAGAGAGTACACCTCAGACACAGTAGAGCAATAGTAATACTGCAAGAGTGTGCTGTTAACTATCTCAGTCTAAATTAAACCTAAGGATGTGGGGAGTGGGTCTGACAACTGGGGAGATCAATGTATGTAGAAGAGTCTAGAGTGCTATACAGAACCTCTTGCGTTTTTTTTCTTGCAGATAAACAGTGAAGAAGAAGCTAATGAAAATGAAACAGAGTGGCTTATGGAGGAAATCGCAGCACCGAATCAAAGAACAGCAAAAGGAGTGCAGGAGAATGGTCACGTCACTACCAAGTCTGTTACATCTGAAGCCTTTACATCTCTCCGTGTGGATGACTTAGACAGTGAGGACGAAGTGTTAACCATTCCAGATGTAAAGATTCAGACAGGAAGAGGACTAGACAAAAGCAAGCACCCACAAAAGAAGCCACCAAGCCTTGGCAGTGATGACAAAGCTTACTTGCTGAATGGGGGAAGGGAAAGGAAAACAAAAGCCAAGTCAGGTCAACAGCAGGCACAGAACTCTACAAATACAGCATCATTTCATGATGATAGTGATGAGGACTTGTTGAATGTTTAATCCCTCTTGTGCCTAATCAAATATATATAGAGAGATTATATATAAAATGGGACAACACTTCCAACCAAATATGAGGACTTCGGCCTGAAAGATTTTTCTGAATTTTGCCTTTAACAAGAAACCATTGAAAAGGGAAGAAGAGAAAGATGTCTTGGTTGTTTACAATGATCTGTTCAGTAATGACTGGATTTCTAGCATCCAGTTAGCTGAGTTACGTTGACTCTCTCTAGCCAGGACAACTTTTTTAAGCCTCAGCATAGATGTTAAATGCTTGCTTAAAAAGGAACCTTTCAAAGGACAAGATTAAAGCTGAATTAAGCCCCTGGCTCCTGAGATTCAAGTTATCTGACTACTAGCATTTTAACTCCTTGTATTTATTGATCCTCACTACTCAGGTTTGCTTATAGCAACGTGTTCTTCCTGCCGGCAGGGTATTATTCTATGGGTTCACCCTTCTATGGGTTCATCCATTGTAAGACAAGGAAAAATATAACTTTTCTGTGTTAGGATGATTTGATGTAAATTTTAGAACTGGTCTAATTTATCCTGTAAATTTGAATATCCATTCTAATTTAAACAGATCATTGGTTCAAAGGTATTGACTGAAAGGTACAATTCTGTATAGCTTTAGCCTGGAATGGTTGCTGTCCTTTGCATGATATTTTCTTGGTACTGGTCATATGACTGACTTCATCAGTATTTGCCAGAGCAGCTGACAAGCATCCAAAGATTTTTTTCCTAGATCATGGCTGGACTAGACTGACCACACAGAACAAGACTTTTCAAGGTCAGAGGCAGAATTCTTAGAATACAGTTTGCACTGCCCAGTTTGTCATCAGCAAAAAAGCCCAACAACCAGAGGAGCTCTAGTCTGCATGATACCTCTCTGGCATTTGTTACAAGAAAAGAATCGGGCTAGTCTTTCCTCACAGAGTAAGAGCTAGTTCTTAGGCTGAGGTCCTGGCCGTGGTCGTCGATTTGCAGTGTTGCTGGTAATTAATGGAAGTCAAATTTCCTCTAGCAGTTCTGCTCTTTTCCAGGTGTTTAACTTATGGGCAATGAGAAGGTTTCAAAGAATTTTAAAAATAGATATGTTGGTCTGAATTCTTTTGAAACTCTTCATTGTTCATTTTGGCTGGCTTATTCAGTTTCAGCAATGGTTTCTTTTTATAAAAACTCCATTTTGAATCAAAATAGTGTAATATGAAGTATTCAGCAATTTCAATAAAAGATATGACGTGGGTATTCCAAATCCCCACATCTCAAGTTTGGAATCTTTCTTATGCTGGTCTAATACTGGTCATCAGCTTGGCGATATTCTTTTCTGTTGTCATAGCTAATAATCACATCACTCAAAATGTTTGATCATAAAGATCAGAATATACATATATATGTAGGTACTCCCCAGTACCATTTTTCTCAGACTCAAAATTATTTTTCCTCTTGCATTGTTCCCAGTGAAGTCTCAAAACAGTTTGGCTAAAGCTGCATCTCATCATTGTTAAAACAAAAGCAGCCTTTTTCATAGTTGACATTAGTACACTCTGGGGGAATAAGGCTTGCCAAAGTGTGTTTTTTAATACTGTCAGTTACCATTGGAAGAGTTCCCTGAATGGATATTGACTAATAGTGCTTCGCTTCCCCAAGTCTTTAAGGCTCACATTTTACAGTTGTGTGGTCTGTAAAATACTGCCTGAAATGACTTGGTGCATGACAACCAAATGGTTGCTTCATGTTTACTGTGCGTAATAAAACCTGTGTAGAACAAGTACTGCTTCATATGCATCCCCAGGTAGTGTATCAGTGACCTTTTCTAATCATATGTAGCTGACAGCAATAACGGATGTGTTTAGTCTTGGGGCTGTTGCCCACTTCTTATCTAAGCATTTGTAAGTAGACTAAATCTCATGTTCATTGCTGTATGCGTGACTTGCTTCCCTGAGCTATTTTTCCAGCAAAGTATGCTTTTCATACATAAGGAGGGAAGTGTACTCCTCTGGTCCTGCCATTTTCATAACATACAAGTCTAAGGCAGTAATGACTGTGGTAACTGTGCTGAACTTTGCTGGTCGACAGCATGACTCCCTCAGAGGGGAGCATCTCCCCTGCTGGCGCAGTGCTGCGTTGCTGTGTCTCTGCTTATGAGTCAAGTGCTACCTGACTCCTGACTGCACTGTGAAGGAAAAGAGATCAGAAGGGGGGGAAATGCCAGTTGGGATCTTTTTTTTTTTTTTATGTGAAAAATAAGTGTACATCACTAGCAACTGTTGCAACTGTTCAAACAGAGCTGTTAGGAAAGAAGCCGTGTGAGGTTTTCTGGGGTGTGTTTTTTAAGGAATGGTCTAATAACTTTCAACTATACCTATTGTCCAGGTAGTCTTTGATTTCTGTTTCCTTGGCCTCACTGACTGCCCCTGTGAGCATGACTACCTCCTGCTGTGAGCATGGTGGGTGCTGTGCACTTGTCCCAGCCCTGGCCCCACGCTGAAGCACTGCAGCTGGGGAGGTGAAAGTCCACTGTGGGCTGGTGGTGGCCACGGGGTGCTGGGCTTGGGGTAGTGCTGCTTTAGGTCACTGCAGGAGCGGAGGTCTTGTTCCTTTCTTGTTCCTTGCTTCAGTGGTTCTGCCTGGCAAGAGGAGGTGTGTAGGGGAGTGCAGGGAGCGCTGGGCCACAGAGCCATCCTCACAGCTGCCTAGGCCATAATTTTTCTGGTGGGCGGTGGGTGGCTTCTGTGGGCTTGCTGGGCTAGGGGAGGAACTGGTTCTCTTTCTACCCCTCTGCCAGTACGTCCTCCTAAGCTTGTTTTCTGCAGTATTAGGAGGAAGCCGTCAATGAAGACTGAAACAACCAGTAATGTCTAATTTAAAATTAAAAGACAACACAATAAATAAACACAATAGCCAGAGTATTGTTGTTTACTTAGCTGTTTTGGGGGAGAAAAACATGCTCTGGTTAGGGGTTAAATGCAAATTCTGCCTGGGTGAATTAAGGTCTGATTCCAATTGAAACCTTAAAAAATAAAGCTTGCAACATGTCGTTTAATAATTTATGGAGTTAGTCTTGACTTTTGGTCAAATGTTTTCGTTACTTAAATAGCTTTGCTGCCAACTAAATATATCAGTGCAGCAGAGAGGACAGATGAAGTTCTGAGGTGGTTTTGATGCCAAAATGCCAACATTTGATGATATTTTAGAGCAGGTTGGTGAATTCCACAGGTTCCAAAAGCAAACCTTTTTCATCCTGTGTTTGCTCTCTGCCACCTTCACTCCCATTTACGTGGGTGTCGTCTTCTTCGGGTTCACCCCCGAGCACCGCTGCTTCAGCCCCGGTGTGGCGGAGCTGAGCCGGCGCTGCGGCTGGAGCCTGGCGGAGCAGCTGAACCACACCGTGCCCGAGTGGGGCGGCCACGGGGCCACTTTTGACAGCCGCTGCAGGAGGTACGACGTGGACTGGAACGCAACGGGCCTCAGCTGCACCGACCCCCTGGGCAGCCTCACGGGCAACCGGAGCTCCGTCCCCCTCAGCCCCTGCCAGGACGGGTGGCTCTACGACTACCCAGGGACCTCGCTTGTCACCGAGGTAAAAGCCTGTGTCCATCTTACCTTGTATTATTAAGGTTGTTATGGTGTGGGAGATGGTTGATGTAGCCTATGTCGTATTAAAGTGCGATTACCTGTAAGAGGGGATCATCTCCATCTGTGACCTTACTCTGAACGCTTTGCAAATAGTCTTCACTCTGTCCTTGCCGCGAAGTGTTGCCTTGGTCTGCTCAGGAGGTTTATATCTTCAGCTGTGGAGCAAATAAATCCCTAGGTAGATAAAGTCCAGTCTGTAATGAAACTCCCATTGCGTGAGAGGTCCTATTGGTGGAAGTGTGTAAACAGTGTGTTAGAAATCAAGAACCTGTAACACTCCAAACAAAACCGGCTGTCTGGGCTGGTGCCTTCCAGAAACCACACATGCTTTTTGCAATATCCACCCAGATTTGAAGTTTTTGACTTCCTTCGTTTAAAACAAACAAAGTTTATTTCAAATATGATTAAATGACTGACTATGGGTGGGGAAAAGTAACTGCATCCCGCAAGTAAACAGTTTAATTCTGGAATAAACCGCAGAAAAGCTAATTGCTGTTTTATGTTCTCAGAACAGATGTGTAAATGGTATTTAAGCTATTTAGAGCGCTTTAGGTTTTTAGGCACTTTAACCTTTTAAAAAATAAAAATCTGAGATGGCAGACTTGATTTCATCTTAGGGAATAAACTTGACTTCTGCTATCTCTTAAATTTGTTGTTACTTTTTAGCAAGTGTGAGAGCAGGTAAATTCTGTGTTGTAGTAAATTCCATATTTGTAGTCCTTAACAGAGGATGTAATGTAAGGGTATTTCTTTCCACAAACCATGGATTGTACAACATAAAGGTAAGGAGATAAGCAACCAAATATTTTCAGATGGATTCTGATGTGGAAAGTCCTGGTCACCCTAGCAGGCAGCATCTCAACATCTTCAGAGCAAAAGGCTTGAGCAAAGTCTCTGCGCCAGATGGCCTCTGTCATCTTCTGAGACTGTCCGACACCGAAGAACTTGCAGCCTGACTGGATTTGTACAGTCGTGCTCAGTGAAAGTTGTCTTCCTTTTTCTTCTGAAGGTGGTGCAGGGCCAGGCCTTGGGTCACTTCACAGGATAGCTGGCAGATGTTGCGTGCCTTTGGGTTCATTTTGGCAATGTATCTTGTTTCTGTCCGAGAGTTTTCTGTAAGGCTATCAGGCCGTGTTCCCCCTTGCCTGGCAGCTAAGCAAGGAAGAAGATAGGACAGAGCAAAGCGTGTTACTTTGCTCAAAGGAAGAAAAAAAAAAAAAAACAAAAACACCATGGAAAAATATCCTCACAGGCCCTCTCACAGAGTATCAGGAAGAAGTACGTATTGATTAAAAATGCATTGTAGTAAATAAACCCAGCCACCAGTAGGCTGGGAAGGTTAGATGGCAAATACTTATGGGTAACCATGTGGTAGGGCTCGTCCCAGGATGTAGAATGCCTGATCTCCAGACATGTTAGGCTGTAGGGGGGTTATGTGAGCAAAAGGCCAGAGCATAATGAGAATGCCGTGGCCTCAGGGACAGATGTGGTGTACCTCATCCCGTGTTCCTCTGGAGCAGTGCTGCTGGTGCTCCATGGGAAGTGGGACAAGGCAGGCTTCTGCAAGCACCTACAATATTTTTTTTTGGTAATAATTCTTTGTAATACTTCTTCTTTGTGAAGCCTTCACCCTTAGTGCTCACCCAGGGGCTACTATGGCATACGAGGTTATAAGGCAACTGGAACTGCTTGTGTTAACCATAAGCCCCTAAAAATCTGTTTAAAATGCCCAGTCCATGGACAACAAGTCCATGCTGATTTGATTAACTTGATATTTGATCAACTTGGCAATAATTTGGTTACATTCTTTTCAGTATTGAGAGATGAACCATGACTAGGTAAATACCAGGAAATTGCCCAAGGCTTGATCTTGTTTTCAGTGTTGAAACTTAAGTCAGTAAGGTTCCTGGGTGCTGATGAAATCAGCATCAATCCAGAACAATCCAGAAAAAAGTTTAAATCTTTAAATGAAGAAAAGGAGGCTTGTGAATGTGAGCAACCTCCCCGTTTCACTGTCTTGCTTCTAACTGTAGTCGTTCTTTCAGTTTAACCTGGTGTGCGAGGACTCCTGGAAGTTAGACCTCTTTCAGTCGTCTGTGAACGCTGGCTTTTTTATTGGCTCCGTAAACGTTGGCTACATAGCAGACAGGTATGTGCAGGACAGCAGCAAAACCCTTTGGCCTCCCTTATCAGGGTTCAGCAGCTAACCTTAGGTAAAAGCAGAAAAAGGTTGTGCAACTGGTATCACCTGTTGTTCTCTTTTCAAAGTAAGGTCAACCACTGGGTGTTCAGTCACGTTATCAGAAACAAGTACTCTGTCTTAGGCAAGCAAATTGTCCTGGGTAGTTTGCACAAATCTCTCCTGCTCTGTGAGTCCTGCAGAGTTTGCAACCTCTTCTAGGATGGTGTCCCCAGACCTCTGCTGTGCTACTGGGCATGTTAACAGAAGCCAGGCGATGCTGATCTGGAGTTACTGCTTCATCTGTCGTACTCAGTGTGGCTACAGCTTGGAAACATCATGCTTCCATTTGAGAGACTTTGATATAGTAGACACAGATTGCCAGATGGGTACAGCTGGTTTGGAAATCCCTGGGTTCTGGCATCTTTTAACAGCCCCTTCAGAACCAGCAGAGTTGTCCTTGAGTTGTCCTTGTCAGGCAGCTGGGGTTAAGCAAATGAAAATATTTGAAGGTCCTCTTTTTCTCCCTTGTTTCCCTCCTGCCTGGCGACTCAGTAGAGGAAGATCTGTGTGTCTCCAGCTGTGAAGTGCAGCCCACTCACAGCAAGATCTGTATGCTCAATTTTGGGGGTTAAGTTCCTGGCACATAAATCTGCTACCCTGGTGCGTACAAATCAAAATCATAAATCTGTGCATATTTTTCACCCTATTATATATAACAGACCAATAAACTGACTGTTCCGAAATTCAGAGAAAACACCCACAGTCCAAACATCTGTGAATATGGGACTATTGCTGCTCTCATTTGGGAAATTTTTCTTCCTCTGAGAAGCCTGAAAGCTTTTGTGGAATTGCAGAACAATTGGCACAGTAATTTTTCAGGGAATCAAAAAGCAATTAAGTGTGTAATGGCCTAAAAATAAAAGTTATGTGCCTAGCCCTTGTATAGCAAAGTGTTTGATTTTTTTTCAAAAATGCACAAACTTGTATTTGATGTCTGTTCTCATGACTAGTGTTTTGCTGTACATGTAATATCTTCCAATCCAGGTTTGGCCGTAAATTTTGCCTCTTAACCACAATTCTCGCAAATGTGGTTTGCGGCATCCTCCTAGTCTTTGTGCCCTCCTACCTGTGGATAGTGATTTTCCGCTTCTTGCAAGGGCTGGTCAGCAAGGGCTGCTGGACCGCGGGCTACATCCTAGGTGAGTTCAGACCTTCTCCTTGAGACAGATGGGCTGCAAAAGATTGAAGAAAAGAAAAAGCCTTTTAAAAAATGCCTCTTGTGGCTTTTTGAAATCATATATGTAAGCTGACATCACGGGTGTGCTTTCCCTCTGTCTTCTCGGTATTCTTTAAAATGGTGTTGCTTTTCCCATAAGACTGTAGCCTTCAAAGACAAAGCAAGTGGTGATACATTAAGGCTGTCACCTCCAGGTAGGCTTTTCCCTGTGAGTCAGCTCCCTGTTGCAGATCAGGGCCTGCTTCCTGCGAGTGCCGGCTGGGGAAGAAGTTGGCCCCAGGTCTGACAGCAGCCACCCCTCTGCAGCCCAGTCGCCCACAGGGTGAGGACAGAAGAGGACACTGAAGAAGTAGGCAGGAGGGCAGGGACGTCTGGAGGCGTTATGACACAACATTGAAAGGCAAACAGGATTTACAGCCTAAAAATAACTGAAGAACAGCATGTACTTGCTGAGGAAAAGATGAGCTGTTTGGATATCTATGCACTTGGTTGAGTGAAGCCAAATCAGGGGATTTAAAAGCAATGGTCAAAGCCAAGCTGTGCTGGTGTTCCTCGCAGCACAGAATCATTAGGGATGGAAGAGACCTTCAGGATCATCTGGTCCAACCACCGCCCTACTATCAATGTCACCCAATGCATGGTGGAGCTGCCTGGAGCCTATCTGTTATGGAGTTCAGGCTCATATCAAAATAAAACTCCAAACAAACAAAAATACGTAAAACCCAGTTAACTGTAGCTGAAGTGTAAATGTCAACGCCCAAAACATCTGTGAATTCTTTTAGCAGAGACGTTGTGCTGATGCAGTTATCTGGATGATTGAAATAATAACATCTAGCCCACAGGCTGGACCATCCTCTGCCAAGATGTGGTTATTTCTTCTCATGTGTGTTCTAGATACTCACCTGGCATCTTTCCTGGCACAAACTTTCAGCAAAACGACACCAAGTTAGGTGCGTGCCTTGATCTGCTTGAGGGTAGGAAGGCTCTGCAGGAGGATCTGGAGAGGCTGGACCGATGGGCCGAGGTCAACGGTATGAAGTTCAACAAGGCCAAGTGCCGGGTCCTGCACCTGGGGCACAACAACCCCAAACAGAGCTACAGGCTGGGAGATGTGTGGTTAGAAAGCTGCCAGGCAGGGGAGGACCTGGGAGTAGTGGTTGACAGTCGGCTGAATATGAGCCAGCAGTGTGCTCAGGCAGCCAAGAAGGCCAGCAGCGTCCTGGCTTGCATAAGAAACAGTGTGGCCAGCAGGTCCAGGGAAGTGATTGTCCCCCTGTACTCGGCTCTGGTGAGGCCGCACCTCGAGTACTGCGTTCAGTTTTGGGCCCCTCGCTACAAGAAGGACATGGAGGTGCTTGAGCGAGTCCAGAGAAGGGCTACGAAGCTGGTGAAGGGTCTGGAGAAAAAGTCTTATGAGGAGCGGCTGAGGGAGCTGGGACTGTTTAGCCTGGAGAAGAGGAGGCTCAGGGGCGACCTTATTGCACTCTACAGGTACCTGAAGGGAGGCTGTAGCAAGGTGGGGGTTGGTCTATTCTCCCATGTGCCTGGTGACAGGATGAGGGGGAATGGGCTAAAGTTGCACCAAGGGAGGTTTAGGTTGGATATTAGGAAGAACTTCTTTACTGAACGGGTTGTTAGTCACTGGAATAGGCTGCCCAGGGAAGTGGTTGAGTCACCATCCCTGGAGGTCTTTAAAAGACGTTTAGATGTAGAGCTTAGGGATATGGTTTAGTGGAGGACTTGTTAGTGTTAGGTCAGAGGTTGGACTCGGTGATCTTGGAGGTCTCTTCCAACCTGGACTATTCTGTGATTCTGTGAAATAAAACCTTCATCACCTCTGGGGAACTTCACGCCATTTTAGAGCGTAAAATCCCTTTCAGGATGACTACATGCCTCATTTTGATATTTTCCCCCTCAATTACATCTTGTTTCTTCTGGTTTCTCCTTGAAATTCTCTCATGAGAGAAGGCATGTAGAATCAACCCCAAAGCCCATTTAAACTTGTCTCCTCTTCATAAAGGTTGCTGCTACTGAGTGCCCAGGGAAGGGTACAAGGGCAGAACAGCCTCCTTGTCATGCTCTCCTGGGATATTTGATATTTGTCTACCCTGCAACTGCTTATGGTTCAGTTTTACAGAGCCTGAGCAATTGTTCTTGTCTATGCTCATCATTTGGCCAAGCAGTATTAGCTAATCCATCATCCCCAAACTAAGGGCTTCCTTGAGTTGCTGGATAACTGCTTTGTTCTTTCTCTAATTTGTTTGCTTTCTTGAAATGACATGACTGGATGCAAAAATGAGTATGTTTATGCCTGTCTGCTGGAATAATTAATCCTAACTCTGCATAAGCAAGACTCAAGCTACCTGGTGATGTGTAGTTGCAAAGTGCAAATGGATGAAGCTCTATGCCATCCTGTGCACAAGCATTTGTGTGCTTGGAGGCTGAAAAGGTGCACTTGGGAAACAAAATAATGAAGTCTGCTTCATTATTGGGTTTGGAGGCATTATGTAGGTTAGCCCTGGGTTTTGCTACAAAATCCCTCTGTGCATTTTGAGGATTGTGTGAATTATTCAGAGATTTCCATGTCAGAGGACAAAGCTTGGATGCCTCAGGTCAGTGTGAGAGTGGGAACAGTGTCTTATGGTAGTCTGGCAGGAAAGCAAACCTTCCTCTGCAAGCACCGGGGTGCTTTAGTCCCGAGGTTTCATGCTAGGAAGCCCAGGATTACCAAGAGGCCATCTTCAGGGTGTTGGGGCAGCTTTTGTTTTCTGGGGACGCTGCTGAGCAAGCCAACCCTGCTCTGGTGGTGGAGCTGTCAGTCCCTGTCTGTTTCAGTGACGGAAGTCGTCGGGCCACAGTACAGGAGGACGGTGGGGATTCTCTACCAGACGGCCTTCTCCGTTGGGCTCCTGGTGTTTGATGCCATTGCTTATGTGATCCCTCACTGGCGGTGGCTGCAGCTCACTGTCACCCTGCCCAGCTGCTTCTTCCTGCTCTTCCTCTGGTAAGCCTGCTTTCCTTGCACCTCTGCCTGTGACCCAAAAAGCAGTTTCTCTCAGCTCCCAGGATTTGAGATCGAGGGAGATTTGGCACTACGTTTTGGATGTGTGTGTCTCCTAATGCAAAGAGGAGGCACAGCAACGGGGTGGGAAACAGGACCCCTCAGCAACTGGCGCTTTGTTGCATCTTACCTGTGTGCTACGCCTGGTTTCTCTTTAAAAAGAAAGACCAATTTGAAATGCACTGAAGGAGATTGGTCTGGTAATGATAAACTTTGCATAAAGGAAAAGAAATGCCTTGACAACTAAGTAGATCCTATACTGAAAAATGGTAATAAAGTTCCTATACTGAAAGAGGTTGTTGAATGCCTACTTATTTGTAACGTTATTTACTTTTTTTTTAAAGAAAAAAACAGCTTTTGTGGTCTAGCCAAAAGAAAGCACATGGGTTCATCTTTATTTTGGATCTCTCCTAACTTCTGAGTAATATTTTTCAGTTTTTGAGTATTTTGGACATAAATTGTCTGGGTTGAATTGTTAGGTTTAGTAGAAAAAGATTTGTTGTTTTCCTTTTTCTGTGTTTTTTTTTTTTTATTATTTTTTTTTTGTGTGTCTGTGTGAATTGGTAAACCAGCTTTAGCTTGTTCATTTTTTCTTATCCTGTGAAGGCACATCTGGACAATGGCTCCCTAGAAGGTGCCAGTTTGCTGTCAACAGGCTGAATAAATTTTTGGCACTACTCTCACTCAAAGCCATGTGACAACTGCTCCTCTTCCTATTTCAACAGTGCAATATACATTTTTTTATTTTTATTTTTTTTTTTGTGGGGAAAGAAACAACACTTTCAATCAACCAAGATATTCTCTCCACAGACTCCATACACGGGAATGCTATGTGCGCTTTGTTTCGATATAATAGCATCCACTCACTTACATTATAGGTTCCTACCGGAGTCTCCCAGGTGGCTGATATCTCAAGGAAAAAATGATGAAGCCAAGAAAATTGTCAGTGATATAGCTAAAAAAAATCAGAAAAAGATGCCTCCCCATTTTGAGGTAAGTTCAGGGATTGCTTATGCATGTACGCAAGCACCACGATGGTCCCTTCCATCTGTTCCTGCCAGTAGAAGGTCACTGTACTTTGAATATCAGAAAACCTGGCCCTGCAGTCAGGGAGGTGGTAAGCTCTGTTCCACTAATGATGGAGGTGAGATAGCACAACTGTCTTCAGACTGTTTAAGCACAAAACTGAGTTTTCCTGTGGAAATAAGATGGAAAACTGTTGAAAGTAGGTCCCCTTAGACAACCTTTGGGGAAGTCTGAGGGAACCCTTCCCAGACATGGCCTGCTGCATGGGAGGAAGGGACCAGCACACCATTCTGGGACTGCTGCCTGCTGTGAATGGTTGTAGTGTCAGGACATGTCCCAGGCACTTTCCTAGGAGAGCAGGGAGCATTCAACTCCTATGAACACCGTGCTGGCTCTTCCGCAGGATATTAAATTTGAAGATGATGATGAGGGCGGAAAGCAGAGTCCTTCGCTAATTGACCTTGTCAGGACACCACAGATGAGAAAAAACACATTCATTTTAATGTACAACTGGTAAGAAGATAATGTTGGTGAGTTGTTTTTGAAGCTCTGGTTGTGAATGCTCCAGCAGGACACAGACTGCAGTCTTTCTGACTGACTAACAAAGCTGGGACACTCTCCTCTGTCTAGGTTCACGAGCTCCATCCTCTACCAGGGGCTCATCATGCACATGGGACTAGCTGGTGGGAACATCTACCTGGATTTCCTCTATTCTGCTCTTGTTGAGTTCCCAGCTGCCTTCATCATCATTGTCACCATTGACCGCGTTGGGCGGCGTTACCCCTGGGCTGCAGCAAACCTGGTGGCTGGGGCTGCCTGCCTTGTCACAGCACTGATCCCAGCAGGTAAGTCACCTGGGTGAAGCCATGTGGTGGCTTCCCATCCCAGCACTGCCTCCTGGGGACAGCACCTGCCTCTCCCTCCCCTTCCATGTGTTCCAGCCCTGAAAGGCTGCAAACATACATCCACCACTGGGTGCTACCTCCTCGCTTTTAGTGGTGCTCCTCACTCTACAGAAGTGAAATGAAACAGTTTTGTAGCACTGCTAATAATAAATCTCAAAGCACCTGGGTCCCCTGTGCTGCTTTCAAAGCTTTCCTGTGACACAACTCATGCAGTGCTGACTTTCTATTTCCTGATTACACAAGTGAAAGGAGGCCCCTTAAAAACACAGTGATAGGGGATCAGTGCTAAAATAGCACTGGTGTGTCAAGTGAATCCTAAATCACTGGAATAAGTTAAATGCATTGAATGATTTTTTCTCTGCAGACATACATTGGCTAAAACTGATTGCTGCTTGCCTTGGGAGAATGGGAATCACAATGGCTTTTGAAATGGTTTGCTTTGTAAACACTGAGCTATATCCAACATACATCAGGTAGGTGCATCCTTCTCCCAGTGGGTCATTTGGCCAGGAAATGTTGAAGCCAATGTGTATTTTGTGTTATACTAAATGAAATAATTCTCAGAACTACACAGGTAGTGCTGATCATAAAGCAAGTGGGAGCACAAGTAAGGTGCTTTAAAAGGTAAGTTGATGAAGAAAACAAATGTGCTTCAAGGCAGGTGGAAACTCATGTGGATGAAATAAAGGTAAAAGCGGGGACAACCAGGATGGATGGGGGATCTGAAGTCCCATGTAGTGCTGAGATTTGTATCTTATTTGAATCAAAATAACATTGAAAAGGGTCTGTCCAGAGTGGCTGCTGCTATGGAGAATGTACATTCACCCAAGCCCTTGACCTGAGGACTGGAATTTTCCTTACTTGTAAGTGGGCTGCAGGGTGTGTAGCTCAGACGTAGACATATGCACTACAGGTAACTAAAGCTTGGATGCTAATTCTTCAAAGTTTCCTTCTTGCCTGTGCCCGTAGACCATTGCATACAGGGAAGATGTCTATACTGAACAATTGAATCTTTTCTTCACTGGAAAGAAAATGATTATATGAAGTTACACCACATCATATGAAAATCTTATTTCTCTATCCATAATCAACATAACGGAAGATAAACTTTCAGATTTTATTAATGGTGTATAACAACCAGAAGCATCATTTGATACCTTTGTACTAAGTCACCCAAGAGATACTGAAGCAACAATTTTCTTTTTACTGTATCCGGAGATTCTCCTCTGATACTTTGGGCCTGATTCTCTTTTATCTTTAACCTTTGGAATTTGCTCACACCTGTGTGAAAATGCAGGTATATTCTCCTGTTCCTATTTGCTATGCTTTTTATTCATTTGGTGTTTAGGACTTTTGGATGTGCCAACAAATAGAAAACTAGATACTTTTAATACTAAAAACTACTTTGCAAAGCGTCTTGATGTTTTGTGGTTTGCAAAGCTACATGCTCTGTGCAAAGGCAGTGTCGTGGTCTGTCCTCTTCCACCTGCGGTACTTGCTAACCTGATTCCTTTGCTGTTGAACCAGGAATCTCGGGGTGATGGTCTGCTCTGCCTTGTGCGATGTTGGTGGAATTGTTGTCCCATTTATTGTCTACAGACTGGTGGAAATCTGGCATGAGCTGCCTCTGGTGGTCTTCAGTAAGTACCTCCTTGCTAGCTGCTCAGCAGTGGGGCCCAGCTTGCAGAGGGAGGGAAAAGCAGCTGAGGCATTTTGCTCCAGTTTCAGCAGAAACACCTTCCCCATCTGTATGTGTTGTAACCTTCAGTTGTTAACAGTCTGGAACTTGTCTGTGCATTTGTCTCCTTTGCTCTTATTATTGTTCCTTGCATTTTAAAAGCACCTGGAGGTGAATACAGATTTGACAGATGGTGAAAAGCCGAGAAATGTTCTAACATTTTAATGAGTCTAAATAGGGTTTTGTTTTGATGGCTTCAAATCTGACAAATTACTGCTCTTCTCTGAGGTATATTTTCTCAGTCCTGGAGCCAAAATCTAGAATTTCCCATAATTCATTTTTTAATGGGGAGCAAACATGGCTGCTATACTGCAGCTTTTCCATCAGTCTGTTAACTGTCTGTTCTCCACCTATTTGGAAAGAAATGGGTAAATAAATGCAAGATTAGTGTTTGCAGACTAGTGGCCTGAACTTTCAGGTCGAGGTCTGCAACTCTTCTCTGAATCTTTAGATCATCGTGCTATATAGAAAAATGTCTTGAATGGCAGTACGCAGTTTTAAACTGACTGCATGTTTAGGAGGGTGCTTAGTAGATTCAAAATAGGGACACCAAACGTGCAAAGTGGGTAAATGAAATTAGCAGTGGAGAAATTAAACACATTGAGCAGGAGCTGATGTTGTGTATGTATTTTCTAAATCTAGTTATGTAAATAGCATCAATTTTCTGGCTTACGCTCAGGCTAAAAAGGGTTCTTCCCTTTTTACAGTTGTCTGCCTAGTTTTCAGTACCCTAGGTCAGTGCACAACTCACAACTGAACTTAGTTCATTACTGTGTCTGCTTGGCTGCCAGCTCCTCCAGAGATGGCATGCTGGTCCTGCATATCAAGCCCTGATGAGTACATCCTCTCTAAAGAATGAAATAAAATGCAGTTTATGACTCCTTCGTGCCAGGCAGTGGAAAGTGAAGGTATATGCTGGAAATTTGTATATGCTAACAAGCTCTCTGTGCATCTTTGATTTGAAGCTGTTCTTGGTTTAATTGCGGGTGGATTGGTGTTGCTTCTGCCTGAAACGAAAGGAAGAGTTTTGCCTGAGACTGTTGAAGATGTTGAAAATTTTCACAGGTGAGTTAGGGTGCTGAACTCTTGACAGCTTTCACTTGAAATTGTACTAAATACCCAGCTAAAGCTCCTTGGGGAAGCACAGGGCTTACTTGGTTGCCTCCTATGCTTTCATGAAGTTGCTTGCTAATTCCCAGATTAAGACTAGACCAATTTTGCACTCTTTTACCAGTCTTCTCTGTATCTGAGGAGAAATTGCTTATCTTCTCTGGGGAAGAGGCAGGGCAAATGAGGAATTTGAAGTCAGGTGCTTGCTGAAAGTATTAATTCCTGGGTAGCTGCTTATATCTTGCTGTTCTTGCAGGCAAAGTGCTCCGAAGGACAAAAAGATCTATCTCCACGTCCAGACATCAGAAGTAGCACGCGACTGAAGATGGCACAGCCTTCTGGGCAGTCTGCTTTAGGGCACTGGCATGGAAAAGCAAATTGGAATGAATAGCCTTTTGTCTTGCCTCCTTTCCTTTTCTTCATAGAATCACGGAACAACACAGGCTAGAAGGGATCTCTAAAGATCATCAGGTCCATCCTTTCATAGGAGCCTAGATGAGATTATCTAGCACCCCGTCCAAGAGCAGCTTGAAAAACTCCTGTCTTGGGGTTTCTCACCCATCCCTCCTTTTTTTGGTCTGTCTATCCTTTGCTTACAATGTTTTCTGATCAAGTTGTCCCTGTGACTGCATAGCTGCTCCCCTCTCTGTATGCTATAATATTAATGTTTTAGGGCTAGAAAATGTTCACGCAAGCTGGACCTAAACATGGGAAACTTTATTAATAAACATGTGGAACTTTATTAATAATATTCTGTTGAGTCTGATTGGAGGTGTGGGGTGGGGAACGATACAGCTGTCAGGGAGACCAGGGCCTGACAGTGCCCTGCTCCACCTAATAATTTTATTAGGGTGGGCTGGTGCCAGCACAGAGCTGTGTCTCTGCAGTGGGTGGGGCGCAGGTTTAGGGCAGGGCTTCTGAGCTGGGATTTGGCCAGTGATCCTGTTCCACAGGGAGCATTAGGGGCAAAGCCAGATCTGCTAGGGCCTGTCCAACACCTTTTATGATTCACAGTTGCCCCAGAATTGGGGTCTGCCTTTTCCTGTGCCTCCTGCTCCTCTCTGCTGTCAGTGGCAGTAGGGTATCCGCTGCCCATCTTTCCTGTTCATGTTCTGCTTTTTCTTTTCCATACCATTGAACAACCCTAACTGTTTTGTGGTTACAGAGGAGAAGGGGCATGAAGTACTGTGGCTCCCCTTCACTGTTTGGCTGGCTGGTCCCTAGCACTGCTGGGAAAAAATGAAAGCAAGTGAGGATGCTGCATGTGTTGTACAAGATACTTCTGCTGCTTACAGATCAGCTGCAGGGAGAGAGCTCCCAGCTGAGCAAAGTGTTGCTGGACTCCCACTGGCAGTGTGCAGTGGCCCTGGGATCGCTTCCCGGCCCAAGCAGCAGTTAATGTTCAGCCTTGCTGTGAGGGCCTCGAAGGCAGGGCAGCATGTTGTCCAGCGGAGCAGGGCCCTCAGATGACTTTAGCCTGAGCTGTTGCAAAACTAATGTTTGCTTCGGGGTCAGCGAGGAACAATCTGGTCCTGAGATGGGCAAGAAGGCCCGTGGGGATGCAGTTGTGTGTGTCCTGTGGAGCTGCTCCCCTGCTGTGATTTTGTGATGACTTAGCTCCTTGCTGGAAGAAAGCTGGCAGAACATGTTTTTATTATAGTACATTGCTTTGAAACATGATGAAAACTTTGTGCAGAAAGAAAAAGGAGGGTGGGGTGGGGGTGGGGGGGTGGGGGCAGGGAGGAAGAGGCAAGAAATCAAGTAAAACAAATACTGAGGTGAATAAATGGAGAATTCCACTAGCTGAGTCTCAAAACCCTGACATATCACAGAGGTGTGTGTCTCCATAAGCACTGCTCCTCATGCAGCAGGAGCTGTGGAGGTGGCAGGTGCTGCCATGCCTTCACTTCTGCAGCCACCTGTGAGTTATAATGGCACTTTGCTCTTGGTGGCATCATCAGTAAAGCAGCACTGCTCTAGCTCCTGTTCCCCATCGCAGCAGCTGGGCCCAGCTCTGTGCCACAGCTGTACCTGGAGCCCAGGAACTGCTGAAAAACTGCAGCGCAAGGAGACTGTGCCTGGGAAGAACATAATGTCTCAATTTTCAGGCTACCCGTGAGACTACAGTAGCTGAGTTTTGGAAAGAATTGCTGTTTAATTCATAACTGATGGATAAAAAGTTTCTGGTATTCTCCCTGGCATTGTCTGAGAGACAGCCTGACTGCGGATGTGGTCCAGGGCAGCAGTCCCTAAGTACTCCTCTTGTCTTCTGCCGTTGCTTTCAGCACCAGCATCCAAACATCCCAGTGCTGGCGTAGCTGCAATTTGGAGACTTCACTGCTAATTTTATCCTTTCGATCATGGCCACAGCCTCTGTAGTCTATCAGAGACTCATTAAGGATTATCATCTGGAAGCTCTAATCTTAATGTGGTGGTTTTGTCAAGGTGGTCTTGTGTGCATCCCGTGATTTTCTGCCAATTCATGGGTCTCTGGAAAGCTTATGTCATTTCCAGCTCCTGTTATAGTGTGATCAAAGCTGTAAGTGTGCTAGATTGTGCTTGAGCTTGCTCCAGTCCAATCCATACTGTATACACTTGTCACATTTCATTTAGTATATTTGTAAAAAAATATGAATAAATGAGGTCTCTTCCCAGAGCTGGGGCTGGTTAGGAGACAAACCCAACTCCACAGAATATACACAAGCTGCTGAACGTGATGTGAACCACATCACAAGGGAATCCTAAGGGCTACAGAGAGCACCTTCAACTTTAAGCCCTACAGCAGTGATTTTCCAGCATGTTATTCATGGAGATCTGCTTAGAAAGCCAGACCCTTCGTGGCTCATTTTCCCTTTAGTCCTGAGCCATGTCCCAAGGCTCTACTGCCTGCAGCTCCACTTTGCCTTGCTTTTCATTTTCCAGCTTGTCTAACAGTCAAGTTCTGGGATGCTAAAGCTTAAAAGCTAGTCTGGACTTTTAAGTGTTTATAACTTTTTGTACTTAGATCTCCAGAAGAGGAGGGATCATGTGGGTAGGAAGAGATACTTCTGAATTCCCCCAGGCTCCACTGAAGCAGAAATCCAGGAAGCTGACGTGCAGCTCGGGAACAGCTCTGGCTGCTGACAGCGCATGAGCAAACCCGGGAAGAGCTGGCTGTGTTTGTGTAGCTCTTCCCTCAGTGCTGGGTGGGGGCTGTTCTGCTGCCCCGCAGCCCGGGCAAAGGCAGGTCCAGGGCAAAGCGGGTCCTTTTACTTGGGAGTGGCTTTTGAAGTCAGAACTTGGAGATAAATCATATTTTCTTTTCTTCTCTTTTGCCTGCAGAAGGAATAAGAAACAGACAGGTGAAGCTCTGGGTGGCAAAGAGCATGATCCACTAAGTAATCCATATGCTCACTTTCACTGAAAACTAAATGTTATCCCATCAGGGACAGTTTTTCAGATGAGGTCAGATTATTTCAAAGACAGCAGAAAAAGAAGTAATGTGGAGATCTTCTGTGGCCTTGCTGCAGCTGCATGGCTGTCTGAAAATCGTATCAATGGTTGCATTTAGTAACCTTGGCATTTCCTACTGTAAGAGCTGTTATTCTAGGTGCTTTCTGAAGTAATGTCTGGTTGTGTAGCTGTATGTGTGGACTTACTAACTTCTCCTAGGGACAGCCTCTTCCTGTCCTACCCTGTGCCACATTGCCATTCCTTTCTGGCCAGGTCCTATCGAGCCCCCAGCTCAGGGCTCCTGAGCTCTGCCCAGGATTTAGCATCTCCATGGCCCTCTGTAGCCTTTCCCAGCTTGGAGGAACCAGTTTAAGCTGCTCCCTTTCTGGTTTGTCCTATCCCCGCTCCATATATTTTTCTCCATCTGCCTGCCTCCATCCTCTTTGCTCCCTCCCCTCTCCCAGTCTCTCAGTGTACTGGCAGTGAAGCATCGCGGCACGCTGGTGAAGATAGTGACAAGACAGTTTTTCTTCCCAGGCATTGCTGGTGTGAAGAACAGCCATGCCTTGTGGGGCCTGTGCTCCATGTCGTACCTGTGCATGTTTTCAGCATCTTCAAGGGTCTCAGGCAGAGTTTTTCCCTTGGTCTCAGGTAGGAGCAGAACCAAGCTGCCACCGATGAAAGTGATCACAGCTGCACAGACAGCAAGAGCTGGAGTCATGAGGGCAATGCAACTTCTAAGTTGCTAATTAATTCTCATTTAGAAATGGCTGCCCCAATGATTGAATAAGGGCTCCTCAGAGTGGTAATAACACCTGGCTGTTTGTCTATGTGATGCTCATTTTTCAGAGTAATTGCAGTCATCAGTGAGGGGCGCTGGAGGCCTGGGAAGCCACCCTGGCCCATAGGCCCACAGGCACTCTGGCTTCCTTCTCCCTTGCTTTGTGCATAGGAAACAGGTTTTAGCTCCATTTGTTCAGCTGGCATGGGATGGGGGGTTACGCTAGCTAGCTGCCATCCCTACTTTTGGCTAATTAGGACATGAAAGAAATGTCACTGCCCAACCCCCCAAGCCCATTTTGTCTTTGTTTAGTTTTGGACCCTGCTATGTCTGATGTGTGTCCGTATACACACAGGTGTGTGTGCATTTTTCTCAACACTTTTTTTACAGGAGGGAAATAGGTCTTCAGACTCACAGATCTAGGCTGTGGCAAAACAACAGGCCTTGTAGCTCTTACCAAAGACAACCAGGGGCAGCTCGTGCCAGAGCGCTGCAAATCTGTACACGGTGAAGGGTGTTATGGTCCCGCCGAGGTCGCACATGGATGAGCAGGCCAGCACTCCCAGGTTCCTGGAAAGGATGCAGGCAAGGCTTTGGGCTAAAGCTCATTAACATCTCTCCCCTAGTATAGGGCTGGTTTTACACAGCCTTCTTGTGAGCTTTTTATTCTAAATGATGCTTCTGCCATTTGAACATCTGCAAAGCTGATCTGTAAGCTCCCAGGATTCTTCTTTTTCCGCTGCAGGCATTTCTGAGGTTTTTACAGTAGTCTCAGGTGGATGCATGGGAACACCTGCTGCTTTTAGTCCCTAACAGAAGATGGTGCACTTACCTGAGAAAAGTGGGATACAGCTCAGGGTTTACCAAGCAGACCATTTCATAGCACATGGTAATTCCCATCCTTCCCAGGTAAGCTGCGGTCATTTTAAGCCAATAAAGAGCTAGAAAGATATTATGCACGTTTAGGTTGGAGTATAAAACTGCATTTTTTTTCTTAACATAAAACAGCATTAAAGATTTAATTTTAGAAAAGAGTAATTTTACTGGCATGAAATGTCATGACGACAGCACCTGACTGCATTCTGTTTCATTCATTGAAGAACTTATAACATTCTGTTTCATTCATTGAAGTACTTATAACATTATTGTCCTGTGATTAAAACAAATCAGACTGACAAAGAGAGGAGACAGTGATAAAAAAGTAATTTGGTCTGTCCAGTGTATTAACCAAAAGCTTATACAAAGCCACCATTTCCTGCTTGCAATAAAACTAAACAGAGCACAGCTCCTTTTTTCTTTTTTCTTTTTTTTTCTTTTTTTTTTTTCCTTTTTCTTTTTTCTTTTTTCTTTTTTTTTTTCTTTTTATTGTTTTCTTTTTTCTTTTTCTTTTTTTTTCTTTTTTCTTTTATTTTTTCTTTTTATTTTTTTTCTTTTTTTATTTTATTTTTTTAATTGAAGCATTGAAATCTTTGAAATTAGCATTGAAATCTGCTAATTTGCAAGATACTCTGTACTTTTGCACAGAGGCTTCTGATGGCTTTCAGACGGGGCAAGCTTGTGCTGTCCCCCTCTCTCTTTTGGTGTGTGCTCTGTAACTGCTTTCACACCTGGACATGCAGACGTCTGCTGCCAACAAATGAATATCCCAGCCCTGCACCGGGTGTCAGTCCAGGATGCTGCTGGGTTCCCTTTGGGTTCTTTGGTCCCAACCTGACCTTAGGTTGTGTTTTTGGCAGTTCTGGCAACTAGTATATATGCAGCATTGAATTTCTCCCTCATCTACTCAGCTGAGGGATGCACCCAGCCCTGGGCAGCATTTCACCAGCTGATAGCTGCTGATAACCCCTTCCTCAGACCCCCTCTAGAGCCATGCCACTGGCTGCTGCTGCCTGTGGTTGGCATCAACTGCAGCTGTGGGCAGCAGCTGCGGGCTCACACCCCAGCAAAGCACATCAGACCTGTCTGTGCCTCTGCAGTTCCCAGCTGCTTGTTAAAGTGTCCACTGTCTGAATGCATTGCCCTTTTTTTTTTGCCTATGATATTTTTTCATAACCCTTTGTGGTTTTTGTCCTTGTCCCTCTGTGAACTGATAGTTGTTTGGCACTGCAACTTCTGTGGTTTCAGCCTAATTATACTCCACAAAGAGAAAGGAAAGATGTTTCTTTCAGTAGCCCTCGAGGGACACAATTCTTTGAGACTCTGGTCTTGCAGAGAATGCCCAGCTGAATACACCCCAAGTGCTTGTCACGATGGTTGCTCGACTTCCTACGCTGATGGCAGCAGCACTGCAGAAAGCACTTACACAGATGTCATCTGGGTACAGTATGCCCCCATACATTTTTCCTTTTTAGAAATGGAAACAGGGATTTGGGGATGAACACCCAGAACTGGGCATTTCAATCCAAATTTTAAGTTAGACAAAAATCATAGACTTAGCATGGCCTGCCTTGGGTCTAGCACCTGGAGACTTGCTATCGATTTGGTGCTGTTTTGGAAATGTTCACCCCCTTTCTCAAGCCTCTCATTAGCTGGTGTAAACAGTGGTGCTGGGTCATACAAGAGCTTTTACAGTATTTGTCTTTACTGGATCACAACACTGACATGGTCTAGGTTCACAAAGATTGCTTTCTGTTTCCAGATCAATACAAGGAGATAGGGAGAGAACTCATTGACCAAGGAGGTCCGAGTCACTCACTGTCTGGGACTAATGCTGTAACAAGGCAGGCACCACCTGTCAGCATGTTTGCCACAGCCCATGGGTAGCGATGGCCGATGCGATCCACTGTAAGCAAAAGGATGAAAGCAGCTGGGAACTCAACAAGAGCAGAATAGAGGAAATCCAGGTAGATGTTCCCACCGGCTATTCCCATGTGCATGATGAGCCCCTGGTACAGGATGGAGCTCATGAACCTAGGTGGAGAACAGGGTGCAGTTGAAGCCAAACTCTTTGGGAGAGAGTTTGTGCAAAGAACTCAGATTTGCATCTGGTCAGGAGCAAAACAGGCTTAAATCAATTATGACAATTTAAGGCACTGAATACACCTCCATCTAGGCTGCAAAACCATTTCCTTACCAACTGTACATCAAAATGCATGTGTGCTTTCTTATCTGAGGTGTCCTGACCAGGTCTAGATATGAAGGTTTCAGCTTTTCTCCATCATTGTCCTCGGATCTGATATGCTGAGAGCACAAGCAAGAGAAGGATTAGAGATTAGAGTGGGAAGGGAAGAGGGTGGTGAGCACTGTGAGGATATTTTCCTCTGGATTAATGGGGAGATGAGAGGTTTGATTTGCCAGTTATGAAACTGAAGGGAAAATAACTTCTCCAAAGTGTTTTAGGGAAACATGAATATTTATGTAGACAGTCCTCTTGTCTGTGCAGCCACGTGTATGAGGCTGTTGCATGGCATGAAGCAGCAATTTAAACAATGAATGAGGATGTCTTGGACTGTTCAGTCATGAGACTGGGGGAGTTTACAGCGTGTTAATTGGTACTAATTAGAGAAAGAATGTTCCTTGTCTGCTGGCTACTTTTGCAAGCCTCTTCTCTCAAACATGCTTTGTTAGGGTCCTTGGCAGTCAAAGAGCAGCAACAGAAATTGTTTTACTTTAGGGAACTGCTGTCCTTCTGGTCACTGATCTGCTCACCACTCTAAGCCCTAAGCAACCTGAAACTCAGAACATTGTTTGCCCTGAGCTTTGCACACGTTTGCTTTCAGCAAACGCAGTGCAGTCACCTGGAACAAGAGAGGTAGCTGCTTATTTCCCCTGGCAATGCGCTTAATAACTTCCATGGCTTTGTCGTTTTGCTTCTGAGTTATCAGCCACCTGGGAGACTCAGACAGACACCTGCAACACATAAGCACGACATCTACAAGACAGGAAGACAGGAAAGTGCATTTTTCTGTTAGACACAAAATGAAAATGGAACGGAATTTCTCATGCTAGGATCCTATGGTATATTGAATACCTGTAAGTGGTCTTGAACTCAATTATATTTGTGGCTGTCAGATATTGTGTTCTGATTTGGGTTCCACTTGGATGATATGGCCTGATTTTTTTTTTTTAATTATTTTTGTTCATGTTAAGACCAGTTTGTGACAGCTTGGAAACATTCTTCTAAGATAGACTCTGTTGATATGTTTTAGAAATGACTCACAGCCTGTAGGTACTAAAAGAACATCTGTAAAACTGTTCCTTAAGCTCTTCCATGTTAAAAATAAACTTTAAAAAAAAAAAAAAAAAAATCTGTTCCCCAGTCTGGTTCTGAAACTTTCTAGGGAAAATTGTCACTCTTTTTTTTTTTTTTTTTTTAAATACATAATCAACTAGGTGGTTTTTTTTTTTTTTTTTTTTTAAAAAAAAAAGGGCAAATTTAATTAATGATTAAAAGATCCCACTTTTCACAGTAGCTAGAAGTACTTTTCAAAAAACAATGATTTCTTGTTTGTGATGGGTGGCAAGGCCTCCAAACACAGACACATCACTGTGTGTTGCAGGTAGTCCCTTGCTCTCAGGTGGCTCATACTAAACCCTGGGGCAGGGTGAACAGAACGACCAAAAATGCCAGATGTGGTCTGATGTTGCCTTGGAAGTCCTACCGCAAAGCAGCTTCAGCTCCCAGGTGCATTCCCCAGCTTTTATCTTCTCGGCTTGGGGTTGGTGGGAGCTGCGACACTAGGGACTTACCAATAGTAGAGTAGGAAGAAGAAATTGGGCAGGGTGACAGCCAGCTGAAGCCACCTCCAGTGCTGGAGCATGTAAGCCACAGCAGTGAAGATGAGCAGCCCCACGGTGAAGGCCAGCTGGTAGATAACGCCCACGGTTCTCCGGAAGCTTAGGCCAACAAATTCTGCAGCTGCAAAAATAATGTTACGTGAAGCACAGGGAAAACAGGTGGGGCTGCAGAGCTGGGGGAAGGGAGCTGCCACTGGCTGCACAACGTGGAGCCCCTGCAGCTTGGTGTGGGGGTATGGGTTTAGATGGAAAAACACAGCAGGATGGGGTATGTGGGCTTGGTGCAGGAGCCAGTCGGTGCCACTGCTCTGAGTTTCTAGGAGGTGTGGTTTGCTCTGTTTGGAGGTTGCCCATGAAAGGGGCTGCCCATGAAGCCTCCACTGTCCAGCTGGGGACTTGTTCCCTGCCTCCAGGGGTGTCAGGGCTCTCCCATAACACGTGCAAAGACAGCCTTCTCCCTCCCTCCTCTCCTGGCTGAGGACTGTCTGGGAACACGAGCAGTATGCCAGCAGCCCCGTGCACCCGCCTCACCCTGCTGGGCTGCAGCAAAAGCCATTTTGGCACAACATCTGCAAAACATGAATGTTATCTCTCCCAGCACTGCTGCTGCTGCCTTTCCTGGAAACGTGGTGGGTATCTGCAGCATTTCCAGTTCTTGTCTCTAGACTTTATCCTCCATTTTGACATGTGACTCTTCAGGTATGAACACTCCCTAGTTTCTATAGCCACCTCCCAGTTATTATGCTTATATGTACAAGCTGAACCAAGCTTTCCAGGAATATGATGTAGGCGCGATAACAAAGTCTGCAGGCCTGTAAACCCTCAGACATCTCACAAAACACAGCTTGGCTCATAGATACCCGCTTTTGGCAGTAAATAGCACACGGTCCCTGTCTGCCCTGGCTACGCACAGATCCCTAAAAAATGGAGTGCCAAAGGTGAGGTGAGCCCTGCCACTAAACCTGGGTTTATGGCCAGAGGGTGCAGTTGTGAGGTGCCATAACTAACTAAGGATGTAGCCGGTCAGCCAGCCCCTCTTAGTGACCAGTCCCTGGACCAGACGGAAGACCACTGCCCATGTGTAGCTGGGTGCGAAGGCCACGAGAACCCCTGAGACCGAATTGATGAGCACTGTGATCAGGAGGCAGAGCTTGCAGCCAAACCTGCAGAAAGAAAGAAGAAAAAAATAGGGGAAAAAAGGCTCATCTTGTGGCTGCACAAAACTCCAGCTGAATCGTGGAGGCATTCCTCATGGATTGCTCGTTACCTGTTGGAATAACAGGTGCTTTCTTCTGGCAGATTTTGTTCCAGGTGGTTTCTCAGGTACAAGGAGAGTAAAGGGCTACTAGCACCTGAAGTCCTGACCTGAGTAGTAATTTATTGTTTTCTCATCTACCCAGAGATGTTTTTAAGGAGCTGACCTCTCCTTCCCAAGGCACTTCCCTGTCCCTTTCCTCTCATTTCCCTTCACACCCAGTGGGCCCTCCCAGGGCACAGATCTGTGGAGGACAGCCCAGGTGTGAGGCACCCAAGGAGCCACCATGCTTGCTTAGAAATGCCATTGCCACAGCAGTCTGAGCACTGGTATCTTACTGATGGTGTGCGGAGTGGCCCAGTCCTGAAGCAAGACTAGGTAGAAAGGACAGAGACCGCATATCTTCAGAGATACGGTTGAAAAGGGAGACAGCGACATGAGGGCTTCAGGACCATTTCTGGGCACTGGAAAATCACAATTAATGACAGCACCATGCTATTCTGGCTCTGTGGGAGGAAAGGTAGCATGTGGGAGCCACCATCTTTGTTTTATTTTGCTTTGTTTTATTCCTGAGCTCTGGTAGTTTTCTAGTTTGCACAGGCTGGTGATGGATACCGGCAGTTCATGTGGTGCTGGGGCAGAAAGCAAGCACAACCTGCTTTGGCCAGGCTGCCCTGCTCACCCACCATGCAGGCGGGGCAGGCTGGAAAAACAAATGGTGTGAAGAAGCTGTCCTCGGTCCCCCTTCTCCCTGCTTTTTTTGAGTAGTGGTCTGGATATACTCTTCCCTTTACAGCATTTTTCATCTTGATGGAAGCTCAGGGAACTTTCCCATCCTGTATTTTCAGCTCATTACTTACTTCTGGTTAACGACTTAGGTAATGAGTTCAAGAAATGCTCTGATGTAACTCTTTAGCCCATCTTTCAAAGCTGCAGTAGTTTTCATGTGTTTAGTGTTTGATAACTGTTATCTTCAAGTATTTTCTCAATAGCCTTTGCTACATGCTGAGCTTTTCTTGAAGGGGGACTTGTATATCCCTGTTGTTTGTCATTCCCTGTATCACAGTGACTCACTGATAGTCAGGAATAGATTGTTTCCAAAAGAAACAAGCTTACAGGATGGAGCACTGGGAAGGCATTTGTTCTCTAGATGACAGAGACAAATATTCACTTAGAAGTATGATTTATAAAAAACATTAAATTTGTCAATGTCCACTGACAAAAATAGCGTGACAATAACTGCCAGTCAAAATAAATGTCTTTAGTTCTCCACAATAACATGGGCAGAACAAATCTCTCATACTTTCCTTCTATCAAGAGTCTGATATACAGACATTTTTGACTCTGTCTTAAAGGCCAGCTCAAGAGAGCCTAATCAGACCATGAGAGAAGCCCTCTCCTGAGAAGACCTTTTCTCAGAGCCCTGGCAATGAATGACAGACGTGCAAACGCTGCATCTTAGCACTGACCTCGGCAGCTGCCTCAGGAAACAGGGGTATGCCCTCTCCAAGACACCCATGCCTGGAAGCGTGCCCAGAGACTGATGAAATAAATGAGTAGGTCTAATCCCTCTGGGAGAAGCATGTTTTGGATTTGAGAAGAGCTGATGAAATTTCCCTTTGAAGCACCTAAAATGTTCTCAGGAGTTGTCCTGAGAGGATTGCAGCAACCTAAAGCACAGGAAAAACAGCACTCCATATGCAGTCCTGGTTTCTGATTAGGAGAGGATGGACATTTCAAACACAGGAAACTTGGGCCTTTTTCTCATTCCATCTACTAAAATTGAATCTTCTGGGGTTGTTTTTGCCCTAAGCATAACTCTCTATGGGTATGAGATCTTGTTTAGCTCATGGGAGCTTGTAGTGATTTAGAACCCTAGAGAACTGGGAGACAGTGCCAATGAGTAGAGCAGCAGAAAACCCCTCAGCGCTATGACAACAAGCACTTGCATTATCTTAACATCAATGATATCCTACTCATGTCTTTTGCCTGATAATAAAACATGGTAAAAAGATTCTTCAGATTCACAGAGAAAGCATTTGAGATATAATTTGCGGTGGGATGGAGATTTCTGGTTTCCGTTGGTTCACGTAGCTATATGCAACCAAGAAACGCCTTTGCTAGTTAATGTTATTGCTTAGTCCATCTCTGTCCTGGAAAGGGAATTTGAAGAGTAGCTCCTCTGATGGCTACAGGATCTGCCCACTGCTGTTTCATGTCCTGTCATTCCTGGAAGAATGACTACTACATATCTTGTCCTTTGCTCCCATAAACTGTGCCTTATTATCAAAGCATCACTTCTGGGAAAAAGGATGGAATACTTTCAAGTATGAAAGCCTGGAAAACTAGCCAGAGAACAAGAGCTTTGATTTCAGAGAAGAGAAGATTGTAGTTTTACAAATGTTTCTGGTGCCAAAAGAAAACAAGATTTTTCAAAATGTGTGAAGAAAAGCAAAAAATGGCTTCGTAATGTGAAACTTTATCCTACAAATCAGACAATGGACTCCAGCCCAGGCCTGAAGATTGGACATTGGCTCTTTATGGTACTTCTGCAGCCATATGATGTATTTCACCTGAGAAAGCTTTCTGCCACAGGGGTAGCAGCACACAAGAGGTGGCCAGAAAGAGTTACTTTGATAAATTAGGATCTTCTGATGAAAAATCTGTTTAGGCATAAAGCTTTCAACATACTTGGGTTTGCAGACAGTAAGATAATGGCTTTCTGCAGACTGGGAAGTGGTCTGTCCAACCTATGCATAGATGAGTTTCTTTGTAAGCATGTTCATCCATGTCAAGGGACAGCATGGGGGTAGCAGCTTTTTCCACAAAAATGGTGCTCGCAGCCTAACCAAAGATGTGTTTGCATAAAACAAAACATGATGTGGGACCAGCAAGACACGCAGTCCCATCCTTATTGTGTGACACTCTACAGAACTGCTATTGGTGACTGTGGTGCACCTTCGTGTTGGGTTTTCTCCTCTGCTTGGAGAAGGAAGGAAAGTGAAAAGAAGGGAGCTGTGGCAATATCTGTTGAGCAAAGTTGATTTTGGGGCCTGCTCAGCATGGCAGGAAAGGCTGTAGGCATCAGCACTCTCATAAATTCTGAGAATTCAATAAAAAAGAAAACACAAAAACATTTCTTCAAGATGGACTGGCAATGCTAGAGAAGAAAGTCTTTGTCTCATTGCTCAGCCCCCATTACCTTCGCCTCTCCAAATTCCAGTCTCTCTTACTATTTTGCTAAAAAAAGTATCAAAGAAGAACAGGAAGGTCAGTGACAAACCATAAAATTTGCTTTGAGTGTAACCTAAAAAAAAAAGTGAGCAGATATATGGCACAACGGCATTTATCTCAGAAAAGAATGTGAGGGATAATAAAATCTAGACCCAGCTATGTATGCAGCCAGCTGAGAAAGGGATAGATCAAAGAAAATTTAGGAAGGAACAACTATTTCTATTTTTGCATTTGACAAAACCACTCCTATTTTAAATCTGATTTATGGCCAGCTGAAGACTGTTAAAATTAACGTGAAACAAATTTATTACAAGATGTGCAAATAAATCTTGTTGTGGGAGTTGCAATTTCATTTCAAACTCTGAGCTTCCTTTGCAGTTTGCCACTGGAAAAGAAAACAAAATCTCTTCACTCCTAAGTATGCAAATTCCACACAAACCACTGGGAGAGTGAATACCGTGACATTTCCTTGAATTCCTGGATCACAACAGCCTTTGAAATCAAGGGCTTAGGAACCATGATCCACCCCTTTGTACGTGACACATGAGCCTTTTGAACCAAGTTCTGCGTGCACTCATTTCTTCCTTGAATCATTCATGTTCAGTGACATGCAGAAAACAAAACCAGAGGGAGCAGTTCATCTTACACCTGCCTGCATGCTACCTACCTGTCTCCCATGTACCCGATGACCATGGAGCCAATAAAAAAATCCAGCATTTACACATGACTGAAAGAGGTCAAGCTTCCAGGAGTCCTCACACACCAGGTTAAACTGCAAGGGCAAGCGCAGTTAGAAGGACGGGAATGTTCAACACAAACCATGGCTTGTCAAGGATGGGTAATGGAAGGAAACCAATGAGAAAAAAATGAAAAGAACAACAACAACAACAAAGGGTCTGAAAAAGAAAATACCTAATCTCTTATAAATAACATCTGCAAGGCTTGTGCAGATTATCCCAGACTTTGCATAAAAGTTACACCCCGGAAAATGATTACACAATGACACATAAAGGGAGTGAGAAAGGCAGAGACTCTTTGAATGAACAAATGAAAAAGCTCAGAAAAATCCCACCCTCTCCTCCCCCACATCTGCTTGAAATCTGGAGGACATTTGAGCACCGTTTCCTTCCCGGATGCCAAAGCCTACTCCTAATTGTGTATCATCTCACTCTGTGGAAGCAGCACAGGGCACAAGGTGGTGGGGCTGCCGCTGGACCAGTGGAGGTCTGTGTGTATGGGGACTATAGGTAGAGGAGGTCTCCATTGGTGTCCCTGCTCTGTCCTTGGGTGACACTGCTCATGGGTGAGGAGATGTTTTCCCAGCCCTGGCCAAAACAAATGTGTTGCGGCAGCTGGGAGAAGCCAGGCAGTTGGCCAGATGCAATTTTCTTAAAGGTCAAAGAGGAGTCTTTAGTAAATCCCCGAGATCCTTGTTGGAGCCTTCATCCAGACTTGTGTGTGACAGGGGAAGAGGCCCCAGCGTAGCTGAGATCTGCCAGCTGGAGTCTTTCTTTTGTGACTTTGCAGCACCTTGAAGCACGCTGCTGTGAGCCCTGGCAGGGGTGAGCTGAGAAATGGCTGTCATGCTCCTCATTAGCACCAGCAAATAGCTCAGGCTTTGACCGACTCTCACTGCACTGAAAGGGAACTCTGTAACCTCCTTCTGATTTACAACTGTCAGGCTGCCAACCCACACCCAAGGGAGGTTAACTTCTCTGCAGCAGTGTTTTCTTCTGGGAGATGGGAATGATGCTTCTTTTTTTTTACATCACGGACTCCTCCTCAGAGGAGGAACTCAGACATTGCAGCCTCCAGGACAATCACCTGTTTTAAAACAAGGTTCTGCGTGTAGGATGGTCTGGAAAAGCAAAGTTCACAGCTGCTGTGCACCGATTAACCTGCAGAAGCAATCTGCACTGTTTGGTGGGATAGAAGTAAAATTATATTTTTACAATTTATGGAAATACTAAATCACGTGTAACTAGAATTCAGCCTGGAAACCTTATTTCACCTCCTCTTTCTAATCCGGGCGAGTTTAAGGTAGAGTGATCATGTTAGATGAACCATGCCTTACCTCGGTGACAAGCGAGGTCCCTGGGTAGTCGTAGAGCCACCCGTCCTGGCAGGGGCTGAGGGGGACGGAGCTCCGGTTGCCCGTGAGGCTGCCCAGGGTGCAGCTGAGGCCCGTCGCGTTCCAGTCCACGTCGTACCTCCTGCAGCGGCTGTCAAAAGTGGCCCCGTGGCCGCCCCACTCGGGCACGGTGTGGTTCAGCTGCTCCGCCAGGCTCCAGCCGCAGCGCCGGCTCAGCTCCGCCACACCGGGGCTGAAGCAGCGGTGCTCGGGGGTGAACCCGAAGAAGACGACACCCACGTAAATGGGAGTGAAGGTGGCAGAGAGCAAACACAGGACGAAAAAGGTTTGCTTTTGGAACCTGCCAAATTCGCCGATCTCCTCTAAAATGTCATCCAGGGTTGGCACTTTCCTCTGTTGCTGCTCATTAAAATATCTAACTGTGGCTTTTCACGGCCTTTGCCTTTGCTGTGAGCTTAAATCACAGCTGAAGTGTTTGTTCAAAACCCACAAACCAATAATTAAAGAACATGGTCAATCGTCAAGCCATGCATTGCAACCTTTGTCTCTCAGATGCCCCTTCTAAACAAAGTTTGGTTCTCCTTTTCTGGCCTTCTTTTGTTGCTTTATTTTGTATGTGGCAGGCTTGAAATACAAGAGTTGGTGTCCTACATTATGACCATTTCAAGTCATTGACAGTCTGTCAGGGCACAGTATGGGGCAGGCAATGATTCCTTTGTCCAGCATTTTCCAGTTAACAGAGACCATAAATATTTCTAAAGCAATGCCATTCTCTCCTTTGTATATGAGCAACTAAAGGACCTGAGTGCGCTTAAGGAATGGAGGCATCTTCAGTCTGTTTTGCTCTGTGGGATGATTTCTATTGTGTTCCCATAACTGCGGTTACATAAGGTCCTTTCATGTTGTTCCCCATTTGCTTCCCCTGTAAAAATTAGTTTGTATCAAGTAATGTAAGAAGTGACGGAAAACTGGAAAAGGTTCAGTGCAGTGCAGCTGAGCATCAGAAGTGTGTATTTGGACAAAAACATCTGTGGGCAAAGGCTTTGGCCTTTTAAATAACATTTCTTCCTGCAAATGTTCTGTAGACAGTTTTTATTGTCACTCTTTTCCAGCCAAAATGAAACAACTTTGCTGCTTGCTCAGTGCTTCTGAAGGGAATCCCTGGGCAGGTGGGGGTCACAGAGTTAATGCCTCTCCCAGGGACACTCAGTGACCTCCCTGAGATTTATGAGGCACAAAACTAAACAAACTTTGGAGGAAAAGAGAGGTGATAAGTAATGTGATATTTTAAAGGGCTATTAATAACAAGCCCTGCTGAATTGCCGTGACAGTCATACCTAGGAGTTGTCATGAATCACAAAACGGACTGCTGCTTTGCAATAAACATCTTTTACCGTTAAGAAAGGAGCAGACCTTTGACCATTTACAACTAAACCGTTCACCCATCTCTGTTCAAGTCTGTTTGACATCAGAAGCAGGGAACAGGCCATTCCCTTTGTGAATACTCCAGGTCAGTGACAGGACCTCACTGCACAAAGCATCTTTCAAACTTTACTCCCGCCTGCACACACACGACTCAGCAGTGCTTGTATCTGGCGCATTCATTCTCAGCTAAAATTTGGGTCAACCAAAACTCAATTAATTGCAGCAAGACATGCACAAAGCATCCTGGATGTGCACTTTACTCCCTTTCCTGATTCTGCCCAGTGTAGTTTCACAGTGGATGAAGACTGATACAATTACTGGGTCCAATGCCAATTCTGCTGGCAGAAGGTTGTGTCTCTACTTTTAAGGTATGTTGATGTTCCTTCTCTTGGAAAATATCCAGTGGCACTTAGGCGTTCTCTTGTATTGCCAGTAAGCTACTGAGTAGATGCAGATATTTCATGGCATCCAGAAGATTTTGTTATTGATATCTGAGCTGCCCTTGCGTGTCATATCAAGACTCTCTCCTGTGTACAGTGACACCAGTCTTAGGGGAAATGAATAGTTTTCCCTAACAAACATTGTGCTAACCCTTCCTCATGTGCTGATTCCTCAGTGACTCCTTTGGAAAGCAGTTTCTGTGAAGACTGGCCATTTGGTTCAGCTTTGCTCCCCAGCCAAGGGCACAGCTCAGCCTGGATGGCTCCATCCTCCTGGACTTGTCTATCTGCAGGGGATTCACCCAGCAGCTCAGCAGGGCTCAGTGTGCCCATCAGTATCTGTGCTGGTGGGACAAGGGCTGAGGGGATGGAGCAGGGCATGCCTTGGCTACAGCACTTTCCCTCAGTACACCCTCAGTGCTACATCCTGCCAACATAATGGCACGTCACTCTCGTCACCTGAGCATACCTGAGTCTGTCTGATCCCTTTAAGGTGTTTTGCAGACAGACTTTCAGTTTTGAGGGGATCAGGGCAGGGAGCAAGCATGCATGCAGTTCTGCTGCTGGAGACGAGGGCATGCAAACAGGCAGTGTGATAGCTCACCACGGTGACATCTGTACACCAAGAACCTATATGGGACTGTATATGGGCTCTAGCATTGTCTCATATCCACACTGCTTAATGCTTACCACTCTCCCTAATACTGCTTTTCCTGATTCCTATTGGCGCAGTCCTCATGACACTCGGGTGTGTTTGGAGCAGTGACGCTGGCCGGGGGCTGTTGCAGGTGGGTAGAAGAGAAGAGATCACCCTAGCTTGGGATGGTGCCATACAGATGTAAGCCACACCGTGCAACACACCTTCAGCAAGAAAAGATGGCCCTGCCCATTTTATTTATTATCACGGGTGCAGCACAACATCAATCACTGCATAATGCGTGAAGGCAGCCAGGGGAGCAGGGTGAACAGAGCCCAAGCTGCTCTGCTAGCAAAGGCTATCTGAGCCTCCGGGAGAAGAGCCATGTTGCCCTGCAGCGGCAGGTCCATGGAACAAACCATCAGCTGTGACAGCTTTACTGTGTATAATCAGTAATCTCTTCAGTTTACGGCAGTGAAACATTACCATGCCTGCTTTACTATCAGCCTTCCAAAAGATGTGTTAGGTGTTGCTGTACTCTGACCTTCCTGAGCTTTAGAGGTATGCTCGCAGGGCTGGGTGAAATGGGAAAGTAGCAAAGGCTAAAATTCTGCTCTAAAAAATTATGGATACAAATGCAAGGCAGGTCTAATTTTTCCATAATAATAATGGATACTGATAATTACAGCATCTATAAATAACACTTTGCTACCAAACAATAGCCCTGACTTTCAAAGATCTGAAAGCATCTTCTTACTCCTGAAGACCAAGATACTAAGGCAGAGAGATGTAACAGGCTAGCTCTTTCGAGAGCTTAGTTTTCAGGTCTTCAAGGCTAAAATGATTTACTAGAGGTGAGCTGGACATTTCCGCTGAGGTGCCTCCTGAGGTGTTCTAAAAGTCTTCTTGCATGAATAATCATTGCTGCGCTGAATTCCTTCTAGTGAGTCACTCTGTCATCCACATCAGGTAGTAATGATTTTGGTGAGGCATTGTGCTGTATGTGTAGGCCTTATCACAACTCCTTTTCCTGTGCATACAGCAAGGACATACGCATTTAACAGTGAGCTATAGGCGTGGTGCTGCATGCCAGAATCACACGCTGCCTTGGACCTAAGGAGGAAATACCACGTTCACAGGAAAGCCGTGGAGAATCACTGCAAGCCTCCAAACAAATGGCAAGCTGTACTCACACTGGGGTTGATGGCCTTAGCACTAGGGTGTGGGTACGTGAGGCAGGGAGAGCCAGTCCGAGTTGTTGGTGTGAAGGTCCCCATCACTCCCTGTCCCCTTTCCATGCCCAGTTCTGGCACTCACTGGCCCTGTGTTCCATGAGGGGAGCCAACACATGAATTAGTCAAAGGGCTGGTCCTTGCAGCTGTCCTTGGAGTTTTCCCCTGCAGTAGTTGGTCACAGGGGCTCAGCGAAGGGCTGAGGAGGGGCAGAGTCAGTGCAAGGGAAGGGTCAGGACCACATGGCTGGGAGCTGCCGGGAGAGGGCAGCTGGGACCAGGAGGGGAGAAGCAGGATGTCCTCCTTGTGGTGAAATAGCTACAGCTTTCAGCAGGGCTTCTCCTCAGCTGACTTCAGCCATGCAAAAGCTGAGCATCTGGTCTGAGCTAGATGTCCATGCCTGTTGCCTGGGATGGTCCAGGTATCTCCAGATATCTATGTCCAGATGTCTAGCAGGAGGCTCCGTGGTGGCTGACAGCAGAGGTCAGCACCCAGAGCTGTCAGTAGCAGGGGAACCACCAAGCAGTGTGTATTTAACCCAGATGAGGTGTTGACACATGCAGGCATGTCTGGCAAATTAACTAGGGCATGAAGTGCTGAGCTCACAGTGGGGCTGTGCTGTTACACTGACTGAGGGCATCCAGACAGCACCTGCTCTGGTCTGACTGGGAGAAAGGTGCGTGTCAAAAATGGTTAAGCAAGTTTGGGCTGCCCAGGAGTCTGTAGTCCACCAGTGCCTGGCATGATAGGATCTTGATTTTTCAGACCCAGCAGTGGGAGCAACATATCTAAAAGCTAGGAGCTGGCTATAGAGGGAGCCTACACACTTTGTTTTAGGCTGCTTAAGTTATTAGAAGCAACACGTGTTTGTACTTGGTATTTCTTTACACCATGAAAACGTATTTTATAACTTAGAGAAACAAAGTGTACCTATTTTTTAGAGAAACAAAGTGTAACATATTTTTCTTAGATGATAATCACACTATATCTGGCAAACTCCTCTAGCTTTGGATTATTTACCTTTCAAAGATCCAAAAGTCACAGCTTGAGCTCATTTCCTCATTGAACATTAATTACCACCTAGTATTGTGCAACCTGGGAGTAGCTCTGCCAGTGACAAAGACAACTCAGCGCCCAATACTCACTCTTTGGCATCTGCTGCAGCATGGAGCATGACGTGTTGCTGGAGTATGCCCTCTGCACATAACACTTCTGCACTGGTGCAGGGGCATGGCTTTTGCCAGGGCCAGGAGCGCTCCTGAGCTACTCTGCCACCAGCGCTAGGGTGCATGGGCCACCCATGGTTGGGTGGAGGCGTACTTGTGCTGCCCGGGGAGAGGGAAGCAGCCCTAGGGCGTTGTGAACCTGTGTCATGGGGTCCTGTTGCTTTGCCCTGACTCACCAAGGAGATGGGAAGGTCACCCTGCAATGCGCCTGGGGTGTGTGCAGCCACTCTTATCAAGTGGGGCAGTGATAACAGGTTACTGAGGGGAGCAAAGGAGCCCAGACAGCGCTGCAACTACTGGTACAGAGTCTGGAGGGAGTGCTTGGCATTGGAGGAAAAATACACATTTGGTTTTTAGATGGAGACTGGGGCTTTTTGTCACAACTTCCCACCTATCTTGTTGCACAACTTCCACACATGCCTGGAACATGGGCTGTCTGCATTTATCCTCATGTTTCAACCCATCCTGCCATCCACAGGACACAGGTCCTGGAGCTTCAGCCTCACGGCTAGCATCCTTTTATGGCTGGAAATTACAATCCCCTTCTCCAAAAGGCTTGCAGTCTAAGTCCCAGTTCTATTTCCCTTGTTCATGATAACTGCTGGCACTTGCTCTAAAGGGAGCAGGACTTGGCATGAGACAAGCAATGTAAACACTACATGTATTACAAAGCTACATCCTACTCAAGAAACTTGATAAACAAGTGAACCTGGGGAGACTGCAATGTAACATACGTTTTTGCTGGTAAAGCAAAAAAGCATTTTTTGCTGGCAAAGGTAGCTTGCACCACTTGTGCTGTCAGAGGCAATGTGCTGGGTAATTGCACCCTTTGGTACGTGGCATGCTGAGGCATCACCTGCCTCACAGTTCTCAGCCTGGGCATCATTACTCCTGGGTAGTTTAATCACATCGATTCCTTCTCTCCTTCCTATAAGATGGAAGAGGAGAGTTAAAGAGGTTTCAGACAAAGCACAACCCAAAGGAAGCATGTGAATTTGTAAGTGAAGAGAAAAAACAGGAGAAAGCAAACAGTGGCAATGCAGCAAGTGGGTTTGCTGTCAGGAGAGCCAAAAGATACATTTCTACAAAGGCTGAGAACTGGCCCTGTTCAGCAAGACTTAAATACACAGTCGATTGCAAGCATTAATTTTATACTAAGTTCTTGGGTGGTGGGGGTGCCTAACTAGTTCCTACATTACATATATGAATCATGTATTTGTCTCTGCTCAGGCAGGTTATTACAGCTGTAGAGCATGATGTGCTCTGGCACAGTATGGGTGCAAGTGAGTTCATGGTAGGTGTTCTCATGTCTTCACCTCCGGAGACATGAGAGCTCCTGCTCTATAATTTTTTTTTTACATAACTTAGCTTGTGTTGTAAGTTTTTGGGTTTTGATATCTTGTAGTTTGGTTTCATGAACATTTGGACATCCATCTGCAGTTCTGGGAGATAGTAAAACACACCGATGACACAAGGCCAGTTGCAACTACAAATGAGATAAGGTAAGTGCAATCTCACTGGGTCTGCAAGAATAAAGAAAGCTGCCAAGGAACAACAGCCAGTATCTTAACTCCAGAAGGGACAACAATCATGGGGCTGGATCCATCATCAATGCAGACAGCCCTCCCTCGCTTTATCCCCAGACTCCTACACCTGCAGTGGGACTTAACTAGACTAAAGAGGCTGGTCAGGGAACTGAGGGCTGTCCAGGTTGAAGGGCAAGGAAACCTTCTAGCAGGCAGCACTGAAGCCAAGCATACTGTCTAGAATAGACCTTAGGGAATCGCGACCAATTTTGGGGGGTTTTGTACAGGTGAACCATAAATCCAGAGCAGGGCCAGTCCGGGTCTGGAGAGGGTCTGCTCTCAGGCTTGGAGGACCTGGGCAGCTGAAGGCAGGGGAGCTCCCAATGGAAGAGTCTCTCTTGGTGGCCTGGAGCTGAGGTGCTGAGTCAAGCACATTAGCTGAATAACTGCGGAAGCTTGGATTCCAAGTCAAATAAAGATAAAAACAAGGACAAAGTGCAGGAAGCGTTCACAAAAGGAGCCACAAATTCAAGCATGGCAAAAACAGTGTGTCACTGTGAGTGCATGGGAGCAGTGTGTGCACAGGGAGGATCTTGTGTTACTGAGCTGGTGGTGGACAAACAGCTGCCCCTGGCTAGCAGGCACTGACATCCAAACACCACCTCCCTCTGGGCCCGTGGTGGCTTTCCCAGGCGGAGGCGGTAGAACCGGCAGCACAGACGGTTTTACAGAGCACAGACTGTTCTGCAAAAAGGTATTTCGGACTGAGCGACCTTGTAAAATGTGTGCCCTGACAGTCCTATTGAGCAAACGATCCATCCATTACAAGAGGTTCCCAACGACTTTCTGAATTATTGGGCTATTCCCATGGGGATTAAACAGAAAAGTAGGTGGACTGTGAGTGCACCAGGAAATTAGGGGCCTGAATTCAATGTATCTCCATGCATCCCTAAGACTGGTAGAGGGTGGTCAGGGCTGTTCACAATGATATATGTGATGAAGAATGTGTTACTACATCCTTCAGGGGTGTGGGGTGGGAAGGCAGCCTATAGCTACATCATAGTGATGTCCATATGTAACTACAGCTGTTCCTTGCTGGCAGCAGCAGATGCCACGATCTCAACCTTTCCACCCCATCTCAGGGTACGTATGTCTCCACCATGTCCTGCAGCAGAACTGAGCACACCAGTAACACCAGCGATGGTTCCCAGGTCACACAGCACACGGTGCTGACCTGAATTGCCCCTGGGTAAATGCATGCATCTGTTGACTGTGCACATGATGTAGGGTCTGTGCCAACTTTCTGCTTTTACACGGGTCTCAGTGTGAGCCCCAGGATGACAGCATAACATGAGGGACATCAGCCAGAAGGTCTCTTCAATACTTTCTGGGTGAACCATTATCAGCTGAGCAAGCTCATGCCAGCTCAATGTTTGTCATCATTTTTACCCAGTGATAGGAGACTTACAGCCATACTGATGAGAGCCTCCATGTATGCCGTTGCTCCCAGTAGTGCATAAATACTCATCAGACACATCTGGTGTCTGGGATATATGTGGCTTAAGTTCATGAGAAACATTATTTTCTTGAACTCTACAGACATAAGAGGAATAGCAGATAGAAATACATCTATCAAGGACTAGGCCAAGTAGGAGACAGCATCTTCTTCAGTGAGTTTGGGCAGGGTAGATACAGCTGGGTATGCAAACCTCAGCACAGAGCTGTACCTGGTTCAAAACAAATCTGCCAGCTACCAAGCAGGTAGAAAATACACTGCAGACTCCCAAACTCTGATCTTATCAAGAACTTACTGTAACAGTTGTATGTGCTCTTAGATAACTGCAGGAGGCAAGTGTTCAGAGAAAAGCTTTTAAGTCAGATGATAGCACACAAGAACTTTGTTTAAACTTCTGCCTTGCTGTGGTTATCTTGGGGTTTCCAGGCACGGTGAACTCTATGAAAAAATAATCTTAAAAAAAATGCATCTAGAGCTGCTAAATAAAACTGTTGGATAGCAAGCGGGAAGCTGAAGAATGTCTGGAAAGGCCGTAGGTGACTAAAAGAGCTCCAAGGAAATGAGCTAAGTTTCCTAAGCAGGCACTGGGGCTGGCCAGAGACATGGGCTGAGTGAGTGCAGGGAAAAACCATGTCCCTGTGGACATTTGAGGTGGTGATAGCATTATTTCTGCATTAGCAGTCACGGGTGCTGTTTTTTCAGCACTGACAACCCCCCCAAGGAGTGACAGCCACCTGTGGAGCAGCAGCTCCCCCTCTGTCCCAGCACCCTGGCTGCCCCTCAGGAGTCACCCGTGCCACCTTGCCAGGGCCTGGCCTGGCCACCACCGGCTGCCACCGACAGCCACCAGTGTGGTGCCACCGAACCTCACCAAGCCTTAGCCAAAGGTGTGCACACCTCAGTGTTTTCCACCTGGGTCAGCAACTCCTTCAGGCTGCTGCTGTCCTGCTGACGATGATGAGGAGCACCTGCAGGAGCACTGACAGCCCCTGTGCTGGGCTGGTGCCGGCATCACAAGGTGGTGCCAGCAGCTGTGCTGATGTATATGTGGAAATCATGTGGTAACACTGGTGTTTTCATTTATCAAACAAAACTGAAGTAACCCCCTTCTGCTTTTCTTCAGCTATCATTTTGCTAAAAATGCTGTATGAACTAATCATCTAAATTGCATTTAAATAAAGTTCAAGTTTGGGTGAGTCTCCTAAATCTGAGTTTGAAGGATCTGGCTGTTAGTCCAGTAAGTGCTCCCTCACCGAGGAGGTCCATCCCTGCCTCCTCATCTCAGTGCAGAGGAGCAGATGGACAGGACTGGCGGTATGGGCTGCCCCGCAGACCTCAGGGTGGGCCTGTCCCCAGGGAAGGCCACCTGGCCTGATGACACAACCCCACAGTTTCCATCACCTTGCAGGGGTCCTTCCCTGCTTCCCTATTCCACTGCAACTGGCCAGCGTGGAGCTGTGCTGGAGCTGTGGTCCCATCAGCCCATGGCTGTTGGTGTCCCCTCACCATTTGGTAGCCCCAGATTCCCTCTGCTATCTGCATTATTTTGTCTGGTCCAGCTTCCAAAGACGTAGGTGTTAGACTTTCCATACAGTCACTGCAGAACTTTTTCATTGGAAAATGGAGGGGAATGCTGCAGCTTTTCAGAAACACTCGGCTTGAACTGCCCTTTGTTTCAGCTCATCTACTTGCTCAGTTTTTCGGGGTCTCAGACCCATGTAAACAGTTCCTTTTCCACCTTGATTTTTAATATTTGTTGAACCAGCCTTGCTTTGGGTCTCCACACCATTCATTTACATCTTTGTATTTTTTCTTCATTATGCTCAGAAACATTTACTAGGGAAAGGAAAATAAAATAAATCCTGTGTAATAAATGTACTGACATTTAAAAGCAAATAAGTATTAAAACAACTGAAAGTACAGAGTAATTGGAATACCCTGTGGTAGGTCCACACATCTAAAGATGCCCATTTTGAGTAGCACATGAGGTGCTGGATCATGAACAGTGAGGCTGTATGCCCAGTTACACAGTCTGATGGAAGTGGCTTGGTCCCTCTTCCTATTAATAAAGTATGTTCACCAAGCAAGGGGTGAGAATCCAGCTGTAAAGAATTCTTTCTGGTTAGTATTGTGCAGTTAGGACAAAGGACACTGTTACAGGAGAGATAAACTACAAAAACAAAGTCAACTATAAATAGATCGTTACCACTAAGAGCTTCCAAAAACAACTACATGGAGATTAGAGGAAGGTGTTGAAGAATTATTCATTCCCATCTATCCTTCCAGGATGATTCCAACTTTTGCTGATGGAGCGCGTTGAGTCTCTGCTGTGGCTCTGAACTTACCCTGCTAGGGCAGCCTTTTGTATTTTCTACAGGGCTGTATCTTAGGTCTTTCTCAGTGTTAACTTCAAAAAAAAAATTTCAAAAAAGGCAGAAACAAAGACTAAGGTTTTTGTTTGTTTGATTGATTTTGTTTGTTTGTTTGTTTTGTTTTTACCTTTTGTTTTGTTTTATTTGTTTTCATGAGATGTATGTTAATTCTCCCGTGTTGATTTTGATCAGCTAGATATTCAGGCTCATTGGGTATTTTGATCCTCAGTTACTCTCTATTCTGAGTCATGCTTCTTCGACATAAAGCTGTCCATCATATGAGCAGTGGTGATCTCTAGAGAAGAGCTCTATTACCTTCCCTGAAATGTATGACTGTTAGCTTTCTCGTTACACTCACCAGCTGAATGGTCTTCAAAGATCTTAAGTGTTCTTGGAAAAAGACTATGCAATAGAAAAATCACCAAAAAAAGGCTCATTGGCAATTTTTGATAAAACAGCAACCTGAGAAATGGTACAGAAGTATATTAAAAATACTAATGCTAGAAACTTCGCAAGGGTTTTTGTGCTTTTGTGTGCATGTGTGTGTATGTGAGGTCGCACTTCAGAAACAGCTAGAGAAGCAGGCAGCTATTGAGTGGCAGCCCTAGAAATCCAAATTACACTGACACCATCCTTGATATAATGTAAATGTTTAGCCTTTATTGTCAAAAAACTGGGCTGGAAACTTTCACGCAGAGCCTTTTTCTTAGTATTGAGAAATGCTTGCTTCCAAACTGGATGGAAACAGAATCAGAAGGGAGGGGTGTGCAACAATAAAAAAACACAAGCAAAACCGCCTTTCTACGCAGGAGATGAGTCAGGGGTAGCTGAGACAGAACAAAAATTTGACAGACGTCTGATAACAGGAGGATTTTTTTTATTTTTTTTAAGCAGGCCTTTACACCCATATCTGGAGAAGCCCTTGTACATTCTATTGTGTAAAATAGCCTTTGTTGAACTCGGGCTGTCTTGTCTTGTGACCAAAATGCTCGGTTATTAAAAGTCATTGTCAAGGGTCCTGACAAATGTACTCTGAGATCGTGACATATTTATCTGAACAGGAAGGTAGTACAGCCTCTCTGTGGATCTCCACAGCGACTGGGTGAAGTGGAAAAGGACAAGGGAAGCCACTTACTGCCTGTAAATATGCATGTGCAGGAATCCCTTTTCCTCTGGCTGTCCTTCCTTCCGCTGGTCATGGAGACGCTGTGATACTTTTTGTTCCCTCACAAGAGTAGGATTAAAGCCAGTGGGATATGGGTGCATGCTATCCATGGGCACACAGATGCCCAGGGCCTGATCTTCTCTGGCAGGTGAAGAGGAACAGCGTGCAGCCACCCAGTCATGCCTTGTGCAGCAGGGAGGGAGCCCTTGACACTGGCAGCAGCGGGGGCGAGCTCCCCTGGAGCCGTGGTAGCTAAACCCCTTGGCCTCCCACCCTCTGCACTAGGGTGGCAGGAGGAAAAGCTACGGGTGTAGGAGGGTGGCTTCCTCCCCTGCCATAAATTCAGTCTATATGTTCTCAAAGTGACAGAAATACAGGTTGTCTCAGTTGTGGTCACTGCTGCTCTCTCTCTCTTCCCCCCCTCCTGTGTGTTCCTTATCGCTTCTGTTTTGCTTTTCCCTTCACACTTTGGTTTTTCTTTCTTGTTTGGGCTTTCCCTTTTCTCCCCGTGTCCCCATTTTTCTCTGCTGTTTCAGCTGCTGTCCTAGTGATGAGTACAGATCCTCCTGGTTGTTGTACTCTACTGTTCCTAGAACTACAATTATTTATATTTGTTCTTGGAACCAAGATGGTAAAAATAGCCTAAAGGCCATGGAAATAGTGAGGGAGGGGAGCATAGTGCATTGTGCACTGCTTTCATGGATTGCCAAAAGGTGGAAACCCCGTTGTTTGGAAGTGACTTTTCCCATGTCTCACAGTTAGCCTGCAGATAGCTAAGTTGATCCTGGAGGCCTGGGAAATGACATACTCCATTGAATAGATTTGCACCTCTTGGAAAGAAAAAGGAAATGAAGGGAAAGAATGGGAAGATAAAAGAAGGAGATGAAAGTTTTGCATTTCAGCACGGAATAAAAAATGCTTTTTGTACAGGACAGCCAGACCCATGGGATGCAGCTAGTTCTTGGAGATGGATGTGAAGTGAGTGGACAAGAACAAAAAAAGGCCCTGCCACCTTCTGCTTTGAACCAAGCTTTGTTATTAAGATCTCCTCAATGTACCTTGAGCTACTACTGCCTGGTTTGTTGCAGTGGTCTCTGCTGTGGGGTCACCTACAGTGAGGGCTGCGGAGGTTCAAACAATCCTGAAATGGAGGGTTGTGGTCCAGTAGAAAGGCAGTCCCTTCTCCTGGCATGGACGGCTGAAGAAAGGCTGGTAGGCAGTCTCCTGGCCCTAGGATGATCTGACATTGACTGGTTTGCACCCTTGATGCTTAGGACTATCTAGCCTATAGCAAATTTGTCTGGGAGACAAAAATTTGGTGCAATGTGAAGCAGCATCAAGCAGTCACATAACATGAAGGGTGGTAGATGACTGCCCGATCTCATTCCCAGGCCTTCTTTCATATAACAAGAGGCATATGTCTGTAGGACATCAAAACTTAAGTTGTGTAATTTTATAATGGAAACAATGCTATAATCTAGGGTGGTGCCTGCAAATTGATTGATGTCACTGCCTCACTGCTTATGTTGTCCAAAAGAAGAACGTTGAGGTTTTTAAGTGTTTCTCTGAAGTACTGGTAGCAATTATCCATGGTGTTGCATTAAAACTGGAACTTTCCAGGATTCAATCAGGGTAGCTCTCCAGGCTAGTATAAACAGTAGTCTAGTGCCATGAGTAGTCAGGGAGCGTATGTGTCTTCTCCTTTAGACTACACAGTTTTCATTCTGTTTTTGAAATAGCTGTGACATTTAGGGGTCTAAAAACAGCTCCAAAGATGTTTATGTTTGTAGTCTAGTTGTTCTTCTATATCTCCTTCTCCTCTGCTCCCCTTTCATGGCTCCTTCTGCCTCTAATCTTTCCCTGGCTTGCTGCTTTTCCACTCTTCCCCTTCCCTCTTTCTGTTCACTTCTCTTCATTTATTTTTACTGCTTCTATCTTCTTCACCAGTCAACATCTTCCTTAGCTATTTCTTCCCTTGCTTATCTCCCAGTATAAAAGAGCATAATATTTTACTGTATGCGTAGGATAAAATGCTTAGAATTATGGTTTGACCCCAAGATCTGTCCTCAAAAGCATTCTTTCAAGAGGCTGCAGTTGCAGGCTTTGTATACAAACCCATCATCTTTCCGTTCACAGATGTGTTCATCTCTTGCAGCACACAAAGTTCAAGTTCCAGGAAAGCCTCAGCGAAAATGGGAATTGCTTGCTGTAGAGTAACAGTTATACATAATCTCATGCACCTCTCACTGGGATATTTAAATTTCTTTCACAAACCTGGGTCTTGCAGCACATAGATATGGTGGCAAATACTGATAAGCCGTTTCTGGAGCAAGAAATGAAAACACTAGTGAACACTACGGACTTAAGGTCACTTTGACTCTGTCTATACCAGACAATTGAATTGACTTTACTGAATGAATCTTCACATCTACCAGGAGCAATTACAGTGGGGAATGTTACGAACATTCCCAGATTTCCACTGCTGTGACATCAGTGCTGATCTCTCTCAGCTGCTAGGTTTTCTGGTAGGCTGTGGTGCATATGCTGTGCATAACTGGAGCATAATGGGTGAGATCCATGAAATTTTGAGATCCAGCTACTAGACCATATGTACTTTGGGGAAAGAAAGTAGCTCCAGAAGCAATGCTTAAATATTGGACCAAATTCTCCCTCAGCTGTGTCTGGTCTAACTCCACTGATTAACTGGAAACTGATGGTTTCTTAAACAGGTAAAATGCTGAGCATGGCTGTGCTGTTACATGGCTGACAAGGGATCAGTCCTCGTGGTTCAGAACTGAGCCAATACCTGAGAGGGTTAAAAGCCACATTTCTGGTTGGGGAAAGGCTTGAGGAGACATGGATGTTTGATACACCCTCAAGCGGAGCAGTGAGGGTAGTGCACAGGCTGCGCTGATGCCTACATCAGGTTCTGTCCCCATTTGTTTGTCTTTGTGGAGGTCCCTGCAGAGACAGCCTCCTCCTTGGCCACTGAGAGCTGTCAGGATAAGCCACCTCACCTTTGACATCCCAGCATGATCAGCCCTCAGCCCAACTGGGATAAAACAGCTCCTCCTGTTCGAAGCCAGCCATCAGACCGCGCCCCTTTAGCTTAGACACAGACCTGGACCCAACGGTGATGTTTTCATCACCTCTAAGTTCAATTACTGCAAAACAACATAACCAAACGAAATTCCCTTGAAAGCATCTTCTGATGCAAGCACAGCAGCTCTTCTCCCTACAACACACATCTTTGCCAGGCTCGCACCACAGCACTGGTCTTCGTGGTGGTTACAAAATCCATGTCAGATGGTCTGCACAGTGATCAGAGCCTTCCTTAGATGGGATCTAACTGTTCTGGAAATTCTAGTTCTACCCGAAACCATAGACATCCATGGTCAAAGCTACAGGCAACAAGAGGCAAGGTATTTCTGGAGACATCCTTCATCAGTGCTGGCCCTGTGTTCCTTCCTGCAAGGGAAGAGAAGGGTTGTGGACCTTAAAATCCTGAGCAAAGTGCAAAATACCAGCTGTTGCCACTGATCTCAGTCAGGGCAACAAGATGTGCCCATGAGCACACAAAATGAACCCCAGCCTTGGCGCTCCCTTCCCTTCTGCCCTCACTCAAAAGAACAGCAGAATAGAAAAGTGAAACAACTTGTTTTCCATTCATTTCTGAGGGACAGAAGGGGAAACTCGTAATTTATCTTTTACATTTTTGAGAGACTGTGAATATAAAATGAACAAGGTCATATAGAAGCCTTTTCTGAATAGGTGTAGCCAACTTTAAAAAAAATCCTGTATTTTGGACAGGACTAGTTTGTGAGCCTCGCTTTAATTCCACTTTACAAAGGAAAGACTTGCAAATTAAATCTGTGTGGAGGTGAAGGGGTGAAGCAGAGCTCTGGCAAAGTAAATAAACATTGCCGCAGTACTCACTTCTACTTGCTGAAGGAAAGGCTTTATGGCTGACGTTGAGACAACTTTCCTTCTGCCCCTGCTGCCCCGCAGAGCCGCTGCTTTCAGCAACAGCCCTGGACTCCTTCCCGCTCAGCTCTCTGCCTTACCCTTGCACCCGTGTACTTACTGCAGCCGGGGTGGCAGCGGGCATTAGCGCCTCACCCACCCCTAAGGAGTTAACAGGTTTTATTACACGATCTGGTTAACATTCTGGATAAAAAGGAAACGCACGCCCCTCCTCTCCTTCAGTATGCTCATGCACTTAAATCGCGCTGCTCGTGGGCTGCCTGTGAGCCCCAGGCCGCCTGGCACGCCACGAGTGGCCGGCTGGGCGTGCTCGGGGACGTGGGCGCACCCGTGGGTGCTGCCTCACCCCGCCACCGCTCTGCTTGTGGTGCTGGGACTGCGCACATGAGCGGCGAGGACGCACTCACGGCTGTGGGGAGCCAGTGCCGGCTGTCACTGCGAGGTGTGGGAGTGAGCTCTGCCACCCCTCCGGGCACGTCGTCGGGCCGCCTCGCACCATGCCCTCATTCGACGAAGTGTTGAAGGAAGCAGGGGAATTTGGACGGTTTCAGAAAAGAGTCTTTTTCCTCCTTTGCCAGACCGGCGTCACTTTTTCCTTCCTATTTGCCAGCGTGGTTTTCCTGGGGCAGGTGCCGGGCAACTACTGGTGCAGAATCCCCGGGGCAGCCGAATTAAGCGAAAGATGCAACTGGTCACTTGAAGAGGAGCAGAACTTCACCCTGCTGCCCCTGCGCCTGGCAAACCGCTCGGTCAGCGGGCAGTGCGAGCGGCTGGACATCTCCTGGGATGCCTCCACCAGCTGTGCCAGCCCTCTTGCCCACCACCCCAATGTCAGCGCGGGCAGCCTGCGGCTCACAGCCTGCCAGGGCAGCTGGGCGTACCACCAGCCTCACTCGTCCATCATCAGCGAGGTAAGGAGATGCCCTGTCCTGCCATCAGCGCCTCTGTCCTGGGGCAGGATGGAGGTAGGGGAATGGGGCTGCTGCTGCAAGGTGTGGGGAAGGGTCGCCGCTTCGGGCGCTGCTGCTTTTTCTTAGCGGGTGTGCTCTGGTCTAAGCCACAGACAGATGGGGAGAGTGAATAAGATCAAGTGTCAGCGTCAGGCTTCCAGGGAAAGGTGAGCTGAGCCACACGGTGCCTCTCTCACTGGCTCTGCCAGCCAAACACCCCACACTGAGATCGCTCTGTCGCTGGGGGGATGTCAGGTTAAAACTCTGATTACCTTGCAGCTGAGGTTAATAATGAAAACTGGTGTCCGGCTGCCCTTCTGAGGTCTGATAGGAACCAGTGGAGATGGTTGTGCTTTCTGAAGAAGAAAAACACACAGATTTGCCCAAAGCCATCGCTCTGCTTAACCTGAAATGTCTCACTTGGAGTACTGCAGGCTGCCTGTTGCCATTAGCGGTAGGCGTTGGCAGACGTGGTGGCTTTTTATAAGGCACCAAAAGGCCACTAAAGATGCTGACCTAAGAGGTAATCAGTGCAGGCTGCAATCAGGTGGTGGCTGTGCTGTGGTGTGGCTCCAGTGTGCGGTCTGCTCGCCAGCAGCACGTGCTTTAAGGTCATCCTGACAGTAACTGTGCCACTGGTGTGGTGCTGAAAAGCCAGAAGTGTGTTTCGAAGGGTTGGGTCGGAAACAATCCAGGTGCACTGCAAAATGTGTCAGCACAGCCATGGGCTCTGGCTCCTATCTGTCTCATGAGCCTCATGCATTAGCTTTTAACTCAGTGCTCTCACCGGAGTCGTGCCCTCCAAGACACAGAGCAGGGCACAGCAGACGAAGCCCTTAGCAAACACTAAGTAGGAAGTGGTGCCTGTCCCCAGGACATCCAGCCAGGACATCCCTGCTCGCAGCCCGCAGGTTCTTCAGAGCAGAAACTTCGTGCCGTGAGCACTGCACCTGATCTGAGCAGCTTTCAGCAGGCTCTGTAGATAAATAAGAGCAACTGGCTGGCCCTGGAGCAAAGCACCTGCACTGGCTTTCGTGTGCCACTGCCGAATTCTGGGCTGCTCTGTCTGAGGGCTGTAAGAGATTCGTGGGGAGCTGGTGTCAAACTTTGGTCCCTTGGAGGGTAAATGCTGGTGGGGATGTGGTAAGGAGGTTGTGCTGCTGCCGGCCAGAGACTCTGCTGGGGTCAGGGAAGTTTAGGTCCTGGTGTCTTTTACCTGGGTGAGCTGTGCTAGACATTCCCCTCACAGCTTAAAAAAAAAAAAAAAAAAACCCTTTTTTTTTTTTTTTTTTGTTCATTTTTCCCCTTCAGCCTCGCTATGGCTGGAAGCATACAAGTTGCACCCAGAGGGCTGTGCTTACTGTCTTTTATGGCAGCTGTTCATGAATCTAACAGTCGCTGTGATTTCCCAGCTGCACTGAGCCTCTGGGTACAGCTTAAAGAAAATGAAACCAGTGCCTGCGTTGCTGTAGTGAACGGGAGTGAAAGATGAGTGTTCACTGGCTTTTGTCCAGCTGCACCTCCCTCTCCTTGTCCCAGGAGACACTCCAGGGCCACGTGGAGGGGAGGAGAGATGTGGGGATGCTCAGGGAAGTGCTCCCCATCTCCGCTCCCAAAGGGGCATGTTGGCAAAGGCAGAAAGGACCAGACGGTGAGGGTAGGATTGCCTGTCCACTGCACCAGGGCAGCAGGTCCCCCATCCATGTCACCACTGCTCCGGGAGGGGCTCCGGCTGACTGGGGTGACAGGGATATCTTGGTCTGTGGCATGTGGGTTCGTTCACAGTTGTGCAACATTTGCCAGACAAATTCGATCCCATGAGGGTTGCTCCTTTATGTAAAAAGGAAACTTGTGGCATGCGCATCCCAATTCAGTTGCATTGAAATCAGCTATTAAAAGGAACTCAATATCTAATAATGCATTATTAACACAGATCTGTGCTCTGCTTAATCAGATCAGCAAACAAGTCTTCTCTTTTCCCAAGTGTCTGCTTGCAAATGCATCACTTTGACCATGTGTGTGCAGAAATGTTTCTGTTTCTTTCAATTATCTCAAGATTTCTGGCACTTTATGTCTGTCGGAATTAACAGTGCAAGTGACCAAAGAGGTAGAAGGATGAGTTACATGGCAATCTGAAGAGCACATGTTCAGGGAGAGGAAAAAAAAAAAAAAAAAAAAAAAAAGAGGGAATACTGAAGGAGATCTCCCAGGCTTGTGGTCAGCACAGCTCTGGTGTTGATTTGCAGCATGCCAGGGGAGGCAGACAATTGCAGACATGTGAAACCTTCACTGGAAAAAGCTGTCAATTCACAGCACAGATCCTGCAGGCGAAGCGCAAGCTATTGCTGTCCTGAGCTCCCCAAAGCAGCTGGATCTTATGGCTGCAGGAACTGACTTATAAGGAGATGTGAAATGAATGATATTGCAGTACCTGACGTCACTGCTCTGATTTCTATGTAACAGGAGGATACTACTTACTAGCAGCTATCTCATCTTAGATGGCTATCTGTCAGCAGGTGCTTACAATACCATCAGCAGAAGGAAAGAGAGGAAAAAGGGGCAACATAGACTGATTAAAAAGCCCCTGCTGCTTTGTGAACAGTACCTGAGACACCTGTGGCTGTGGGAGCCCCGAGTCTTAGTGCTGGGGTACAGCGGGGTGCTGGGAACATACCAAGGTTTTCCTCCTTCCTCATTTGAGAACAAAGTCTATTAAGAAGTTATTACAGTAGAAGTGCTTGGCAAAGCCAGTTAGCTAGGTCTAGTGACAGGAGAGATCAATGCTAAGGGGTCCCTCTTAAAATCCTCTGATGTCCAATGGGCCCTGAGAGCAGGTCCTCACTTCTGCACTAAGATCAGGATGGGAGTCATCTGCTGGCACTGCAATGCCTGGAGTTTAGAAAACTGGATGATCTAAAGGTTTTGAGATATGAGCAAAGGTTATGCTATGTGTGAAACTTGGCAGAGATCCCTCCAGTGCAGTGCTGTCACTGGTGGTGGGTCTGAGCAGAGGACTGAGCCCAGCCGGCCCTCTGCTCCAATTTAACTTGGTGGGATCTGGGGCAGCTCCCCATGAAGGTAGGAGATGCCACTGCATGCATCAGTATCCTGGTTTTGGCTGGGATAGAGTTAATTTTCTTTGTAGAGGCTGGTATGATGCAACATTTTGGGTTTTTGATGAAAATAGGGGTGATAACACCCCGATGTTTCAGCTGTTGCAGAGCCCTGTTCACACAGAGCCCAAGACTCTGCTCCCAGCACCGCCCTGCCAGCGAGGAGGCTGGGGGTGCGTCAGGAGCTGGGGGACACGGCCAGGACAGCAATAACAGCTGGCACAAGGGAGGAAGAAGGTGGGACGTTGGGAGTGAAGGCGTTTGTCCCCCCGAGGAGCCGCTTGGTGTGCTGAGCCCTGCTGGCCTGGGAGCAGCTGAACCCCTGCCTGCCGATGGGAAGCAGTGAGGGGATCCCTTGCTTGGCTTTGCTTGTGTGCCTAGCTATTGCTTCACCTGGTGAACTGCCCTCCTCTCAACCTATGAGTTCTCACACTTTTACCTTCCAATTCTCTCCCCCATCCCTCCCCGGGACAGTGAGCAAGTGGCCCAGCTCACCCCCCAACCCCATAACACCTGAAGAGTGCTTTCTGCCACCCCTGCCAGGTGAGCCTGGTGGTGCTCGATGAGGTGCATCCCTACTGCTTCAGAGAAGGTTTACTACATTTGTGGGCTGCCATACTGTTTGGCATTCGGTGCAGCTCGTTTGACCAAAACTAGCCTGTCATTGCAAGACTTGCAGTGAAAGGCAGTACACAGGACACACAGAAGTCAATAACCCTACTTTCCCCAGGAAATTGTGCTGAGTCATTGACCTTTAGTACTGCCGGGCTTTGGCACTGTGCACCTTAGTCCTAGCAGGGAATATCGAGCACTCTGCAAAAGGTAAGAGTCTGCAAAGTCATAGGTATTTTATTCAGATGCTTTTTGGCGATGATGACTCCTGCAGGCATGTGAATTACAGTCACACCTGCAGGCTGGGTTGTCTGGCGGGGCGGATGATAGATAGGATGAAAAAAGTCTATGCACTCATCAGCAGCTCCTGCACAGCTGGCATAGTTGGGGCTTATTAGCAGCTCGGCTGGCAGGAGCTCAGCAGAAGGGACTGATTCCAATGTGCCCTGTCTGCAGCAAGTCTCCACGCTGCAGATGATGTCATTTGGAGACCTGGCAATGATTTATTGCCGAAGTGTGAGGTCTGAGGTGGACAAATGATCATCCAAACATATCCTGTTGCACCTGTTGTGAATAAATCTTTTCACTTCTCTGCTTGCCAGCTGTCTCAGAAAACAATGATCAGCCAATATTTGTGGAGGAACCTGCAAGCAGAGCAGTAATGTTTGTCTCAGAGTTCTTGGAGTCCCTCAGAGCAGGGGATACTGTGGCAGTGCAGCTCAGGGTGGAGAAAGCACAGCTGGTCCTTTTGCTCTCCTCCTCTGACACAATAAACACAACAATTCACCCTCAACACACTAAGCTAGTATGATAATTGTCATTGGCAGAACGGGACCCTGTATTATTTCTGCCGTCATGGAGGGATTACTATTAAGTGGTGAAGGGAAGGGGAAAAGGACAGACAGATGAGCAGAGAGAAGCAATTGCTAAATTCCTTATGAAACTCTAAGCTTTCCTGTATGAGAGGGGCTGGAGCAGTTCCCTGCATGGGCTACGTCAGTGGGCTCATGTTTCTGTCACTGCAGTTGAGACAGCTGAGACTGGCTGAGGGTTTGAGCCTTGAGTTTTCTTAATGTGTTTTGGAGAGCTGCTGTTTTTTAGGAGATGATATGTTTCTCCACCTCCTCTTGCTTTGGCTATGGGTAGAGAAAAGGGAAAGACACAGAAGGTTTTCTGTCCTAGGAGGCTCAATGATAACAAAAGATAACAATCTGACTGCCCAGAGGATGGAAGAGATGAGAGAAAAGTTGCTCAGCAACAAATAAACAACTGTGTGCATCTCCCCAGTTTTCCTTTAACAATGAACATTGTCCTAAAATCTTTGTCACTTGGAGTGAGAAGATAAACTAACCTCTATTTGGCCACTTGTATGGATGCCACTCAACACATGTGTGGGTTTTCCCTGTGCTGTTGGAACTGGGATGATGGATCCCTGTAGGTCTCTTTATTGAATAAAGTGTTTTACCCATCATTTTGAAATTTAATTGTGACAGGTAATAAAAGCTCTTCCAAACTCCTACTCAAAGGTGCAATGGTTGAGGAGCTTTCAATGTCATGTTGTCATGTAAGGCAATGAATTTCTGCAGGCAGAGGTGTGCTGAAGTATTCTGGTACTATCTCAGTGCATAAGTCCTCTCAAGTACAAGGAATTGCAAATCTGCTGTTAGTCTGTACGTCAAAGTGAAATGGAAAATGTTTGCTTCCTGCTAGAACTATGGGGAAATGAGAGGTTGCCACAACTGCTATGTTTCCTGGTCATTAGTCATATACGAGCATTACTTCTGTTTCATCTCAACCACTTCCCACTCCTTTTATAAAGATTGCTTCACTAATGAAATAGAGAGGTCCAGTGCAAAACGTCTTCCTTCTCGCAGAGCGATCTAGCTCAGGTGGTTTGCTACTGCTTTGGAGATAAGCAAAATACACCAGTGTCATTCCTTCCAGTAACACCACAGGGCGGTGTGCCCTGGGATTTCATGTTAATGCTCAGGCCTCCAGTGGCACCGGGATATCCTTCTGAGTACTGGATGCCGAGACAAGCTGCGGGCAGTGCTGTGCTGGATGCATGCACTTGTGCGGTGAGGCACCTGGCTGAGAGCAGGGCAATGCCAAGAAAGGAGACGTGCCCTTAGCTGGTCTGGCTGGCTGAGCTAGCTCACCTCTTGACGATTGCAGTGAGGAGATGGCAAGGCTTCAACAGGCTCTAGATGTAGCCAGTGCTATACATGCCAAGTAGGTTTAAGAGCAGGGGGAAAATAACCTGAATTTTTCCTTTCCTTTCCTTTCCTTTCCTTTCCTTTCCTTTCCTTTCCT